>NC_143022.1:71432409-71763034 GCF_057628025.1 Oncorhynchus mykiss
TTTTTGAAAAATCTGTATGAATGCTGTTGAAGGTTGTTAGGAATTATACTGCAACACTCATGAAGGTGTTATGACTGATTTCGTGAAGTTGTTATGTATACCCCCTTCCTTACTTCCTGGATATGTAGCTACAGTAGATAAAGAACTCTTCTTAAAGCCCCTTTATCCCTCTACCTGTCAGTGTGTTTACATAGTCTGTGTTTGTATATGGGCTGAAATTATTGGTTTAATGTGTGTGTGTGTGTGTGTGTGTGTGTGTGTGTGTGTGTGTGTGTGTGTGTGTGTGTGTGTGTGTGTGTGTGTGCAGTGTACTAACGGTCAGTGTATATATTGTAGCGGGTGTTCCTTTCCTGATAACGGCAGAGCTGTTTAAACAGTCTCACCGCCCAGCAGCCTACACTGTGGGAGGATCCCTCAACTGGATTTCCAACTTCACAGTCGGCTTCGTCTTCCCCTTCCTACAGGTAACCAACTGCCTCTGCTCTCACTTAATCTGTCCTCACTTCATATGGCCTCTGTCCTCACTTAATAATATGCCCTCTGCCCTCAATTAACTTGACCTGGCTGTGCCCCTACTTAACATGGCAGCATCAGGGTTGCTGGCATCAGAACTTCAGGTGCCACCTACTGCCGTTGTGCCCTTGAGCATGGCACTTAACCCCTAGCCTGCTCCAGGGGCTCTGCAGTGCAGCTGACACTGTGTTGCTTCCAGCCTTTCGTGTATATGTGTGTTGCCCGGGGGTGGTATTCTACTTTGCCTGGCCTCAGCATGGCTCTGCTTCTTCCTGACATGGCTTTAGTTGACATGGTGTCCACCCTCACTCAGCATGGCCAACGTCTTTGCTCCTCAGGACCAATGCCTGTGCAAAAAAACACAAATCAGGGCCAAGCACTATGGATATTGGAATCGAAACCCTTTGTCTGTCTGTCCATCTTCCCTCCCTCCCTGGTGTCAGATGTCCGCTGGGTCCTACTGCTACCTGGTGTTCTGCTGCGTGTGTCTGGCGGTGGCGGCCTTTGTGTTCTTCGTCATCCCCGAGACCAAGAACAAGACGTTCGTGGAGATCAGCCAGATGTTCGCCTCCAAGGAGGCGGTGCCAGAGACCCAGGGCCTGGGCCATCCCGACCAGCTCAAACTGAGGAAGATGAACGGATACGGAACCCTGGAGAATGGATCGCTGGAGTTTGACAGCTCCTCCTCCGTCCCCTGATAGTGGCTCTGAGAGAGAGGCTGGCTGCATTCCAAAACTCAGAAGTAGCTTTTTTTCCCTTCAGTATGACCATTGATAGGTAAAAGGCTGGATTGGCTGCCACAAAAAAATCATGGAAGGTGCAGGATACAATATCACGTCGTACTGATTTACTTTCAGATGAACCTGTGATTTTGAGATCATGCAGTAACAGAGACATGCACACATACTGTAGGCACACGTAAATATACTGCACATATGCTTTCTTTTTGCCTTTTACCGTCCTATTCCAAATCAGGCCTTTGTTGTTTTGCAGTCATTTAAAGGGTGTCTGGGTTATGTCAAGACTGACAGATCTGTACATTTTTTCAGAAGGGTGTATGTAGCTTGATGTGTTTTATACATACTGTATGGTTTTATCAAAAGCCAGAGTTTATTTTCTAATATATAACTGTATTTGAACTGTGTACATTCAAATATTTTATCAAAGTAATAACATGCAAAGCTTTATGATGTTTATGATCAATTATATACTTGTTTTCAGAGCAATCCTTTTTGTTGTCTAATACATCTCAGGAGAGACATTCACTTTGTTTTAGTCATTAGAATCTAACACAAAACATGATGTATGGGTTTTGAAAATTCACTTTTGGGGTTTGGGGTTGTTTGGGATATGTTACAACCAGTATTGTTTCAAGTGTTCTTGTGCAGCATATATAACTTCCCTGGCAAGCTCTGCAGATGTATTGCACATACCAGCTAACAACAAACGTTCCCACAACTTCAGAGAACGTTCCATTAAGAGTCTCATTAGGTCACAAACTAATGTTTTCATAGGAATGTGCCCATGATGTGCAAGGAATGTTTCCAAGAGACCATCCCCTTAATGTAAAATTGAACCTACCCAGGAAGTGGTTACCATGTTCTCAGAATTTACAATATTAATGTTTTCGACATGTTTCATGGAAACGTTGAAAGAACATTCACGTGTCGACCATTTCTGAGGGTTAGGAGAATATTCCATCAACGTCCCACCAAACAAAGACAGAATATGGTTGCCATGTTCTCAGAACAGAAGATATGAATGTTCTAGACACGTTTCATTTGAACGTTGCAGGAACGTTTCTGCATATCAGTTGTCAGGACGTCGCCTGATGGTCCCAAAGAAACGTTCTCCCCCTAAAAAAAACATGTTTCATTTCACATCACGCCTTGTTACGCCCTCATTGTTGTATCAGTGATCCATTTATAGCTCGTTGTCTGTTGGCAAGGTCAGGGATACTCTCACACAGTGCTTTTCACCTGGGATTTAAACTGACAAACTCTTAATTCACCACATTCAGATCTTCCTGCTAGCCACCATGTCTGTGTCAGGTATTGGTTAATCTGATTATTCTCATCATTGATTTGATTGGTTTATTTCAGCTATTTAAGGGTTTTCTGTATAATTGTCTAATCTTGGTGGGGCATGTTAACCTGTTTTAATGATACTCCTGAATCACTATGATCAATAAAATAGTTTGTTTCGTGGACTTTGAAAAGAGCTGAGATTTGCTTCAAAATACATTCAGCCTATTGCTTACCTATCAAGTTGTTTCATCTACATAAGTGCCTAGGGAGGAGGGGTTAGGGTTTCTTATGGGCAGGGACTAACTATACTGGCCCAGTAAGCACATGCCCTAGAGATATCTTTTATTGGGACAGTGGTTAGGGTGTTTGTCATTATTTGGCAACAGTTGCTACACACCTATCTGATTTAATTGAAATGAGTTATCAATGACACGTGTGTTCTACATTGTATATTTGTTGTGGATTTCAAAAAGACGACAGAGTTCTCATTGAGATGCTCAGATATATAGAATTAATAAATGCTGATCATTTATGAGGTCGTGGAAATGTGGTCATGATTCGTGCTCAAGGGGAAATCCTACAGATGTATAGTTTGTATAGAAAATAGATGCGACAATTGCCTTTCATTAAACTGTCTTGTGTCGATAAAAACAGCTGGACGTTATGACGTCACACCTGTAATAAAAATAAAAAGTGATTGAAGTGTTGCCATTGTACATTTAGGCAAATTGTGCATTAATAAATTGGCGACAGGTTGTATGTCCTTCTACCTATCGGGTTCACGTCTCAGCTAGCCCGCAAAAGTTCAGTATGGACGGAATGCAAGAATTGACACATTTTTGCCATATTCTTATAATTATCATGTGCCAACGTTTCGCCACGGTCCGTAGTCTACTACAGTGAAACTTGCACTCCTGTAAATCTGAAATAATTGGATGGTAAAACTTGCATCCAGCCAACTATAAAAGCAAGGCGAAGCAATTCGGCCATTCTTGAAGGTCAGGACAATCCTTATCCTGCAAATAAACATTATTTTCAAAGTTTAAACTAATTTATAATTAAATGTGGAGTGGAGCTTAATAGTTGAGAGTTGACATCACCTGCCCCGCGATTCGGCAATCAACATCGTAATTTCCATCATAATTCATCACAATAACGAAAGTTTGACGAAAAACAATTCCACAACTGTCGAACATGTAAAAATGTTGTTTAGCTGCCGTTTTCATTACACATGTTGCATTGCTTTTGTCGAATAAATCTGCCTACTAAGAAACTAACTAAAAAACTAACAGCACCAACGACGAACACCCTTCATCGCTTTGCTAACAAGAAATGTCTCTAGGACATGTGCTTATTGGCTAGATCTGAAAGAACTTGGTAGGTGTAAGGTAATAGGATGAATGCACTTTAAAGTAAATATCAGCTCTGTTAAAAACAAGCTCAAGAAAAACTATTGCCAACATGTGATTTGGGAGTATCATTGAAAAAGGTTAACATGCACCACCAACATTAAACAACTATACTGAAAGCGTTTAAATTGCTGAAATTAGTGGGCCTAAATCCAATCAATGCATGAGCACAGTCAGATTAACCCTGTAGATGACATGGTAGCGTAGCAGAAAACTCAGACTACTGTAAATCAAGAGGTTGTGAGTTCAAATCCCACGGGAGGACATGTCAATAATAATTACTGTATAAATTAACATGCATAATGTATTTCAAACTGTAAAGAAGTTGAAAATGCTAGAAGCACTGTGGGTATGTGTGAGTATCCCTTACCTATGAAAGGATCAGTGATTCATCCATTGGTGTATTGATTAGATCAATAACAAGGTGTAATGAAACATACATTTTGTTGGGAGAATATTTCTTTGGAAGCGTCAGGCGATGTTCCCATGAAACGTGTCAAGAACATTAATATCTTATGTTCTGAGAACATGGCAACCATGTTCTGTGGGACGTTGATGGAATATTCTCCTTACCCTCAGAAAACTGGACACATTAATGTTCTTGCAACGTCCCATGAAACATTTTGATTTTACCTTTATTTAACTAGGCAAGTCAGTTAAGAACTAACTATTATTTACAATGACAGCCTAGGAACAGTGGGTTAACTGCCTTGTTCAGGGGCAGAATGACAGATTTTTACCTTGTCAGCTCGGGGATTCAATCTAGCAGACTTTCAGTTACTGGCCCAACGGTCTAACCGCTAGGCTACCTGCCACCCCATCGTATATTCTGAGAGCATGGCAACCATTTTCTATGTATGTTTGGTGGAATGTTGATGGAATATTCTCCTAACCCTCAGAAAACTGGACACATTAATGTTCTTGCAACGTCCCATAAAACGTGTCTATAACATTAATGTTGTGTATTCTGAGAACATTGTAACGTTCTCCTAACTTCAATACTAAAACATGCTAAAAAAGGTTCTCAGAAGGTTTTTGCTAACATAGATAGAATGTTCCCCTAACTAACAGAAAACACTCAAACATTAGGGTAACATTACAAAAACGTTCTCTCCCCTAGAATTGTTAGCTGGGATCTCTGCCTCTCAGGCAGCTCCCTAGCCAGGCAAAAAGTGACAGAGGGTATCCCCAACTGACTGACTCATGCTTGGCTCTGTAACATGTGGACTTGTGCCCAGACAGGGGGAGATATTTCACTGTGACACCACACTCATGATAGAGTTCCTTTCTCCCAACAGGATGTTCAGAGGCAACAACCTCTGTCCAATTAGTAGAGGAACCTACTGACTCTCAACTGACAGGGCAGACTCAACTCTGACGCCCAGTGGCCAGAAAGATAATTGCTGTTAGAATTATGTTGGACTGTGGTCTACAGTATAATGTGGCTGTGGTAGGTCTGTAATCTACTTTAGAAATGAATACAAAACAGTACTATATTCTTACAGACATCACTACATGTTCATATGTACTTTCTCACTCTCGCTGCAGTAGCTCACTCAAACACAAGCATGTATGTATTGCATACAAACACACTACATTACACAGCTCTCTCTCCCTCTCTCTCTCTCTCTCCCTCTCTCACTCTCTGTCTCTGTCTCTCTCTCTCCACCTCTCCTCCTTCTACCTCTCTCTCTCTCACTCTCTGTCTCTGTCTCTCTCTCCACCTCTCCTCCTTCCACCTCTCTCTCACTCTCTCTCTCTGTCTCGCTCTCTCCACCTCTCCTCCTTCCACCTCTCTCCCTCTCTCTCTGTCTCTCTCTCTCTCCACCTCTCCTCCTTCCACCTCTCTCTCTCTCTCTCTCTCTCTCACACACTCTCTCTCTCTCTCTCTCTCTCTCTCTCTCTCTCTCTCTCTCTCTCTGCAGCAGTGTAATTAATGGCAGCAACCCTGACTTCATAAGCTCTGTGAGGAGCCTTATTGCGGTGTGTCCCTGTGGCTGTGGAAGTCTGCCGCTGACGGATGAGTGTGTCGCCGTGACTCCCTTGCTGCGGCGCTGTCACCAACGCTGATGGCATTAACGTGCAGGCGACGCCGTGACAAATGCCCGTTATCAGCGAACGAGGCTGGTGACAAATGGAAGGGGCGCTCCACGGCCAGCCCTGTCATGCCGTAATAAAAAAAGATGGATGAGCCCCCCACACAGTTCTGTTAATGCGATTTAGGCAGCTCTCGCTGGCTCCAATTAAGACTATAGGAGAGAGGAAGTAGGACGGAGAGAAGGGAAGGAAGCTAGGTGGAGGGAGAGCGAGAGAGATGGGTGGAAGAGGAGCGTTAGCTAGGTGGAGGGGGAGAGAGAGAGCAAGGTGGAAGGAAGAGAGGTAGCTAGGTGGATGGAGAGAAAGAGCGAGAGAGACAGGTAAAAGGAAGAGAGGTAGCGAGCGAGAGAGAGAGAGGTGGAAGGATGAGAAGTGGAGATAGAGCAGGGACGCAAGGCCCTTCTCATGACATAGTTTTACCATCTAAGGTCATTTTGGACAATTTTCATCAAACTTTGCTAAACAAGCTCCATGCTTTACCTGTAGGCCTAGCGACAACATACTGTAATTATAAGTAATACTATTCACACTCTCATCACTATCTAGCTAGCCCATTTACACCCCATCTCCAATGTAACAGTATGTCCCATTAAAGGAGTAGTTCACGATTTTACAACATCATGTTAGATGGTTCCTCAACCTGAAAGTAGTCTATGGGCCATGAGAAATTGCAATTCATGATTCGGTTTTCTTTAAACAGCCACTATAAACTTCAGCTAACGTTAGCCACAGCTAGCTTAATCCCAATGGTAATGATGGGAGCATGTGAACATGTTTTTGTTGTTTATGTCCAAATCACCTTGAAGTAACATTAAACCAAATATGGAGTTGATTTGAGTTGATTTCAGGTGATTTTGTTAACGGGATCACATGCCCCCATCATTTCCATTGATTTTTAGCTGGCGGTGGCTAAAGTTAGCTGAAGACTGTAGTTACTGTTAAAAGATAACTGAACTGTGGATTACAATTTCTCCTGGCCCATAGCCTACTTTCAGGATGAGCAACCATCTAACAGCATGTTGTAAAATAGTGAACTACTCCTTAACTAGAACATCTTACCCCTAATGTTATCTGTCCACAATACCCACTTTGTACAGCCTCATTCTTTGTAGGGAAGACATAAGAACCCAGGGATCCATAAAATATTAACTTTACATTTCTATCTCTCCCTCCCTCTCTCTCTCCTTTCTCTCTTTCTCTTCTTTCTCTCTCTCGCTCTCTCTCTCCCCCTCTTTCTCACTCTCTCTCTCCCCTTTCTCTATCTCTCTCCGCTTTCTCTCTCTCGCTCTCTCTTGCTCCCTCTCCCCTTTCTCTCTCTAAGTCTCTCCCCCTCTCTCTTTCTCTCCTTTCTCTCTTTCTCTTCTTTCTCTCTCTCGCTCTCTCTCTCCCCCTCTTTCTCACTCTCTCTCTCCCCTTTCTCTATCTCTCTCTCGCTCTCTCTTGCTCCCTCTCCCCTTTCTCTCTCTAAGTCTCTCTCCCCCTCTCTCTCTCTCTCCCCTTTCTCTTTCTTTCTCTCTCTTCCTCTCTCTCTCTTGCTCTATGTCTGTCCCTCTTTCTCTCTTCTCATTGTGTCAGAGCTGTTACGGTTCTATATGTCAGCTATAAAGCAAAGAGAGGTCATACTTTACACTCCAGATGTATAACCTCCCAGTAATGTATTGGGTAAAATTCACCAACGTTTCGGCATCACAGGTTAAACATATGGAGTGTGTGACTCTCTTTGTTTATAGCTTACAGTTTATTCCCCACACCTCTACACTAAATCATTTGCTCTGGGTGTGCGCCAGCTCATGCTTTTTATTAGACTGTTCCATTTGTCAACATGGTAGCGGATAGCCGCTAAATGTGGCACTTCTGTGCTACTGGGTCTCCAAGTGTGTTACTGCCTGGGTCTATTCTCTCTCGTTTACCACGGCCTTGTGACCCACACATACATGCATACACTCTCTCATACCTCACACACACACACACACACACACTAGGGCAGGGTCCAGAGGTGTATTCCCCGGGGCCACAGTGAGGTTGTTTTAAGTGCTAACTATCCAGCCCTGTCCGAGGGC
The DNA here is from genome assembly GCF_057628025.1 of Oncorhynchus mykiss. Lineage (NCBI taxonomy): Eukaryota > Metazoa > Chordata > Actinopteri > Salmoniformes > Salmonidae > Oncorhynchus > Oncorhynchus mykiss. The sequence continues at coordinate 71,440,516 of NC_143022.1, forward strand.
CACAAACAGCACTGCTGATGCCAATGTGGAAACCAATAAGCATCCTGGGCGGGTTTCAGGCTTTTAGGGGGCAGAGCTGGTTTCTCTGGTGTTCTGGCATGTTCACATGTTTATTCCTAGAGATGATTAAAGCCCTAAGATGTTGATTGGCCCCTTTCATTGTCTGATGTGTGTTTGTCAGGGCGTTTCTACCTGTTGGCTTTGATGTCAGAGAACGAGCTGTGTTGTTTAGTTTATGTGGTGTCTGTCTCATCTCATGCCTGCTGGTTGTAAAGTGAGTCTGCTCAGTGTAGGTTAGAGGTCATGCTTTATGTCATACAGTAGCCTACAGCCGGAAATAATGCTATTATATGGGTTAATGTAGTGAATGAAATATTAGTACTTACTAGTAAATATCGCTTATGCTATGAGCTTGGACTTTACATAACGTAAACATATGTCTAAGCTACAAGAGGGTTGAAATAGAGGTGTTTGTTGCTGACTCTGCCTCTCGTTCTGTTGTTACATCAGTTGCATTTATTTTCCGGGAGTTATGCTGTAGCTTTCAAGTCCTTACAAGATTAGTGGGTAAATGGAATAATCTTAATACCTGCTTCATTTTGTTCCATTTCGATTCATCAACCAATGCCTGTGTGGGTTTGTTTGATGGTATATTGACCTCGCTGTTCAAATTCAGTGCTGTCAGCTGTCATTCAAATGGACCTTTGCTCCTATAGTAAGTCAAGTCTGCCTCCCTGCCACAGAGGCACCAAGCACAGCCGAGCACTAGAGGGCGCCACATACACTCTCATGCTGGTTTAGTGGAGGAACCTCGGAGTGACAGGGCGACAAGTATGACAGCTCCTGGACCATTTACAGAGAAACAACCAAGATCAAACTTCATACTTCGGTCAGTCCACACTCCCATTCACTCTAGCCCCTTGAATGAACCAATTACTACAGTTTCTTGCCTTTGAAAGAACACCCTTGATGTACATTATACAACACTTGTTTTCAGTATGCACAGAATGTAGGCCTACCGTTACACTGGCCCTGTGTTCCTGCTTCACGTCGTTATTACTCGGTGGGGTCATGACAAAACCAGCCCAGCTCTCCGCCATTCACTCACAAATTCAGGGAGACACCTGGGCAATCCCATGGTGACAGAATGATGCTGAGACTCCGATTCTTCACTTTAAAATGTACGCCAAACGAATAACATTGATTGCAAAGTTAAACAACTTTATGCACAAGGACAACTTTTGATAATTCTCCCCAGACAATTTGATTAAAACACACATTGAAGACCAGTGCAGATGTGAAATTTGGGAACTGAATGATGGTTTGTGCTGCTCGTGCCATCAATCTGTTACCAAAGTTGTATGGTTTGTTTAACTTTGCAATCATTGACTTTTGTTTGGCAGACCTTTCAAAGTGAAAAATCTCAGCATCAGTCTCAGCATCATTCTGTTATCGGGGTATCGGCCATCTTTCTTTCTTCATTTACCAGGGTAAAAAAACAATGCACCAATATACAGCAATACACGAGGTGCCCATGTCTGTGACTTATCTCGCCTTTTCTTCCACTCTAAAGGGAGTTTACCTTGAAACCTATTTGAAGTCATTGTGTCTCTATTTCTTGTTGTGTACTGGGCCTAATCTCAACGAGTGGTGACAGTTCACAACTACCTGTAATGACGGAGTCCCCCAGTCAAAGGGGCCGGAGTGTCTCCCCCTACGAATAACAATACACACCGTTTCCCAGTTTGCATTGTGACTGTGTGATTCCGCAGTGAGCGCTGTCCTCTGGAAGGCTATTTTGCAGCCCTAAAGAGAGAGGCTGTAGTCGAGCTGAGTTAACCTGTGACTGGAGTGGGGCGTTAAACGGGGTCAGGGGTTTGACCATTCCTGGGTTAACAGTGTAGGGCGAACCTAGAACCTAGGATACAAATGTGGTCCGATGTTTGACTGTGCAGGGTTAACCATGTGCGGTAGGGTTTACCTATCATGATAAAACATGGTCAGAGTTTTGACCGTTCATGGTTAACCATGTGCGGTAGGGTTTACCTATCATGATAAAACATGGTCAGAGTTTTGACCGTTCATGGTTAACCATGTGCGGTAGGGTTTACCTATCATGATAAAACATGGTCAGAGTTTTGACCGTTCATAGTTAACCAGTGTAAGGTAGTGAGCGTTAAGTGTGGTTAACCTGGTCAACCTATGAGGGTATCCTGTGTTATTAGGGGTTTTGACAGTGGTAGGTTGAGGTGTGGGCGTATGATGTGGGGGTCAGAGTTTAGACCCTGTGGTTGAGGAGGTGTGTTCAAGGCTTTTGCTTGTGTAGTCAAGTCATGAGCCACAGCTAACCGGTAGAGTCAGCATGCACTTGCAAGTCTGCATGGTGTTCTCTGTTTCTGTGGCTGATAGGCCCGAATAAATCACCTTTCTTTCCCCATCATGGAATACCATACAGAATACACTGTAGGCAGGTTCAAACTTCACACTGGTGAAAATGGTTAGTACAGCCTTGTTTGAAATGTTTTCAAACGTGTTTTTCTTCTTTTACTGTCTGTCTGTAGCTTTCAGAAGAAGGGGTTATTTTCTGTCAATATACAAACTGGTTGCGTTCGACGATGTTAGATATCCGTCCGTTGCTCACCACTTCTAGTTTCTTGAATTGTGCGACAGAAGATAGATGAGATAGAAGAGCAGCGAGACACACCATAGAGGAAATAAATCTGAGTTTCTCTTCCCTCCACCTCAATTAGTATTGTCATCCAACGCTCTTGTGTCCTAACCAATGTTTTTTCACTCCCGGAGAGGCGAAGACGTCTCATCACAATTTGTCCAAATCACCGTGTAGGACAACCTGTTGTTTTCTGTCTGTTGAAAACAACCAAAACTATGATGATTACAGCAGTGACAGTGGCTATCACATAGCCATAATGGTTACTGAGCCTTACCAGAAGGGAAAGAGGGCTGGATGGAGGGAAGGAGAGAGAGAGCAGAGCTAACCCCAGGATAAAGACACCCATATGGGCTGGCATTGCTTCTCGACCCTGAGACAAACAGAGTTTTACCTCAACACACACACATGCACATACGCGCATGAAAGCAACACACACAAACATCGCAGTCATTCTTCTACACACACACACACACACACACACACACACACACACACACACCCACAAACACACACACACACACACACACATATGCAATACCCAACACCTGATGACCATATGCCAACCAATAGGCCTACCACCAATAGGCCTACCACCAACCCCTAGCACCCTACTATAAAAAGAGCTCAATCACTCAGTTATATTGGGGAAATCATGACACTCTCTCACACTGTGCTGTGTTTCTTTCATATGATTTCCCTTAGGGCCCCTCAATCTCTCCCTGATTGAGTGATGCCTGTGTTTGTGTGAGAGGATAGTGACAGAGTCACAGGCTGTCTTTGTGTGTGCGGACAGGACAGTGTGTGAGTGTGGTCCCTGCCGTGGCCTGGTTAGATGCAGCCTCAGAGCATAGCTTTGCTCTCGACAGGGGGGCTTTTCAGCCCTCTATTTATGAGCTCTGCTTTACATATTCATTCTGCTACTGTTAAACAAAGGCAACAGGTCGCCTTCTCCCTCTGAAGCACTCAAAGAGCCACAGAGAGTGTACTGGGGAGTATGTGGATGTGTATGCCCTAAACCTAACCATAACATGTAGCTCATGTATTGCTCATCTATTCTCCCCATAACTCCTATCTTGTCCCTTCTAAAAATGGCTGTCTAGGGCAAACCATTATAGTTGTGGCTCTATGACTCGTTCCCCTCCTAACAAGCCCATCTCAGGCTGGCAGAGAGAGGGAAAGACAGCTGGGCAGATAGCAGGGCTGTGGTTGTCACGGTGAAGCTGTTTGATTGGCGGATGGGGGGGTTGATTGATAAGGACCCCCCTGCTATTCCAGCGACAGCTCCTGTCAGAGAGCCAGCACGTCTTACATCAAATGTATCAACTGGTCCCCTCAACACCCCCCCCCCCCCCAACCTACTCCCAAACCACTAAACCTACTTCATCACAGAGGTTCCTAGAGTCACAACTCACAGACATGACTTAGAGAATGATAAAGAATTGTTTACTTTCCTGATTACATTGACTGTTTTCGAGTAGACATTTAAGTAACTTTTGTACAAATTATACTAACGGATTTACATAGAAAGTAAGTCATTGTACTTCATGGATTCATAGGAACATTTCTAGCCCCTGGTGAGAGTCAAATTTGTGACAGTACACAAAATGTCCATAAAAAGACATCAGTGTAACAGTTTAGAATATGTCTTATTGTCCATTATGGCCTTAATGACATGAAGTGGTGGACTTTGTGTGAGGTTGCAGCAGGGCAAGTGTCAGACAAAGCTTCTCATTGACTCTGGTGGCTATTTCAGTTCTCTGATAACAGGAAGGACGTACAGGTTTTTGGGGGGAATGAGGTCGGTGGGAGAGGGCGGGGGACTGGTGGCAGAGTGAGTAGGGTGGGCCATTGGTTCCCAAACCTTTTTGATTTGACCCACCGAAAGCCTATTTTACTTCACAACCTATAGGGAACTAACTGTTCAGGAAACACTGATACTGTTGGGTTACTATAGATATAGTAATAACAATATGTGGATGAATTAGGACAGTGTGTACTTAGTTAGAGGCTGTATTGAAGTGGGGGGGGGGGGGTATAGGCAGGGCAGAGATGGCTTGTGTGTTGGGGGAGATGAGGGGAGATCGGTCAGTGCATCTCACTGGACATTGAGGATATTTCTCTGTGGGTCCGGGTGTTATCAGGGCCTCAGATATGAGGGTCCCTCTGTCAGCGCAGAGGGGTGACGGCCACACCGACAGGGCCGCGGGGAACACAAAGATAACACACCTGATTGATGCCTGAGGGGAGAAAACAGAGAACGTTGCTGGTGGAATGTGCGCTCTGTCGGCTGTCTTCCACCCTTTACCCCCACCCCAGCCGTAGAACATTCCTCAAGGTTCCACCACAGCTCTAAATACAGACTGTTTACCTAATTAGGTATAAACAACAGCGAAGGGAGGAAATTCAATACAAATCATTCAGCTCATAAATATTACACACTTGAAAAGCTGCAGGAATAAGTTTTGGGGGGGGGTGAGAATTCTTTGTCACGCTACAGACAGCTATATCGGTCCGTTAATAGAGGACTATTAAAGGCCCCGTGCGCTTCTTGTGTGAAAAAAATATACAAAAATATCAATATGTATTTTTTAAAAATAACTATTTATTTATTTATTTGTTGATCTTTCAGGCACCCCTACTTCCCACAGCTATGACAGAATCGGGGTCATTTGAAAGGTCAAAATAGCATGGTTAAGGATGACACTGATGACATGACAGTTAGCCCATAAATAAATGATCTGGCAAGAGTGCCGTAGCTTTGTGTGTTAGCAACAGCAAGGATGTTAGCAGGGTTGGGCTCAGTTCTGGATTGCAACTGACCTGAAATTCTATTCATGATATACAGATGAGAAAGGTAATTCTATGAGAGTTTTTCAGTTTCTGAATGTTTACTTTCAATTCAACCCCAGATCCATTAGAATATCACAGTGACGTGTGTATTGTCTCTAGTAGCCTACTGGCTAATGCAGTGGTTACAGTTCTATACCCGAACCACAACCCAATCACTTTTAGGACCCTGAACCCCACCCCTCGCTCCCTGCCCACAGGGTCACACCAGCCCTCATAAGTCAAAGGTTAGACCCTGGGGCGCACAGGCGTGCGGCCTGCCGAGTGGCAGCCGTGATTAGTTCCCCAGGTTGTCTGTGGAGGTAACATTAAGTTGCCATGACGACACACTAAACAACTGTGTTTTACAGTTGGAGGGACAGTGGAGGGGATAGTTGGAAGGGGTGGACCTATAGGAGGACGGGCTCATTGTAATGGCTGGAATGGAATGTATGGAACGGAGTCAAACATGTGGTTTCCATATGCTTGATGCGTTTGATACCGGTCCATTGATTCCATGCCAGCCATTACAATGAGCTCATCCTATTTACTCCCACCTGCCTCCTCTGGACCTCACAAAGGCCTAGCCTAGCACAGCTCAGTTCAGCATAGCACCGCAGCAATCTGCACAAAAACCCCTCACACAGCCATTATGTCATCCTTATTGAGCCCCAATGCATGTATGCCTTATGCCTGCTCTGTGCAGGTTCATGTAGAGTGTGTAGGCTACAGACTGTGTGGTGTTTCAGACTGCCTGAGCCCCAGCCCCACTGGCCCTACCCTGCAGTCCTGAAGCGCATGGTAAAGACATCAGGCCTTTCCCTTTGAAGGGGACCACTGAAACACAGCAGCTCTCAACATGCTGCGTCTCTCTTTTCAACTCCCCTCTCCCTCTAAATTCCTGCAAGACCCTGCTCCCCTCTGCTTTTTCAATTTACTCCCTCACTCGCAGATCCCTCTTTCGCTCCCTTTCTCCCTCCTTCCCTGCTGTCAGTCAGTCACTCACTCTACTTAACCCCCCTCCCTTTCTCACTTTACTTATTGCTCTCCCTCCCCCACCCCTCCCTCACACTCCTTCTTTCACTCCTTCTCTGAATGTTTCTGTGAGTGAGGTCATAAGATACAGTCTTCTCTGAGTTCTCCGAGCAAATTGATATGGTGCTATGTTGTGGCCATTGAAAATCCCAATCCCTTTGTAGGGATATGTGTCCTGCGCTAGTCTGGAGATAGTGTTACTGTTAAACATAGGGCGAGAACATTGGTAAAGCAAAGGAAGCATTAGTCGTTGACCAATTAAAGCCTAATTCGTGACTAGACACAAGCAATTACAGTCTTTGCTTCCATGATTGCCGCCCACATGAACTTTTGCATTGTGATATTGTGTTCTGTCCCTGGGTGACATAAATGGGGGTCTCTCTCTGTTGCAGAGGGAGCTAAAATGACAAGATTTACATTCTATTAGTTGTACATCCATGACTGTCCACATGGTCTTTAGTAGGTGACATTTGGGGTAGCTCTGTGACATTTGGGGACCGTGTCCCCTGCCGTAGAGGAATGCAACGTGTCCAGCGTCTGTTAGAGACATCACACATGCTCCTCCACTCAGCTCTCCTCTGCCCATATGGTGCCGCCCTGGCCTCCCAGGAATGTGAACACTGTCACTGCACTGACCTCCGACCAGTTAGGGAAGCCCTCTAATGTCATTGTCATGGTGGGACTTTCCCTCCGCACTGTTAATTCATCTGTGACGTATTGTCTCTCATTTTCTGGAGGAAAAAAAATGTGGGGTGTTGACTGTGGCGCTGTTCCAGAGTTGGGGATTGGGGTCAATTCAGATTGAGAGATTCAGATTCAGTGTTTAACCGTCACATATACAGCACACCCACACAATTCAGGAGACACATTTGAGAAATGCCATTTCTTTTCAAAGCGGATTTTCTTGAATTTGAATTTCTGTTCAGTTCCAGAATTGCTCAGGAACTGCTCGGTCTTCAAAACATGTTGCTTTTCAAATCAAACAGTGAGCGGGCAAGTGGCATCTTCAACAACGTTGAACTGCCACTGAATCCGGCATTACCAAACAACAGATAAGAGAGGACGAAAGAAGCAATGAGAGGACGAAGAGGGATGTGGAGGAGAGGATATGATAATGGGTGGAGTAGGGGGATTGGCTAGGAGTTGGCTGAGGCAACAGACAAGCGTCAGAGTCCCTAAAGGACGTGGCATCCCCTCTCCTCCCTTCCTCCTCTCTTTCATCCCCTCTAACTTTCAGGCTTCTCCCTTTCCTGCACCGTTGGTTTGGCCTCGCTCTGTTTGTGTAAACCACATTGCACCATGGACAGGAGAGAGAGAGAGAGAGAGAGAGAGAGAGAGAGAGAGAGAGAGAGAGAGAGAGAGAGAGAGAGCTTTGTTCACCTTTATTGGCTTTGTTAAACAGTTAACAATGTTACTTTGGGGATTTTTATGAGACAGCAGGATATCCCACCCATTTCAGGAGACAGGTACATACGTAGAGAGAGGACTACAGAACACAAATGAAATGACCTCATCTGATGACCTCATCTGACACTTTCAGCTAGGTATCTGAGAGGTTTTCTGGGAGATAACACATTAAGTAATGAATGATTCTCTTTATCCAAATAATCTCTATCAGAGGATAACTGACGATACCCATTAACACAGGACATCACTCTGTCTCTCTTTTTCTCCCTCACGCACGCACACACACACAAACACACACAGACGATGGCTCCAGTATAAAAGGATTGAATAAGGACAAGTGATCTGAATTGGTGTGCTCTCTCTACTGGACGTTTTGTTAATCTGGCTTAATTAAATTTGACACACATCGTCCACCATTAGGACAGACAGGGTTACCATCAAGTCTTATGTTACATTAGAAAATATTAATTTTTAATTGAATTAATATCAGAGCATACCGGCCTACTGCATTCTTTGTAGCTTGATGAATTGATTCGATTCACAGTGGTTTGAGTTGGTAGCATTGTGTCAGATTCTCGCGTGCAGGTTGCGGACTTGAAGCATCATCACTTTGACACACTATACGTTGTGTGTGTGTGTGTATTTGCTTGTGCATGATTGAAACACACACAGACTAGCAGGGCATAGAGAGACTATATAAACTCTATGTTAACCCCACCCTCTCGCACACACACACACACCTCACAGAGAAACCTCTGGTTAGGCATCCATAGAGACCTATCCATAGAGAATTATTCCCACTATCTCACATACACATCCAGGCCACTAGCATGGAGGGTCAGTCTCTCACATACACATCCAGGCCACTAGCATGGAGGGTCAGTCTCTCAAATGCACATCCAGGCCACTAGCATGGAGGGTCAGTCTCTCAAATGCACATCCAGGCCACTAGCATGGAGGGTCAGTCTCTCACATACACATCCAGGCCACTAGCATGGAGGGTCAGTCTCTCACATACACATCCAGGCCACTAGCATGGAGGGTCAGTCTCTCACATACACATCCAGGCCACTAGCATGGAGGGTCAGTCTCTCACATACACATCCAGGCCACTAGCATGGACGGTCAGTCTCTCACATACACATCCAGGCCACTAGCATGGAGGGTCAGTCTCTCAAATGCACATCCAGGCCACTAGCATGGATGGTCAGTCTCTCAAATGCACTTCCAGGCCACTAGCATGGAGGGTCAGTCTCTCACATACACATCCAGGCCACTAGCATGGAGGGTCAGTCTCTCACATACACATCCAGGCCACTAGCATGGAGGGTCAGTCTCTCAAATGCACAGCCAGGCCACTAGCATGGAGGGTCAGTCTCTCACATACACATCCAGTCCACTAGCATGGAGGGTCAGTCTCTCAAATGCACATCCAGGCCACTAGCATGGAGGGTCAGTCTCTCACATACACATCCAGGCCACTAGCATGGAGGGTCAGTCTCTCACATACACATCCAGGCCACTAGCATGGAGGGTCAGTCTCTCAAATGCACATCCAGGCCACTAGCATGGAGGGTCAGTCTGAATGAGGAACTTCAGGCACAGTTGGGATTTTAATCACAGGAATACTTCTCCCCTCACCTCACACTATGAGCACCACTTGAGACCATCAGGCTTCCGCCGCTCCTGGCCTTAAACCCACGCAAGTCTGCGCAATGCAATTTGCCAACTGGTGGGAACATTTTCCCACGCTTTTTTCCATTCCACATAAAGGCCGGACTCTCCATCCTTGCCCCGGCTACCTCACTCCTTCCAATTCTCTCCTTCCTGTGGCATTAGATGTGTTTTTATGTCCCGTCTCGGCCCAGGGGATAAGGACTGTGTGTGTCTGTGCCTGTGTCAGTGCCCGTGTCTGTGCCCGTGCCGGTGTCTGTGCATGTGCCTGTGTCTGTGCATAAGCCGAGTCTGGTCTTGCAGCGGGTCTCAGACATTCACTCACTCAGCCCCTCTAATTCTCAGCAGCGGCAGATTGCCAGGTATTTTACTACCTCCCAGCCATGTGTCTGTGTCGCGCTCGTAGCAGCGTGGATGGTGTTAGCAGACGAGAGATGTGAAAAGCAGCCCAGAGACACATAGAGACCTGTGTGGACGCACTGAGAACATGGCGCTGAGAACATGGCAATGCTTGGAGGGCATCCAAACCCATCACTCCCACCACCAAATGCAGACCTGACCGTGTGAAACATGCTAGAACCCCAACGCTAAGCTTGTGTGTCCGAGACACGGAGTGGACCTAAATGCTCATGTTGGGAAACATGTTAGGCTTCATAGCCACACGTGTGAAAACTGAACTGAAGGTGTGTACAATATGCTAGACTCCAATGCTAAGCGTGTGGGGAAGCACATGGTGGACTGAATATTTATAGTATGAAACATGCTAGAACTCAAGACCACCCGTGTGATAGGTGTGATACATTCATGAATTGAATAGTACATCTATGACAGAGGGGCAGAACTGTTGCCTCTGAGTGTGACCTAGCATGTCTGGGTCAGTAGAAGTGGGGTTAGATTGAGGGTTGGAGCCAATAGGCAGGGGCGCCTGGAAAGTGTGTGTCAGAGGGCAGTGTGTAATTGAGAGTGTGTGTGGGTCTGTGTGTGTAATTAGAAGTATGTGTGAGAGAGTGGTGTGTAATCAGGAGTCAGAGGTCACCTTCTGTCTCTCCTAGTGTACAGTTATAGCACACCTTGAAGCGATACTTAGGGATTTTGGCAATGGCGTCCATTATCTACTTCCCCATAGTCAGGTGAACTTGTGGATACCATTTTTATGTCTCTGTGTTCAGTACGAAGGAAGTTAGAGGTAGTTTTGTGAGCCAATGCTAACAAGCATGCTAGCAGATGCCCATAGACTTCCAGTCCTTGCGCTAACGCTAGTTAGCAATTGCGATGGCGCAAGTCAACAACTTCCTTCAAATTGCACACAGAGACATAAATATGGTATCCATGAGTTCATCTGACTCTGGGGGAGTAGCTAAAGGGCCTCATTGCCAAAATCCTGAACTATCCCTTTAACACTATAATACTTTATCCTCTCATGAGACCACAGATCCCACAAAGACTGAGTAAACAATGAAACAGCATAGAAATGTTGTGGAATAGAGCACACAACATAAAAATAGACTAGGAATAGACTAGTCTAGGGCACAGTTTAGTGAGCTGGGACTGAGCACCTCTAGTATTATTATAGCCTGTTTAACTGGTTCATACCACATTTCTATTGGCATGAGGAGGGAGACTGCTAAAACAAAGGGCAGGACCCACTCCCATGCTATAGATGCTAAAACAATGGTGTTGCTGGTCGCTCATATGGAATAGGTATTACTAGCATGTGTTCAGTGAAAACACATATATCTGGGTGAACCCAACGGGGCTATGAAAGCACCCCTGGCTTTGAGACTGGGAATGGAGCTGCTGTCTGGGGCTCTCAATAAGTAGATGCCAGGGAGAGACCTCTCTCTCTCTCTTTCTCTCTCTCCAGATGGATAAACAGTTGAAAAGCACACCTAATGAGCAGGATGGCTGAGAAAGTCACTGGGGTTGGGTGACTGCAGGTCTATAGGCGATTCCAGAGTGAACTTAGCTTTATTACTCTAGCTTATAAGGTATTGTATTAGGTTTTAACTATGGTATTGCATACCTAAGGTTTGAGAACAGCATGATGGCAGCTATGACTGACAAGAGGCTGCCATGCATATTCAAATCGAATTTTATTTGTCACGTACGCCGAATACAACAACCTTACCGTGAAGTGCTTACTTACAAGCACTTAACCAACAATGCAGTTCAATATATTTACTAAATAAACTTGAATTAAATAAAAAGTAACATAATAAAATAACAATAACGAGGCTATATACAGGAGATACTGGTACCGAGTCAATGTGTGGGGGTACAGGTTAGTCGAGTTAATTTGTACATGTAGGTAGGGGTAAAGTGACTGTACATAGATAATAAACAGCGAGTAGCAACAGTGTAAAAACAAGGGGGGGGGGTCAATGTAAATAGTCCGGGTGGACATTTGAATAATTGTTCAGCAATCTTATGGCTTGGGGGTAGAAGCTGTTAAGGAGCCTTTTGGTCCTAGACTTGGCACTCTGGTACCGCTTGCCGTGCGATAGCAGAGAGAACAGTCTATGACTTGGGTGACTGGAGCCTTTGGCAATTGTTTGGGCCTTCCTCTGACACCGCCTAGTATATAGGTCCTGGATGGCTGGAAGCTTGGCCCCAGTGATGTACTGGGCAGTACCCAGTACAGTACTCTGTAGCACCTGGTCAGATGCTGAGCGGTTGCCATACTAGGCAGTGATTACACCGGTCAGGATGCTCTCGATGTTGCAGCTGTATAATGTTTTGAGGATCTGGGGACCCATGCCAAATCTTTTCAGTCTCCTGAGGGGGAACAGGTGTTGTCATGCCCTCTTCACGACTGTCTTGGTGTCTTCGGACCATAAAAGTTTGTTGGTGATGTGAATACCAAGGAACTTGAAACTCTCAACACGCTCCACTACAGCCCAATTGATGTTTATGTTGGCCTGTTCGGCCCTCCTTTTCCTGTAGTCCACAATCAGCTCCTATGTCTTGCTCACATTGAGGGAGAGGTTGTTGTCCTGGCACCACATTGCCAGGTTTCTGACCTCATCCTTATAGGCTGTCTCATCGTTGTCGGTGATCAGGCCTACCACTGTTGTGTCGTCAGCAAACTTATTGATGGTGTTGGAGTCGTGCCTGGCCATGCAGTCATGAGTGAACAGGGAGTACAGCAGGGGACTGAGAACACACCCCTGAGGGGCCCCCGTGTTGAGGCTCAGCGTTGTGTATGTGTTGTTACCTACCCTTACCACCTGGGGGGCGGCCCGTCAGGAAGTCCAGGATCCAGTTGCAGAGGGAGGTGTTTAGTCCCAGGGTCCTTAGCTTAGTGATGAGCTTTGTGGACACTATGGTGTTGAACGCTGAGCTGTATATTATGACTTCTGATGACTTCTGTGGATGAGGAACATTTAGCACTTCTGATTGGCCATGATGATAAAACAAGGATTAATGATCTGTTACTTCAGTCTACCAGCCTTGAATATCTATATCCTCTGTAATTTCATAAATAGTCTAATGGATGTTTAAGTTCCCATGGAGTTTCTGTTTTGTGTCAATTTCTCACGAGAAGAGAGCTGTCATGATGATTAGCAAGTTTCTAGTTCCTCCTGGGTGAACATGGTTTGTCTTTGTAAGAAAAACTGAGAGAAGGTGTGTGTTTAGCAATGAAATATTTCCGTTCTTATGGGTCCCCGTATCACGTCCACTTTAAATGATGGCATAGATGGAAAGGAAAGTAGAGATAGCGGGAGAGAGAAGGAGGAGAGCGCAAAGGAGGGAAAAAGAGGTTATGGGGAGAGTGAAGGATAAGGGTAAAGGTGGGGGAGAGAGGTAGTGGGGGGGGGGTGAAGAGGGATAGCAAAGGAGGAATTAATAGGTAGTGGGAGAAAGATTGAAGGGGGGGAGAGAGCGAGAGAGATGTTGTGAGGGAGAGTGAAGAGGGAGCGAGAGAGAGGTGGTGGGGGAGGGATGTTGGTGGGGACCCCCACAGGGCTGCTGATGGATGTGGGACTCCTGGGGTTAAGGGGAGGGCAGGCAGACCTTGTGCCGGGCTGCAGAGTGGCAGCTACCTGCCGCTCATCTCACACACTTGTACGCGCACAAACACAGAGATAGAGAGAACAAGAAGACTATGCTAATGGGAGGATGGGAAGGGAACATAAATACAAAGCAACTAGCAATGAGAAGTCTGACAGTTCAAGACAGGCTAGGCCTAATACTCACAGATGAATAAAGTTCAGCATAATGAAATTGCCGTCAATGAGAGCTCATCAAATACATAAACCCTTTCATTTTAACAGTCATTACACCTCTGTATAATATTGCTGACCATTATCTAGGGTGATTTTAGAGTCTAAATACTGCATCAGTTCAATAAATATCTGTTGTTGTTTGCTAGGCCTACTATAATATGTCTTTCTTGTACCAATGTAGTAGAGTAGACAGACATGGTGCCCCCTGGTGGTTCAGATGAGTAACTGCTGGCAGGGTGACAAGGACAAATGATAGTGTGATTTGTTAATGACAGTGTAAAGTCCATCCATTATAACGTGCTTCAATAGTCCTTCATTAAAATCTATAATATTTTAGTACGCACTCACATGCATGATATGCGGCACCTGATTGAAAGAGGGATTGAAAACATTTGTAGTCTCTGTCAAATAATTTCTTGCCTATTCAGTCTGTTTATTGGATTGGTTTACTCAACAGACAACACATAACGTATCAATATTAGACACCAGTGCAATGCAATATCGAACGCATATATTATTTTCATAATAACAATTACCAAGACATGACTGTAGCCAGGGGTAACGTTAGGCTACTGGTTGGCCCTACACATTCATTTAAGAGCTAACAAACTTCAAATGATGTCAGTCAAACGTTAAAAGAGTGGCGGGGCTCTGGGCATCTGTCTGACCATCATGTGGCTGAAACAAAACTCTGGGTCTGACCACCTGAAACGTCTGTGCTTGCTGGACCACAACCTAATGAATAAACCAGAGGTTCTTCCTGGTTATGGATATATTCTAAGGGTCACATGTAATAAAGGGTGGGGTGGGGTCTGCATTTAAGGGGATAGTTTGGGATTTTGTCAATGAAGCCCTTTATCTACTTCCCCAAGGTCAGATGAACTTTGGGATACCATTTTTATAACTGCATCCAGTATGAAGGACGCAGTTTAGTGAAAAGATTGGACGTCTTCAGGGTGTAGGCTACTCCAATGCTTTCAGTCTTTGTGCTAAACTAGGACTAACCACAGTTAGAATTATCTCAGGAAACTGCCCCTAACTTCCTTCATATTGGATGCAAAGACATAAAAAATGGTATCAACAAGTTCACTTGGTCTCATGAGGGGTGCAGTGGTCTAAGACACTGCATCTCAGTGCAAGAGGTGTCACTGCAGTACCTTGTTCAAATCCAGGCTGCATCACATGCTGCTGTGATTGGCGGAACAGTTGGCCATGTGTCGTCCGGGTTTGGCCAGGGTAGGCCATCATTGTAAATAAGAATTTGTTCTTAAGTGACTTGCCTAGTTAAATAAAGGTTACATAATTTTTTTTATTTTAAAAATCTGACTTGAGAAGTTAGGCTGGATAAAGGGTTTCATTGCCAAATCCGGAACTATCCCTTTAAGGGGTCTTCACGTTTCACTTAATCCAAATAAATTAATTGAGTGATTAATTTGAACACTTGGTCTCTAATGGCCCATTCACCCATCCTAGGTGAGAACGTCCTCTTGCACAAAATGTCCACAACGATGAAAATTGTTCTGTCTGATTTCTCTCATAATTAAGTGAGTTTTCGTTGAAGAAGTCTGTTGCATTCGGGACAGTGTGACTAAATGATCAATTGGATAGGCTATTCAATAGGCTATCGTTTCAGCTATACTGTAAGTTTACATTTTGCAAAGATATTCATGTAGCCTAATGTTTGTTAATCTACCCTAGTTTTCTTCGTTAAAATCCCCAATGTCTAAGAGCCCATGAGGAGCATCGGGTGAGAAGCGGCTGTTTACGCAAGTGGAGATGAATGGTCTCCCTTTATCAAATGAAGGGAGGGGTGTTTAAAAAACGTTAATCGCCTGTAATCCTGTTAATATACCAGTCTCTCACCTTTCTTCGGCAATACACAAGAGACACAGCTAAAAAGTATCCATAGCTAATCCCAGTGACATATCCCAGTTTCATCCAAAAAACGAAAAATATTCAATCTAGGCATAATGTAAACTAGGCTATTGCATAACATTCGCATTGATGGAAAGAGGCTATTGTCCTGAAATGGACTGCAATTTTATGTTTGGATTTTTCTCTTTCAATTTGGAATATACTTTTTAGGATAATCTAGGAACGTTCCTTTAACTCGTTTTTTATTTCATTAATTCAGAAGGTCGTTTCGGTGAAGAAGCGTCATTGCGCGCTGAGTACGCAAGACTCCTGCTTCTCCGCAAGTGTTGACTTTCCTCAGGTGAAGATATGTTTTAAACGCAGGGGGAGGAGGGACGCTTTTGTTCTGCAGAAAAAGGGGGCTTGTTCCTCGCAGATCGCCCTTCCATTTTAACCAGGGGTGTGAGTGCGAACAAGGGGTTGACATTGGAGCCTGCGATGGGAGTAGAGGAGGGGAGACGGGAGTCGCCAGTCCTGCACTACCGAACACTGAAGCAACATCACCCGCTCTGAACGCACGGGACGCGCACGTTATCCACCAGGCAAAAGCCAGATATAAACTCTCTACAACAGGATACACTGGATGATAGCGATTGAGGATTCTCTGAAGGAATTACAAAGAGATAGCAATCTGCAGCAAATTAACTGTCATCTTCATTGGCTTCGGATGACCTTGCATTTGTATCCTTATTATTAGGACACTCATCCAGCGCTTTCTTTGCCAAAACTTGAATGCACCTCTCTTCTAAGTAAGTGCACTTAAACGTTGCTAATCGAGAGGGCCGCCTGACACATAGACAGTTATTATCAATAATCAATTATCATTAATCATTATTATCAATTATCATTGTCACAGTTTCACATTTTACTGGCAAGGTTGTCGATCAGTTGTAAGCGCCAGCCTTGCCAAAACAGGCTATGGACATTTATTTGACATGAAATGTACCCACATTTTTACAAAAAAATAATTGGCTTAACCACTTCTTCCACCATCTTTGGTCGTTTTGGATTTTAATGAAGTTTTTGAAGAGCGACGACTTAATCAATTGCAACCGACACCAGTGTTTCACACAGTTCACCTTTACCAAATAACCTCGATTTTGGAACACTGCAAGCCCTGTGGTCTGTATTTATCGAAGGAACAATCAACACAATCAACATGCGACGCCTCCCTTCCCGGTTGAGTTATCTGTGAGTATTTCCTGCGAGTCTCAATTATGTTGATTAATGTGCCCCAATGTATTATAACTCATTAATTAAGCTCTTTTTCAGGTTCCTACACTTCTTCGCATTCTGTTACTATGCTCAGGTATGTTCATATGCATGCTTTGAAATAGCCCAAATATTTTGTATATCAGCAGGCTTTGTGAAAATAACATAGCATTCTTGATTATGATTTTAAATATCTCACGCGTTTTCGGTAAATTTGCAAATAATTTACAAACTGTTCAGTCTATCAGTGGATTATTGGATACAACTGTAAATCTCCTTGAACAACAAGTAATTAGTTTACGCATCTTGAAAATTCGTATAACTAACCTACATCAAATGTCACTGTTCAAACATATGGTTAGGTTTCTGGGGGTGAAAGCACGGTGTAATAATGGCGAGCAGTGAGGGAGAGAGAGACGAGAGCTCATATCATTTGTGATATAACGACACATCAGATGGGTCCCACCGCGCAAGGGGCAGCGGGCGCGCTGCATGCCGCCCGCGTCACATTTTGGCACGATGTATGTTGCGAACATACTGCCCTCGCGCAGGATGCGTGGGCACAGAATGGGCATCGCGCGGGGAAAGGCGAGTCTGTGAAAAATGTCGTGGGGTTCAAATATAAAGGCCAAAGTTAATTCCTTCGTTGTCCTCCTTGGAACAGAATGAGTGCGTATGGCTAAGTGTCAAATAGGGAAGCTTTTAACATAGGCATTAATATGTACATTTGCTCCGTTTAATGTGAGGGAAATAATGAGCATTTATTATGTAGGCTATAGCCTGTTTGATATTTTGGACATGTTTTTTAACGTCTACCTCCACTCACTTTTACGCACAAGCTGTTGCAGATTGCGCGCCCTTTTTAATTTCTAGGTTTTCATGCTTTTAATTATGCATGCTTAATTTAAGGAATGTAGGCCTTTGTATCGGCGGTATATTCACGTGGTCTATTGCATGTTATAAAGTTATGTGTTATTATAGCCAATCATGCCAAGTAGGTCTAAAGAAAATGGGAAACATCCCTCCAAATTTGCTTCTGTTGGGTTTAGAGCTAAATAATGATGCTATTATTGCTTAATACGTACGCTACTGTAAATACATTGAAGCAATTTTTGCAAATACTGATTGTGATGACATTTAATTTCTGACAGGTAACCAATCAGTCCTCGCCTAATTTCACGCAGCATGTAAGCGAGCAGAGCAAGGTGACAGACCGTGTGAGCCGCAGGTTAATTCGGACCTATCAACTTTACAGCCGAACCAGCGGGAAGCATGTGCAGGTTCTGCCCAACAAGAAGATCAACGCCATGGCAGAAGATGGAGACATACACGGTAAGCCCAATATCCAAACCTTATGGATTTGTTTCAAGTTCCTAATTTTTGTAGGTTTTAACTTGCCGAAATCCATTGCTAATATTTCTGAATCTCTAAACTAACCTACTAAAATAAACGTATGTCTACAACAGGCTTAGGCTATGCCTATATAGTCACAGGGCCTTAAGGCCCATTTTGGCATAACAAACTATCATGTGCAAGTGGTTAGTAGCCAAATGCTTACAGTGAATTCTACAGAAATGGTTTTTCTCTCGTCGTTTTTGACAGTAAATAACACGGCTACTGTATCAGCTGGTATCGCTAAGAAGAGGCCGCGGACCGTCAAAGAAATTGTCAAATGGATTGAAGATTGTGCTGTGGGTGATTCTCCAGAGATACTCATGTCTGGAAGAGCCATTAGAAATAATCATCCTTCAACCTCCTGAACATTTCCTGCATAGCTCTGCTGCTCTCTCTTTCCTCTGACCAGCTTCAGAACCAAAATAGGGCCCGCCGAAGTTTTTTCAAACGTGGATTTTATATTTTAAAATGAAGTCCATTTTTTGGGTGATTTTCATTGGGCTATTCCCATTGCCATTAAATAGTGTTAGATTTAAACATAATTTGGCAGCAAACTGGACCTTTGACTCTCTGTGTGTATGCTGCTGTAGGTCCTGTCTAATGTGGTGTGTATTCACACTTGTGTGTGTGTTTGTGGTTTGCACCAGAGGGGGTGGAGGTGCTCGGGTCACCTATGCCAGTGCCACCTGTACCATGGTAGCAGGTTGTACTTGTGGGTCTAAAGCTGTGGCTTGCATGAGGCGTTTATTGCTTAGCCCCACACCAACCATCAATCCACAACCTCAACCATAAACATAACTCAATGACCACGTGGGTGTGCATGGATCAGGGAGTGGTTCGAATCTCTAGTAAGGGACATACACGTGGCTAACATTTTGAAACGACATTGTGCCTATCTGTTGAATTTTGCCGTGTTTAACAAGAACAGAGGTTGAGCAGTAAAATGATCAGATGCACCAAGGGTTATTCCTTTCTCCAAATGTTGGTCCGGGAATGTGTGCCATCATCATGTAGGTAGGGGGATGGGAAACCCGGACGAGTAGGGGCTGCCTTGGCCGAAGCTAATGGGGACCCTGATAAAATACTAAATCATAACTCTTAGTAAGCCTTTGAAAAGTTTATTCATAATGGCTAGGTAGACATTGTGTGCCTCCGTGGAAGGCAACAACAAAATAGATAAACATATTTTAGTTTGGAAAATAAGGATATCGGTGTTTTCAATCATAGAAGCAGTTGTGAGACTTACAGTATCTATGAACACACATTAAGATAAGCCATTTAACACGCTTCTATTTATGTCCATCTGTCTCCAAGCGTGATCTATGATCTATGACAGAGATGAATGTGGTGCTTATGTGTGACGTGAGTGCAGATTTAGAGAGAGAAAAAGTTGATAGTCCTTCCAGGATGGCCTCTTTAGTTTTCAAAGAATTGAGGTACACATGTTTTTATGATTGTGCAAGATTTTAAGCGTGCATAAATCCTCAGGAATGGTCCCCACAGGTTTTGTGTGTGTGTGTGTGTGATATATAGACTTTTCTCTTGTAAAAATATAAACTGAATCAGCTTAACCGTGTCTTTAAGCAACATCCTATTACTAACAGTGTATTAGCCCTGGTTGATAATAAAACCCCTTTGTTTCCTCAGCCAAACTCGTCGTAGAGACGGACACGTTTGGAAGTCGCGTGCGGATTAAAGGAGCAGAGACAGGATTCTACATCTGCATGAACAAGAAGGGAAAGCTGATCGGGAAGGTAAAGAGAAAAAAATCCTTTGAGCACTGTACTGTGGGTAATGATCAATGGTAATGCCAGTATGCTGCCCTTTTCCATTGGCTCTGTTTTCAAGCTTCTTAAGCTGTGGTTCCAAGGTTTGATTATATTGTAGTTCTGTTTGGGTTTTCTAAGACTTGTGGTTTTGTATGGCGACTCGGCAGCAGTTCTCACCATAGTTCAGTGTGGCTGTGGTTCTGTTTGGTGGTTCCCTACAGCTGTAGCTCCAGGGCTGTCCACCTCTGGTATGTTCTGCATGGGAGAAGGTTAGAGTCATTGTATGCTGTTGGAAGTCACCTCCTCTGTGTAGCGTGTTGTGGGTTCGAGGGTGTCTCTGCTTCTCTCTTGCTGTGCTGGCTAATAAACAGGGCTGCCATCTCCGCCCCCCTACAGAACCCTGCCAGGTGCACCATCTGCCCTGAGCTGCCTCTCTCTGCCATACCGGCCCAGCAACAGCCTGTGTGTGTGTTTGAACGACTGTATGTGTATATTTGTGTATGTTTCACTTGCTTTCTGGCTGCATGGGATGCTAGATTTATTTTTAACAGCCCATTTTGTCCAGCTAGGTTGTTGAGCAGGTTTAGCTACATTAGTGTTGCCGGTGTGTGACGTGTCACAGACCAGTGGAGGTTGGGCTGGAGGGGTTGTGGGAGGACGCAGGGCCTAGCTACTGCTCATAGTACAAGAGGACAAACCCCCCGTCACCCTCAATGTAGAATACTAGATCAACAGAAACAACATCTACCCCGTCGTACCATTTCTCAAAATGTAGAGATAGAATAAATGCAAGACAACCATGTATTTGATTGTACCAAAGGGAGACTAGAGTCGTTTATTTCAGGATCTATTGATTGATATTCAAGTCGATGAGCCCTTTGTGGTTTGATTCAGCCACAAACGAGACAGTGCAGCGCTAAATAGAAGGAAATCCACACATGAAGCTGATAAAGAACTTGAACTCCTCAGGTATTTCTGCTATGATGGCATGTCTTAGGCTGCTAACTCTTGAGTGGTCCTCATGAATGCGTCTCTGTGTTTACTGAGGAGGGAGACTCCTTGCTTACTGTCATCCCCTCTCTGATCTGAGCCTGTAATGACTGTAGCATATGCTTCATGCGTGTGGAGAGCACTGCGTGCACACGTGTTTGTGTGTGTGTGCGCAGGGACATACTGTTCGGGGTAGCCTTCTTACATCTGATATTTCCTATCTGTGAGTCTTCATAGAAAGCTCCTCCAGACGCTCCGACTGACCTGGTGTGTGTGTGTGTGTTTGTCTTTCAAAGAAAAATGGTCAAGGCCGCGACTGCATCTTCTCAGAGATTGTCCTGGAGAATAACTACACGGCGCTGAGGAACGCACGCTTCGAGGGTTGGTACATGGCTTTCACCAGACGTGGACGCCCCCGGAAAGGCTCGCAAACACGGCAGCATCAACGCGAGGTCCATTTTATGAAACGACTGCCTCGGGGATCCAATCCCACTCACCCGGCCCAGCACAAGGCCTTTGACTTCGTCCACTACCCCTTCAGCCCCAGGACTAAACGCACACGCTACTCAGCCGAAGGCTGAGGGGGGCAGAGAGGGTGAGACAGAGGATAAAAAACAATGACTGAAGCAAGAATGAACTCCTTTCCAAAACCTCTAAAGACATTTTTTTTGTACTGAGCGTTACTATACCTAACATGTAGTTTTTCTATTTTTTTCAAAAAGTACATTTTTTAAAAGAAAAAACCCATAACAAATATATTTTTGTACCTGATACTTTTAGTACTGATGTGTTGTTTTTAGATGCACATAACTCATCATCGAACATTTGGGGTGCTGACATTTTAGTAAAGCGTGGACTTTGTATTGTCTCTCTGTATTTTGGGTTGTGTTTTTGCTTTTGTTTGACTGTTCAGAGTCGTTTGGACTCACACCTGCTGCTCCAAGAGACTTGAAGGGCCCTGATCGACCGCACTGCCAGAAAATGCTGCGTTCAGAGACACATACAGTACACACACACACACACAGCATCGATGCTGCATTCAGGAGCGCCATGTTGAGTAACGTTGTGTTCAGTATCACACACAGCCACAACACCTCTGTTGAACGCTGTGGTGTGACCTTACTACTTTTGGGAATTCTATAGAGACAAACGCTGTTAAAGCAAACAGTGCTTTAGGTACGTACACACAATGGAAAATGTGGCAGCTATATTGATAATCACAGGTTTCCTGCAATGGTTATAACTGTAAATTAGAGGTGTAAAAATGCATTGATATGTCGGAAACCCCCTTTGTTTTTGTTACCCTGTCTGTTTTTATACATATATAAATCTATTTTTATTTTACGGATGTGTACAAATAATTTTAATGATGGATTATTTATTTAAAATGTGTAATAAATGTACATTAGAATACTGATATTAAACTCTTGTTTGTGATGTGGTTGTTTTACACACTTTGAACAGTAGGGTTGTGCGGGAAAAATCAATGGAAAAGCCAGGAAAAAAAAGCCATATTGCAACCTATGTCTTGTGATAATTGCGTTGTTCGCTCTATTACCTGTTCGTTCATATGTCTTGCCACCGTGATTGAATACTGTATGCCTAAGGCCGAGACAATAAGTAGACACAGTGGCAGAATTTATTCAACCATGCATTTGATTCATCACAAAACTGGAGAGCAAACCTCTGTCTGGTGAAGTCCACAAAGCATATTGCAGGTAACAAACAGTTACATGACCTACAGCATGGTGAAGTAAGTTAATGTTTCTGACATTTTTGAACTACTAAACAACTATTGCTTCAGAACCACTGAGAGTTACTGCGAGTCGCAAAGAATACCGGAGCTGCCTCCACTATTCCAGCACCTTTTACATTTCAACATCATCAAATCACCTAAGCTTAGTCTACTACAGTGACAACTAAAAGATACCAAAAACAATTTAGTCCAATCGACATAAGCTAAATATGATGTGGCTGTCCATGATTTAGATGTTTTTTTGTGGAATGTGTGTGCGTTCGCGCAAGTAGAAAAGACATGTTGACTCATCCTACGTGTAGACAAATGCCAATGTCATCCTCCTCTCTTTCATGTTGACGAAATGGTCACTGTCATACAGCACACTTTTATTTGCTTACCTCCTTTCATGGGCAACGTTAGCTAGTTAACATTAGCCTTCTACATCTAGCTACATATTGAACTTCCATCCTCTCAGTCCAGGTGCACAATGTATGAATTTATGGTTGGATCAGAATCGCCATTATAATCATTAGCCAGTACAGAGAATTAAGTCCAAATCCCTATCTCTATCCATGGCTAATTTAGGAAAGGGTACATTTTAACTAGCTAGCTAGCCACCGGAGGACAACAACACATTGAGTTGCAACAGTTCAAGTAGTTTCTGTCAGTTACGTATTTCTGTCAATGCGATGTGATAGGACCATTCACAGATGAGATCTCAGTTTAGCACAACGCTAATTGGCTATTATTTTATACATTTTTTTCTATCAAGGGAGGCCAAATGCTTGCTGGCTTCCCTTGCAATTCAATGCTACGGGCGGCAACAATGTCATACTCTTTTTGACCAGACAGCATCAGATAGATGGCCTACACATACAGAGACAGAGGGGCACTGTTTCACTCGCTCAGATACATTCAGCTGAAGGAAAATGATGAAACAGAGAGACGAAAGATAAATCATTTTCTATGTTTTTTGGGGGTTTCCCTTGGCATCATGAATACACACCTCTGCTTGGGAAGTGGGAGTATCGTTCAGGCACACACTGGAGATGGCTTAAGTCGCTTCATGCATGCGCACAGGCACACACACAGGGCACTTGGATCACATCAGCATTCTAATGATATATAACACAGAATGTCATCCCTTCCCAGCCTTCAAATCCTTTATGCATACATCATGTTGTTTCCACGAGTTGATCTTAGAAATGTGAACTGTAAAGTGGGAAATGTTTTCGTCCTCTAACCTTGCACTCAAAAAAAATATATCTGTAAAGTTTGATAGAGAGTTAGGTATAGATTTCCTCCTGCTCTGCCCTGTTTGGAATGCAACTCTTAGCCCCCTAGAAGGCCAAGCAGCAGTCTATAGCAAGCAGTGTGAGACTACAGCAGGTCATTGATGTTGGAGCCCTTTAGCAGATAGCAGTGTGTTTGGTCTTCTACTGGTTGGTCCTCCAGAGATGATAGCAGTGTGTGTGTTTAATTAAGGCTTTTGGTTTCTCCAGGTTCAGTAACTGTCTCAGTGTCTCCTCGTATGCAGACGACTGTTTTTCTTTCATCTCACTCCTTTAACACCCCAGGTCTTAATCTGATTGGACAGCCCTGGTGTGTGTGTGTGTTTATAATCTGATTGGACAGCTCCGATGTGTGTTTGTTTGTTTGCTGACAGTGTCCTCATGGGTGTAGAGCTGTGCTGAGTGAGGGAGGTTGGGTTCTGACAACTCCTTCGCCACAGGGATTCAGTTCCTTCCAACAAGTTGTCTTCAGACCCCTTTTGCTGCCCTTGCTCCCGCTTATCAGACTAAGCTGAAGTCTCTTGCTACAGAAGGCTCTCTTGATGCAGCTCTGCATGGCAGAGCAAGACCTGGTGATGCATCTCTGGAAAAGATAAAAACAGAACGAAGGACGGCCAAGTGCAGTAGGCAGCTGTTCCATCTGCCGAGAGGTGTAGAATCGGAGGGAAGTTAACACAAGACGACGTCCGATATTCTGGTCAGAGGCACTCGCTTACACTTGGCCACCCATCGTTCTGGTGTGTGTTCAGAGTAATGCCTTCTGGTTGAGCTCTGTATGGCAGAGCGAGGCCTGGTCTAATGTTGGAACGCTTTATAGGGCAAGGCACAGGATAGCATGGAAGGCTTCAAATCAAATTCAAATCACATACACATATTTAGCAGATGTTATTGCAGGTGTAGCGAAATGCTTGTGTTCCTAGCTCCAACAGTGCAGTAGTATCTAACAATTCACAACAATACACACAAATCTAAAAGTAAAAGAACTGAATTAAGAAATATATAAATATTAGATTGAGCATTGACTAAAATACAGTAGAATAGAATACAGTATATACATATGAGATGAGTAAAGCAGTATGTAAACATTATTTTAACATTATTAAAGTGACTAGTGTTCAATTATTAAATTGGCCAGTGATTCCAAGTCTATGTATGTAGGGCAGCAGCCTCTAAGGTGCAGTGTTGTGTAACCGGGTGAAAGCTGGCTAGTGATGGCTATTTAACAGTCTGATGGCCTTGAGATAGAAGCTGTATTTCAGTCTCTTGGTCCTTGCTTTGTTGCACCTGTACTGACCTCGAATTCTGGATGATAGTGGGGTGAACAGGCCGTGGCTCGAGTGGTTGACGTCCTTTTTGGACTTCCTGTGACATCAGTTGCTGTAGGTGTCCTGGAGGGCAGGTAGTTTGCCCCCGGTGATGCGTTCGGAAGACCACACCACCCTCTGGAGAGCCCTGTGCATCTGTAAAAGTTTGTGAAGGTTTTAGGGGCCACCTCCTGAGGTGGAAGATGCACTGTTGCGCCTTCTTCACCACACTGCCTTTGTGGGTGGACCATTTCACATCGTCAGTGATGTATGCCGAGGAACTTGAAGCTTTCCACCTTCTCCACTGCGGTCCCGTCAATGTGGATGTGTGCTCCCTCTGCTGTTGTTTTGTTGATGTTGAGTGAGATGTTATTTTTCTGGCACCACTCTGCCAGGGCCTTCAACTCCTCCCTGTAGGCTGTCTCGTTATTGTTGGTAATAAGATCTACTACTGGACGATTGAGTTGTAGGCATGCGTGGCCACGCAGTCATGGGTGAACAGGGAGTACAGGAGGGGGCAGAGCACGCACCCTTGTGGGGCCCCTCTGTTGAGAAGGTGTTGTTTCCTACCTTCACCACCAGGGGGCGGCCTGTCAGGAAGTCCAGAACCCAGTTGCACAGGGCGGTGTTCAGACCCAGGGCCCCGAGCTTAATGATGAGTGTACTATGGTGTTGAATGCTGAGCTATAGTCAATGAACAGCATTCTTAATTAGGTATTCCTCTTGTCCAGATGGGATAGGGAAGTGTGATGTGAGATGGCGATTGTATCATCTGTGGATCTTTTGGGGTGGTAAGGAAATTGAAGTGGGTCTAGGGTGTCAGGTAAAGTAGAGGTGACATGATCCTTTACTAGCCTCTCAAAGCACTTCATGATGACAGAAGTGAGTGCTACAGGGCGATGGTCATTTGGATAGGTTACGTTTGATTTTTTGGGGTACAGGAACAATGGTGGACATCTTAAAGCAAGTGGGGACAGCAAATTGGGATAGGGAGCGATTGAATATGTCCATAAATACTCCAGCCAGCTGGAGGCTACCCGGAACAAATCCCAGTCTGTGTGATCAAAACAATCTTGAAGCATGGATTCCGATTGGTCAGACCAGCATTGAATAGACCTTAGCACGGGCACTGCCTGTTTGAGTTTTTGCTATAGGGAGGGAGAAGCAAAAGGGAGTTGTGATCAGATTTGTTGAAGGGAGGGTGGGGGAGGGCCTTGTAGGCATTTCGAAAAGTTGAGTGGTCCAATGTTTTCCCAAAGCGAGTACTACAGTCAATGTGTTGGTAAAACTTCGGTAGCGTTTTCCTCAAATTTGCTTTGTTTAAATCTACAATAAATGTGGCCTCAGGATATGTAGTTTCCAGTTTGTATAAAGTCCAGTGTAGATCTTTTTCAGGGCATCCTGGTATCTGCTTGAGGGGGAATATACATGGCTGTGACTATAACCCAAGACGATTCTCTTGGGAGGTAATACGGTCAACATTTGATTGTGAGGTATTTTAGGTCGGGTGAACAAAAGGACTTGAGTTTCTGTATGTTATCACAATCACACCATGACTAGTTACAGTTGAAGTCGGAAGTTTACATACACTTAGGTTGGAGGCATTAAAACTTTTTTTTCAACCACTCCACAAATTTCTTGTTAACAAACTATAGTTTTGGCAAGTCGGTTAGGATATCTGCTTTGTGCATGACACAAGTAATTTTTCCAACAATTGTTTACGGACAGATTATTTCACTTATAATTCACTATCACAATTCCAGTGGGTCAGAAGTTTACATGCACTAAGTTGACTGTGCCTTTAAACAGCTTGGAAAATTCCTGAAAATGATGTCATGGCTTTAGAAGCTTCTGATAGGCTAATTGACATCATTTGAGTCAATTGGAGGTGTACCTGTGGAACTATTTAAAGGCCTACCGTCAAACTCAGCGCCTCTTTGCTTGACACCATGGGAAACTCAAAAGAAATCAGCCAAGACCTCCCCCAATAAATTGTAGACCTCCACAAGTCTGGTTCATCCTAAGGAGCAATTTCCAAACGCCTGAAGGTACCATTTTCATCTGTACAAACAATAGTACGCAAATATAAACACCATGGGACCACGCAGCCGTCATACCGCTCAGGAAGGAGACGCATTCTATCTCCTAGAGATTAACATACTTTGGTGCGAAAAGTGCAAATCAATCCTAGAACTACAACAAAGGACCTTGTGAAGATTCTGGAGGAAACAGGTACAAAAGTATCTATATCCACAGTAAAATGAGTCCTATATCACCTGAAAGGCTTCTCAGCAAGGAAGAAGCCACTGCTCCAAAACTGCCGTAAAAAAGCTAGACTATGGTTTGCAACTGCACATGGGGACAAAGATCGTACTTTTTGGAGAAATGTCCTCTGGTCTGACAGAAAATAGAACTGTTTGGCCATAACAACCATCGTTATGTTTGGACGAAAAAGGGGGATGCTTGCAAGCCGAAGAACACCGCCCCAACCGTGAAGCACGGGGGTGGCAGCATCATGTTGTGGGGGTACTTTGCTGCAGGAAGAACTGGTGCACTTCATAAAATAGATGGCATCATGAGGGTGGAAAATTATGTGGATATATTGAAGCAAAATTTCAAGACATCAGTCAGGAAGTTAAAGCTTGGCTGCAAATGGGTCTTCCAAATGGACAATTACCACAAGCATACTTCCAAAGTTGTGGCAAAATGGCTTAAGGACAAGAAAGTCAAGGTATTGGAGTGGCCATCACAAAGCCCTGACCTCAATCCCGTAGAAAATTTGTGGGCAGAACTGAAAAAGGGTGTGTGGGCAAGGAGGCCTACAAACCTGACTCAGTTACACCAGCTCTGTCAAGAGGAATGGACCAAAATTCACCCAGTCTATTGTGGGAAGCTTGTTTAAGGTTACCCAAAACGTTTGACCCAAGGGAAACAATTTCAAGGCAAAGCTACCAAATGCTAATTGAGTGTATGTAAACTTCTGACCCACTGGAAATGTGATGAAAGAAATAAAAGCTGAAATAAATAATTCTCTCTACTATTATTCTGACATTTCACATTCTTAAAATAAAGTGGTGATCCTAACTGACCGAAGACAGGGAATTTTGACTTGGATTAAATGTCAGAAAATGTGAAAAACTGAGTTTAAATGTATTTGGTTAAGGTGTATGTAAACTTCCGACTTCAACTGTATTTATGAAACATACACCCCTGCCTTTTTTCTTCCTGGAGAGTTCTTTATTCATGTCTGCGCGATGTACTGAGAACCCAGATGACTGTATGGACGGGGAACGGTATATCCCGAGAGAGCCATGTTACCGTGAAACAAAGTATGTTATGATCCCTGATGTTTCTCTGGAAGGAGATCCTCGCCCTGAGCTCGTCTACTTTATTATCCAGAGACTGAACATTAGTGAGTAATATACTCGAAGCAGTGGATGGTGTGCACGCCTCCTGAGTCAGACTAGAAGTCCACTCCGAATTCCTCTTCTCCACCGGCGGTGGAGCAGCCTCTGGAATAACAAACAAAGGATCCAATTCAGGAAAGTCGTATTCCTGGTCGTAATGCTGGTGAGTTACCACCGCTCTGATATCCAAAAGTTATTTCCGGGCTGTACGTAATAACACAAAAAACATTCTGGGCTAATAATGTAAGAAATAACACACACAAAAAACGAAATACTACAAAGTTACTTAGGAGCTAGAAGCAGAACTGCCATATCTGTTGGCGCTATAATCAGGCTTCCCAGCTCATACTTCATTGTAGATTCAAAACAGTTCCCTGTAGATGAATTGAAACACATTATCGTATCTAATACTGTATCTAACCTCACATCTTAACTGTTTTAAGTCAGTGCTAAGGTGTTGAAATGCTCTTCCACCCTTGAGGACTGAGTTAAAATGTCTATTCACAATACTTGACAGTAATCTGATTGAGTCCTTCCATGACGGATTAACAGGGTTTCTGTCCCCCTGGGCTCTCTGCAGTGACTCTCTTGTCTGCCCATGGACTCTCTAGTCTGCCCACACCTTCTATGACAGTAAAGCTCCAATGGACCCAGGGAAGGAGTAGGTTGTGGGAAAAGTCACACCTTTTGTGTAGCCTGCGATGCCATGCAAATGCAGAGCAATTCTGCTCCAGAAGAAGGGGTTAAAATTGCTTTCATCCGTTTTATTGAGCAGATAAACAAACAGAGCTACCCTCTTAATTTGCTTCAGGAGCAATTTAGCCCCTGTCCTGAACCCCCCCCCCCCCCCCCCCCCCCCCTTGTAGGCTAGCAGGGGTGAGCAGGGAGCGCGACCCTGCTGTCTTAACCAGCACTGCCGCAGACTGACACACACTGCCTTGGTTAAACAGACTTTAATGAATGATCAGACACCACAAGCTTTCCTTCATTATCTTACCTTGATCTGGAGATACATACTGTGAGGTCTATGGGGGGTTTAAGTGTCCTGGGTCTCAGGTGTGTCCTTACATTAGGATGCAGTTTGGGGGTTGTTCATATAGCTTTATTTCCATGGCATGTTTACCATCTATTTTTCTCAATATAGAAAATATAACAAAAACACAAATCAGGAAACCCACAATAAGCAGCAATCAATCAGTGAGTCTGAGTTTTCTGTGTTTGACACTGTCCAGAAACAGAGTACAGTTAGTTAACTCCCCTTCTCCTCATTGCATTTCATTCTTAGTGCCTAGAAGACTAGTTGCATTGATTTTCATTCCAAGTGACAGAGATTCCCTTAAATCCATGTCCTTATTCTTCCTGCAATGTTACGGAAGAACCAGCAGCCAAATCAAGCTGGATAATTGAAATGCAAACACCGATCAAAGTGGAGTGCCAACTCGACAGTTTCATTGTATATATACAGGCCGTACAGGAGACCTGTTTACTTTTCCAATTGGAGCTGTAAACTCTTGTTTGTCCAAGACTGATTGTCAGAATGATCTGAACAATTACCAGCTAAATGTGTTTGCCAGCTCAGGGAGAGTCCCCCCTCTCTGCCCTAAAAAGATCAAAAGGGAAGACCCCCCTGGCCCCCCCGGCGCACCCCTCCGCTCCCCAGCTCCCTCCTCCGAACCTCTTCATTTCCTTTTAGCCATGTCAGTTCAGCTGGAAACCCAACCATAAATGATTTTTTAGACGTCCCAGTGTTTGGGACATGGCCTTTCAGAGTGTGCAGCTTTCAACAGAGGACACGTCTCTAAAAAGATCTGCATATTTCAATGATGTGCTGTTATGCACAGCTGATCAAAGACTTTTGGGGCTGCCAGTTGTAACTAAAGGCTAGAGCACCCTCGTGATGTGAATGTGCACAAATTGATGCTACTGACACTAAACGGTTACGGTAAGCTTTACGTACAGTTGAATGGTCGATATTAGTAGTAATTTCACCATTGTACGACTTTTTGTGAATAGCATGTTAAATTCTGGACATAGATTGCTTAGGAAGACAGATGTATCATTATAAGAGTATATGCACACCTGATAATAAGGTACTACAGGTGGAAAGGAGGAATATTTAGCATGCAGATAGATTTAACAGAAGTTGTTCTCTTTGGTTTATTGTTCACATGATTTACAGTGTCATATAAACTTGTTCAGAGATAAGACAACCCTTTGAACATTTTTTAAACCATTGCTCCTTGCATTATAAAGCCTTTCCCATAGCACTCTTTTTCATGTTATTCTAGTATTTCACAGTTAGCATCATCCGAAGAACCGCAGGTGCTTTTGCTTAGAAACTGTATTAGTCAGATACACACAGAGAGTCAATGATATTGTTGTTTTCTAAATCATAATGTTGTAGGATGTGGTCCCATGGTCCTATGGTCGCAGTGAGCGGTGTAGTGTGGCCTGGTCGCCTGTGTTTGACCTGGTCACCGTCCAGTTACTGTGAGGAACTTGGTCGCAGTTCGGTCACCTCTCTGTGAGCAACACAGTCACGACGCTGAATGAGATGAGGTCACTTTGGTCTAAATAGAAACCACCACCTAGGAGCTGCATTTCAGCCCATCAACACACCATGACCTCTGATCAAATGACCTATCACATACCATAACCCCTGACCATTGTGGCTGTAATAGAAAAACATGTCAGACAATGACAGCTTTGAATACTGACATGAGATGGGGGTCTGCCAATAATGACAAGAAGCTCCCCAAACAAATAAAACATAACAACAAAACATCAGAGAGACTGGGTCAGTCAATACGCCACGGAACAGAAGAGGCATGGAGAGATGAGAATGACTGAGGGGCCGAGGGGCATTCCACAAGCCACGGAGCATGTCTGCTGCCGGGGAACTCATGCCCGGCCAGAACGGCCAATAGACGAGGAAAGACAAGGGGAAAGCCAAAGAGGCCAATGAGCAATGAGCAATGAGAATACCTGAATTCTGATTTAGTGGATAAAGCTGCTGAATCAATTAAACACTTCTCATAAAGTCCCTTGTCAGAGAACAATTGGGGACATGACCACCTTCGCCGACCACGCACACACACACACACACACACACACACACGCAAGAAAAAAGCAGAATAAAACCAAAATGAACTTAAAAGAAGTTGTTGAAATGCTATAGGGCACTGTGGAAAAGCCGCATAGGCACGAGTGTGGAGCCAGGCCCAACCAATCAGATTGAGCAAAAATGTATATATACAGTATTCAGTGCCTTCAGAAAGCAGTTACTCCCCTTGCTTTTGCACATTTTGATGTGTTACAGCCTGAATGTAAAATGGATTAAATAGGGATGCCTTGTCTCAGGCCTACACACAATACCCCATAATGTCAAAGTGGAACGACAGTGCATTCGGAAAGTATTTAGACCCCTTGACTTTTTCCACATTTTGTTGCGTAACAGCCTTATTCTAAAATGGATTGAAATAAATAAATCCTCATCAATCTACACACAATACCCCATAATGACAAAGCGAAAACAGATTTTGTATTAAATTATATTAAAAATAAAAAACAGAAATACCTTATTTACATAAGTATTCAGACCTTTTGCTATGAGAGTCGAAATTGAGCTCAGGTGCATCCTGTTTCTATTGATCATCCTTGAGATGTTTCTACAACTTGACTGGAGTCCACCTGTGGTAAATTCAATTGATTGGACATTATTTGAAAAGGCCTGTCTATATAAGGTCTTACAGTTGACAGTGCATGTCAGAGTAAAAACCAAGCCATGTGATTGAAAGGAATTGTCCGTAGAGCTCCGAGACAGGATTGTGTCGAGGCACAGATCTGGGGAAGGGTACCAAAACCATTCTGCAGCATTGAAGGTCCCCAAGAACACAGTGGCCTCCATCATTCTTAAATGGAAGAAGTTTGGACCCATCAGGACTCGGGGGAGAAGGACCTTGGTCAGGGAGGTGACCAAGAACCCGATGGTCACTCTGACAGTTCCTCTGTGAAGATGGCAGAACCTTCCAGAAAGACAAGGATCTCTGCAGCAATCAGGCCTTTATGGTAAAGTGGCCAAACGGAAGCCACTCCTCAGCAAAATGCACTTGACAGTCCACTTGGAGTTTGCCAAAAGGCACCTAAAGGACTCGCAGACCATGAGAAACAAGATTATCTGGTCTGATGAAACCAAGATGTAACTCTTTGGCCTGATTGCCAAGCATCACGTCTGGAGAAAACCTGGCACCATCCCTATGGTGGGGATGTTTTTCAGTGGCAGGGACTGGGTGACTCGTCAGGATCGAGGGAAAGATGAAAAGGGCAAAGTACAGAGAGATCCTTGATGAAAACCTGCTCCAGAGTGCTCAGGACCTCAGACTAGGGCGAAGGTGTACCTTCTAACAGGACAGCAACCCTAAGCACACAGTCAAGATAACACAGGAATGGCTTCGGGACAAGTCTCTGACTGTCCTTGAGTGGCCCAGCCAGAGCCCAGACTTAAACCCGATAGAACATCTCTGGAGAGATCTGGAAAAAAATACAGTGCCTTGCGAAAGTATTCGGCCCCCTTGAACTTTGCGACCTTTTGCCACATTTCAGGCTTCAAACATAAAGATATAAAACTGTATTTTTTTGTGAAGAATCAACAACAAGTGGGACACAATCATGAAGTGGAACGACATTTATTGGATATTTCAAACTTTTTTAACAAATCAAAAACTGAAAAATTGGGCGTGCAAAATTATTCAGCCCCCTTTAAGTTAATACTTTGTAGCGCCACCTTTTGCTGCGACTACAGCTGTAAGTCGCTTTAGGTATGTCTCTATCAGTTTTGCACATCGAGAGACTGACATTTTTTTCCCATTCCTCCTTGCAAAACAGCTCGAGCTCAGTGAGGTTGGATGGAGAGCATTTGTGAACAGCAGTTTTCAGTTCTTTCCACAGATTCTCGATTGGATTCAGGTCTGGACTTTGACTTGGCCATTCTAACACCTGGATATGTTTATTTTTGAACCATTCCATTGTAGATTTTGCTTTATGTTTTGGATCATTGTCTTGTTGGAAGACAAATCTCCGTCCCAGTCTCAGGTCTTTTGCAGACTCCATCAGGTTTTCTTCCAGAATGGTCCTGTATTTGGCTCCATCCATCTTCCCATCAATTTTAACCATCTTCCCTGTCCCTGCTGAAGAAAAGCAGGCCCAAACCATGATGCTGCCACCACCATGTTTGACAGTGGGGATGGTGTGTTCAGAGTGATGAGCTGTGTTGCTTTTATGCCAAACATAACGTTTTGCATTGTTGCCAAAAAGTTTAATTTTGGTTTCATCTGACCAGAGCACCTTCTTCCACATGTTTGGTGTGTCTCCCAGGTGGCTTGTGGCAAACTTTAAACAACACTTTTTATGGATATCTTTAAGAAATGGCTTTCTTCTTGCCACTCTTCCATAAAGGCCAGATTTGTGCAATATACGACTGATTGTTGTCCTATGGACAGAGTCTCCCACCTCAGCTGTAGATCTCTGCAGTTCATCCAGAGTGATCATGGGCCTCTTGGCTGCATCTCTGATCAGTCTTCTCCTTGTATGAGCTGAAAGTTTAGAGGGACGGCCAGGTCTTGGTAGATTTGCAGTGGTCTGATACTCCTTCCATTTCAATATTATCACTTGCACAGTGCTCCTTGGGATGTTTAAAGCTTGGGAAATCTTTTTGTATCCAAATCCGGCTTTAAACTTCTTCACAACAGTATCTCGGACCTGCCTGGTGTGTTCCTTGTTCTTCATGATGCTCTCTGCGCTTTTAACGGACCTCTGAGACTATCACAGTGCAGGTGCATTTATACAGAGACTTGATTACACACAGGTGGATTGTATTTATCATCATTAGTCATTTAGGTCAACATTGGATCATTCAGAGATCCTCACTGAACTTCTGGAGAGAGTTTGCTGCACTGAAAGTAGAGGGGCTGAATAATTTTGCACGCCCAATTTTTCAGTTTTTGATTTGTTAAAAAAGTTTGAAATATCCAATAAATGTCGTTCCACTTCATGATTGTGTCCCACTTGTTGTTGATTCTTCACAAAAAAATACAGTTTTATATCTTTATGTTTGAAGCCTGAAATGTGGCAAAAGGTCGCAAAGTTCAAGGGGGCCGAATACTTTCGCAAGGCACTGTATATACTGTATATATGGTCAACCAATGACGCCGCAGGAGATGGCTGCCATTTTACGGTTTCCTAACCAATTGTGCTATTGTGTGTTTTTTTCCCGTTAATTGTAACTTATTTTGTACGTAATGTTTCTGCCACTGTCTCTTATGACTGAAAAGAGCTTCTAGATATCAGGACAGCGATTACTCACCTCGTACTGAAAGAAGGTTTTTTCTTTAAAGAGTCGGACATGAAGGATTTACTTCAGACACCCGACAAGGCCAAAATCCCAGTGATTCGCATGAGAAAGAGACGGAGATATCGGGGATATATAATTATTCAAAGCGGTCTATTTACCACCACAAACTGATGCTGGCACTAAGACCGCACTCAATGAGCTGTATACGGCCAAAAGCAAACAGGAAAACGCTCATCCAGAGGCGACGCTCCAAGTGGCCGGGGACTTTAATGCAGGGAAACTTGAATCCGTTGTACCTAATTTCTACCAGCATGTTAAATGTGCAACCAGAGGAAAAAGCTCTAGACCAACTTTACTCCACACACAGAGAAAGCTATCCCTGGCCCTCCATTTGGCAAATCTCCTTGCCCCTACCTGGGCTCGAACCAGGAACACATCGACAACAGCCACCCTCGAAGCATCGTTACCCATCGCTCCACAAAAGCCGCGGCCCTTGCAGAGCAAGGGGAATAACTACTCCAAGTCTCAGAGCGAGTGACGTTGGAAATGCTATTAGCGCGCACCCCGCTAACTAGCTAGCCATTCCACATCGGTTACACCAGTCTAATCTCGGGAGTTGATAGGCTTGAAGTCATAAACATAAATGCTTGAAGCATTGCGAAGAGCTGCTGGCAAACG
The DNA here is from genome assembly GCF_057628025.1 of Oncorhynchus mykiss. NCBI lineage: Eukaryota > Metazoa > Chordata > Actinopteri > Salmoniformes > Salmonidae > Oncorhynchus > Oncorhynchus mykiss. The sequence continues at coordinate 71,476,403 of NC_143022.1, forward strand.
GACGAAAGTGCTGTTTGAATGAATGCTTATGAGCCTGCTGCTGCCTACCACCGCTCAGTCAGACTGCTCTATCAAATATCTATCAAATATCAAATCATAGACTTAATTATAACATAATAACACACAGAAATACGACCCTTAGTTCATTAATATGGTCAAATGCGGAAACTATAATTTCGAAAATAAAACGTCTATTCTTTCAGTGAAATACGGAACCGTTCCGTATTTTATCTAACCGGTGCCATCCATAAGGCTAAATACTCCTGTTACTTTGCACAACCTTCAATGTTATGTCATAATTACATACAATTCTGGCAAATTAGTTTGTAACAAGCCAGGCGGCCCAAACTGTTGTATATACACTGACTCTGCGTGCAATGAACGCAAGAGAAGTGACACAATTTCCCTAGTTTAATATTGCCTGCTAACATGAATTTCTTTTAACTAAATATGCAGGTTTAAAAAGATATACTTCTGTGTATTGATTTTAAGAAAGGCATTGATGTTTATGGTTAGGTACACATTGGTGCAACAACACTGCTTTTTTCGTGAATGGGCTTGTTAAATCAAGTAGGCTATAATTCAATGATAAATGAACAGGCACTGCAAAGATTATATGCAACGCAGGACAAGCTAGATAAACTAGTAATATCATCAACCATGTGTAGTTAACTAGTGATTATGTTAAGATTGATTGTTTTTTATAAGATACGTTTAATGCTAGCTAGCACCTTACCTTGGCTCCTTGCTGCACTTGCATAACAGGTAGTCAGCCACGCAGGCTCCTCGTGGAGTGCAATGTAAACAGCCATGATCGGTGTCCAAAAATGCAGATTACCGATTGTTATGAAAACAGGAAACAGGCCTTAATTAATCGTCCATTCCGATTAATCGGTCGACCTCTAGTACATACCCCAACCAGAAGCCATGAATTACAGCAACATTCGCACTGAGCTAAGTGTAGAGTGTAGAGCCGCCGCTTTCAAGGAGTGGGACTCTAACCCGGAAGCTTATAAGAAATCCTGCTATGCCCTCTGACGAACCATCAAACAGGCAAAGCGTCAATACAGGACTAAGATTGAATAGTATTACACCGGCTCCGACACGCCTCGGATGTGGTAGTGCTTGCAAACTATTACAAACTATAAAGGGAAGCACAGCCGCGAGCTGCACAGGGACACAAGCCTACCAGATGAGCTAAATTACTTCTATGCTCGCTTCGAGGCAAGCAACACTGAAGCATGCATGAGAGCTTCTTCACCTGCATTGCTTGCTGTTTGGGGTTTTAGGCTGGGTTTCTGTACAGCACTTTGAGATATCAGCTGATGTACGAAGGGCTATATAAAATAAATTTGATTGATTGATTGAGCATCAGCTGTTCTGGACGACTGTGTGATCACACTCTCTGTAGCTGATGTGAGTAAGACCTTTAAACAGGTCGATATTCACAAGGCCGCGGGCCAAACGGGGAACCAGGACGTGTACTCCGAGCATGTGCTGACCATTACTGAGTCTGTAATACCAACATGTTTCAAGCAGACCACCATAGTCCCTGTGCCCAAGAGCACTTAGGTAACCTGTCTAAATGACTCCTGCCCCGTAGCACTCACGTCTGTAGCCATGAAGTGCTTTGAAAGGCTAGTCATGGCTCACATCAACACCATTATCCCAGAAACCTAAGACCCACTCCAATTTGCATACTGCCCCAACAGATTCACAGATGATGCAATCTCTATTGCACTCCACATTGCCCTTTCCCACCTGGACAAAAGGAACACCTATGTGAGAATGCTATTAATTGACTACAGCTCAGCGTTCAACACCATAGTGCCCTCAAAGCTCATCACTAAGCTAAGGACCCTGGGCTTAAACACCTTCCTCTGCAACTGGATCCTGGACTTCCTGACGGGCCGCCCACCCAGGTGGTAAGGGTAGGTAACAACACATACGCCACGCTGAGCCTCAACACAGGGGCCCCTCAGGGGTGTGTGCTCAGTCCCTTGCTGTACTCCCTGTTCACTCATGACTGCATGGCCAGGCACGACTTCAACACCATCATTAAGTTTCCCGACAACACAAGAGTAGTAGGCCTGATCACCGACAACGATGAGACAGCCTATAGGGATAAGGTCAGAGACTTGGCCGTGTGGTGCCAGGATAACAACCTCTCCCTCAACGTGATCAAGACAAAGAAGATGATTGTGGACTACAGGAAAAGGGGCTGTAGTGGAGCAGGTTGAGAGCTTCAAGTTCCTTGTTGTCCACATCACCGACAAACAATCATGGTCCAAACACACCAAGACAGTTGTGAAGAGGGCACGACAAAGCCTATTCCCCCTCAGGAGACTGAAAAGACTTGGCATGGGACCTCAGATCCTTAAAAAGTTCTACAGCTGCACCATAGAGAGCATGTTGACTGGTTGCATCACTGCCTGGTATGGCAACTGCTCAGCCGCCGACAGCAAGGCACTACAGAGGGTAGTTGCGTACGGCCCAGTACATCACTGGTGCCAAGCTTCCTGCCATCCAGAACCTCTATACCAGGCGGTGTCAGAGGAAGGCCCAAAAAATTGTCAAAGTCTCCAGCCACCTTAGTCATAGACTGCTCTCTCAAATCAAATAAAATAAAATGTTATTTGTCACATACACATGGTTAGCAGATGTTAATGCAAGTGTTGTGAAATGCTTGTGCTTCTAGTTCCGACAGTGCAGTAATATCTAACAAGTAATCTAACAATTCCCCAACAACTACCTAATACACATAAATCTAAAGGGGTGTTTGAGAATATGTAGAATGTAAGTATATGGATGAGCGATGGCCGAGCGGCATAGGCAAAGTGCAATAGATGGTATAAATTACAAAATAGTATGTAGTCAGCCACCAATTGTGCAAGTTCTACCATTTAAAAAGATGAGAGAGGCCTGTAATTTTCATCATAGCTACACTTCAACTATGACAGACAAAATGAGATTTTTTTTTCCAGAAAATCACATTGTAGGATTTTTTATGAATTTATTTGTAAATTATGGTGGAAAATAAGTATTTGGTCACCTACAAACAAGCAAGATTTCTGGCTCTCACAGACCTGTAACTTCTTCTTTAAGAGGCTCCTCTGTCCTCCACTCGTTACCTGTATTAATGGCACCTGTTTGAACTTGTTATCAGTATAAAAGACACCTGTCCACAACCTCAAACAGTCACACTCCAAACTCGACTATGGCCAAGACCAAAAAGCTGTCAAAGGACACCAGAAACAAAATTGTAGACCTGCACCAGGCTGGGAAGACTGAATCTGCAATAGGTAAGCAGCTTGGTTTGAAGAAATCAACTGTGGGAGCAATTATTAGGAAATGGAAGACATACAAGACCACTGATAATCTCCCTCGATCTGGGGCTCCACGCAAGATCTCCCCCCGTGGGGTCAAAATGATCACAAGAACGGTGAGCAAAAATCCCAGAACCACACGGGGGGACCTAGTGAATGACCTGCAGAGAGCTGGGACCAAAGTAACAAAGCCTACCATCAGCAAGGGCATTGAAGATGAAACGTGGCTGGGTCTTTCAGCATGACAATGATCCCAAACACACCGCCCGGGCAACGAAGGGGTGGCTTCGTAAGAAGCATTTCAAGGTCCTGGAGTGGCCTAGCCAGTCTCCAGATCTCAACCCCATAGAAAATCTTTGGAGGGAGTTGAAAACATCACTGCTCTAGAGGAGATCTGCATGGAGGAATGGGCCAAAATACCAGCAACAGTGTGTGAAAACCTTGTGAAGACTTGCAGAAAACGTTTGACCTCTGTCATTGCCAACAAAGGGTATATAACAAAGTATTGAGATAAACTTTTGTTATTGACCAAATCCTTATTTTCCACCATAATTTGCAAATAAATTCATTAAAAATCCTACAATGTGAAAATTACAGGCCTCTCTCATCTTTTTAAGTGGGAGAACTTGCACAATTGGTGGCTGACTAAATACTTTTTTGCCCCACTGTATGTATATATATATATATATATATATATATATATATATATATATATATATATATATATATATATGTAAACATTATTAAAGTGGCATTATTTAGAGTGGCATTGTAAAAGTGACTAGTGATCCTTTTATTGAAGTGGCCAGTCATTGGGTCTCAGTGAAGGCAGCAGCCTCTCTGAGTTAGTGATTGCTGTTTAGCAGTCTGATGGCCTTGAGATAGAAGCTGTTTGTCAATCTCTTTCTACAGCAAGCAGTACTGGAGCGCCCGTACCCCATGTATCTAGCCTCGCTGCTGTTTACTGCTGTTCTTTAATTATTTGTTATTTTTATTTATGTTTTACTTAACACTTATTTTTCTTTAAACCGCTTTGTTGGTTATGGGCTTGTAAGTAAGCATTTCATTGTAAGGTCTACTACACCTGTTGTATTCAGCGCATGTGACAAATACAACTGTATTTTATTTTATATATAGTTATATAATACGTCATTACGTCGCACAACGTCACCACGTGATCTTTCGTCACTGTTTTGGAATGGCTTCCTGTATCTTCTCTTTTCACGCGCTCTAAGAACATGGATTACTGTTTAACGCTATTAAACCCTTTTTTTAAGAACTACCATAGAAGAGGCAATACACCAAGAGAAAGATACAGGGCAATACAGAAACGGAAAAGAGAAACCTTCAATACGAACTTAAAATGTTCTTATTCCAGTTACCAGAGGTTGTGCTCTACCACATTATGTCATATTTGGAATACAAGTCTTTGAGTCGCCTTTCTCAAGTTTGCAAAACAATTTACCATTTTGCAAATCGTGACGCCGTATGGAGGAAGATAGCAAAAGAGTTAATAAACACTGGAATTACACGACAAGGAGCAGATGTGTAAGAAATATTGTTTTATTCGTACAATAAGTAGGGTACAGTGGTCGTTTCATGATAAGCATCATGACTTCCCAAGAGTTGTTTACATCTACTTCCACGCGGCTTGCTACAGTTGTTGCCATTCACACCGCTATCCTTCTCGATGCAAAGTTATGCAACACTGTAGCATGCACTACATGGGCTATACTGTTTCAGCATAGTGCCCATGGAAAACGTTTATGTGTTGTAAAAACGCATACAGATAGCCTCGTGGTTACTTGCTGTAGATATCTGAACGGCGTTTACAGATAAGTTGTAGCTGCATAATAACACATTCCTTGTTGCACACAGTCATGGTGCTACATAATCCTGAGAAGAATATCCTCGGCCAATGACTGCAGTTATGTTGACATGACGACACTGTTTTTCAGGATATATTCATTGTATGAAATATATATAGCCTGTTTCCCACTTGCTGCCGTGGAAGCCCTGAGTCTGACTGACTGGTCTAGAAACACTGTTCTAGAGAACGTAACATTGTGAATTGGACCTGAGCCATTCTGGCATTACTGCCTTCTCCCCCAGCACAGCTACTTATGCCACAGTGACAGCCACTCTTATCAAACCATGGGTCTCCTTTGAGGTGCAGCCTAACAGCAGTGTAAATAAACTTGGTAATCCTGCTGAGCGCTACAGGACACCACATCCCACAGCTCTTTGAGAGAAGCAGGCTGTTTCCTCCAGCTCACATCCACCCCCTCTGGCACAGGCCTCCTGAACACATGTGAACACATATGCTAGTTTTCTGGACGACAGTGTTGGGTTCAAGTATGACAATATGGGTCTATTTGAGGCCTTCTGCTATTCCTTGTGATATTCACACCATATCTGCTAATATACAGCACACAATGCTGTAATTCTACGCCTGTTGGGCATTGTTTGTGTGCATTGTCCGTTCAGAGGTTTTATTTATGTGGTGTTCTTCAAGGGTTATAATTGTGTTATCACATCACTATCCATGTTACAGGTATCCCCACATCCCTCTGAAGGACAGAGTGAAGGTATCTCAGAACTGGTGCCATGGGATCTGCAGAAAGGAAGTCATGCTCAAATGGAGGATTAAGTGAGTGTGTTTGTGAGTTTTGGCATCATGGCACCACAGTGTAGTTTCAGGAGTTTCCCTAATCCATCTCATCTCTTGCGCCACTGAACACACGACAGGGATTGGCTGGTGAAAGTTTAGGGAGAAGAAATTGCAAAAGAGGTCCTGAAGAGTTATTGTTAGTTTTTTAATGAAGCTGTATACAAGTAAAATGTATTAAACATTGGAAAATGGTTGCTGAATAGGTTATAGTTCTAGATGTTGGGGCTGAAAAGCTCATTAGGAGTACCAGTAAGCACTATCCAGAGAGTCAATGGTGGGTTTACAATCTATCCCTAGATTACCATTCACAAGGTTTCAACTAGAGAGAGAATCATGCTCTCCTTTTAGTCATTGTGCCACCTCAATCTGGGTGATTGTGGAGGCCAGGTCATCTGATGCAGCACTCCATCACTCTCCTTCTTGGTCAAATAGCCCATACACAGCCTGGAGGTGTGTTGGGTCATTGTCCTGTTGAAAAATAAATGATAGTCCCACTAAGCGCAAACCGAATGGATGACGTATCGCTGCAGAATGCTGTGGTAGCCATGCTGGTTGTGTGTGCCTTGAATTCTAAATACATCACGGATAGTGTCACCAGCAAAGCACCATCACACCTCCTTCTCCATGCCTCACGGTGGGAACCACAAATGCAGAGATCATCCATTCACCTACTGCATCTTACAAAGACACAGCGGTTCGAACCAAAAATCTCAAATTTTGACTCATCAGACGTAAGGACAGATTTCCACCGGTCTAACGTCCATTGCTGGTGTTTCTTGGCCCAAGCAACTTTTTTCTTCTTATTGGTGTCCTTTAGAAGTAGTTTCTTCACAGCAATTCGACCATGAAGGCCTGATTCACGCAGTCTCCTCTGAACAGGATGCTGAGATGTGTCTGTTACTTGAACTCTGTGAAGCATTTATTTGGGCTGCAATCTGAGGTGCAGTTAACTCTAATGAACTTGTCCTCTGCAGCAGAGGTAACTCTTTCTTTCCTGTGGTGGTCCTCATGAAATCCAGTTTCATCATAGCGCTGGATGGTTTTTGCAACTGCACTTGAAGAAACTTTCAAAGTTCTTGAAATTTTCCACATTGACTGACCTTCATGTCTTAAAATAATGATGGACTGTCGTTTCTCTTTGCTTATTTGAGCTGTTCTTGCCATATGGACTTGGTCTTTTACCAAATAGGGCTATCTTCTGTATACCATCCCTACCTTGTCACAACACAACTGATTGGCTCAAACGCATTAAGAAGAAATTCCACAAATTAACTTTTAACAAGGCACACCTCTTAATTGAAATGCATTCTAGATGACTACCTCATGAAGCTGGTTGAGAGAATACCAAGAATGTGCAAAGCTGTCATCAAGGCAAAGGCTGGCTACTTTGAAGAATCTCAAATATAAAATGTATTTTGATTTGTTTAACACTTATTTGGTTACTACATGATTTCATATGTGTTGTTTCATAGTTTTGATTTATTCACTATTATTCTATAATGTAGAAAACAGTAAAAATAAAGAAAACATCCTGGAATGAGTAGGTGTGTCCAAACTTTTGACTGGTACTGTATGTCAGAGTATTTTCCATTATTTGATTGTGTGTTCCCCCTACAGCTTGTTGCCGTGGATACAGCTAGACGGGGATGTGCTGTATCTGTCTCAGGCTGCAGACATCGGAGCGTACCATCTGAGGCCGGACACGGGGAAGCTCCAGCGCAGCCCCATGGCTCTGTTCTCAGGACACCTGGAAGACGTGTGTCGATTTGCTGTGACTGACACACACCTCGTTAGTGGAGGAAGGTAATCAGCAGTAATCAACTTAACTCAAACTCCTGAAAGGAATAATATCAGTGGTTGAAGTTCAGTCTATCATGTTGCTTCAATACTCACTTGCCATTCTTACTGTGTACATGCCTCAACTAAAGGTCATTGAAGCATCATCACTACTGCAGACCCACGGCCATAGAAGCACACTCTCAGTCAAAGATATCACATTCCACTTAATGTACTCATGTCTGTTATAGTGAACTATTATCTGCCTCTTTCAGTGATGGTAAGATCCTGGTGCACCACAGGAGGAATGGGTTCTCAATGGAGTACTCAGGTCACAACCAGGAAGTGAATTGCCTGGACTGCAGAGGAGGACTGATTGTCAGCGGCTCCAGAGACAGAACAGCCCGGGTGAGACACACTAATATTCTAGCACCCAATGTGTCCGTTTGTTTAGATGATACTGGCTGAAATAGGGCTCCACTGTAGTTTCACATTGGGTGGCAACCAAAGTATGTGTCATATGCAAGCTTGGCGAACAAATTGATATCATTAACTCTGTGTGTTCCACCCTGGCTGCATTTACACAGGCAGCCCAATTCTGATATTTTTTTGACTAATTGGTCTTTAGACCAATCAGCTCTGAACAAGATCTGATGTGATTGGTCAAAAGACCAATTAGTGGGAAAATATCAGAATTGGGTTGCCTGTGGGAACGCAGCTTCTGTGGCACATTAGGGTGTACTGTCAACCACAGACAACTATGGTTTTAATGTTCGTATTTTCTTAATGTTTCCTTTCAGATTTGGACTTTGTCTTCCAACTGCCCCAGAGACACGATCCCTATGAACGACAGGGTGTGGTCTGTGGCTATTAGTCCCACACAGAGGTATGTAATGTACATGCCTAGAATGTCCCAAAACAGTCAAACAGCTACACTAACATCATACATGAGTGCACAAAAGGTAGAGTCCTGCCCCCCCGGACAACCCCCACCAGTCAGTACGACACCCTGACTTCAGTTATGCCATTGGCATCAAAACAGTTGTCAGCCACCGGTTTGGGTGATAGTTGAGTTTGGGGCTAGATTAACCTGAGCGGTGGGTTCATTGTCCTCTGTTACTGAATAGGACAATATTTATTTCCCTCGGGTGGTCTGGGGAACGGTGAAAGAGGGATCGAGAGAGGTGAAAAAACAGGATATCAAGGCAAAGCGGGGTTGCCTTCATAGGCCCTTTGATTGCTCAGCCATGTAGCTACACACCCACACACTTAATGATGCTCACACACACGAAAGCAAGCACACGAGCACATACATACACACACTCGAGCGAACACACACACACACACACACACACACACACACACAGGGACACCCTTAATGACACACAGACGCACAAGGCTGTAACAGTATCCCTGCTTCACCACCTGCCCTAGACCGGCAGGCAGCTGATCCTTCAAACTGGCCTTAGCGCCGCCGCAGAGTGGAAACACCATGAGTCACAGCAACAAAGGGCAGCTCTCCTCGGCTGACAGGTCCCTGGTCAACTCTGTTAAATTCAGGCAATCAGAGACACCATCATCTTCTGGGTGGATTGTTCATGCATTACATTTCCATGAATTGACTTGAATTTATTCAGGTAGACCTGGAAGACTGAAACTGTAGTGAGACTGGCTGTTTCTGCTCGTTGACCCCCGCCATACATTCATTCGGTATAAACTCAACTTCACACGCACACTTTTATTGTAGAAACACACACAGCCACAGACAGTATGAACTCACTCGATCGCTCTGTCACACACACACTCCTTCAGTATATATTACTCTCACACAGACACACACATTCACGTTGAGCCCCGGTGGCCCTGTCTGCTCAGCCAGAACTTTAGATCTGAGAGTATGGGGCGATTATCCACATCATTAATTCTCCAATTTGCTGGCTGAAATAGCAACCGTGCCTCAGCCTGCTGCCCCCTCATAATAAACCTGCTCCTTCCACACACTGACCAATGACCTGGTTAATTAATAGACCCCTGGAACCGAGGTGTCAACTCGCTGACAAACCTATAAGCCCACCTATCCCCTTGCAACCTCATCACTCCTGGAGCTAAGAGGATACAAGGAGAGAGATGTCATCGCTTAGTCAGTGCTTTGTCAAATATTACATGTGATGGCACCGCCAATTAATTTAAAATGATTGCATGACACAGGTCTCGTTAATAAGGAAATGGCTCAAAATCAATCTAATAACCTAGCTCTTTATGGTAGACCTTTCTACTCTACCAACTGTGTGGCATGACCCAGGTGCTATCTCTTACCCGTTAAGGGTCAGTTAGGGGCATTGAAAGCTTTAGTTTTATCTTGTTTTAAATGACAGTTGAAAGCGACAGGGAGCAAAATGGTGGAAGCAGCATGTTTTTTGATTTGGTGGGGGGGACCTCCTTATGTTTTAAATGTAATTGTCCCTGCTTCATGCTCAAGGAATCTAAAGAGTAGGGGGGCCCCCCGCTTTAGGGTGCAGCAGGAGATGGGGCTGGTGTGATGTGTGAGATCAGCCTGCTATGCGATGGCTAACTGTAGTGTTGGTACCATACTGTAGCTACAACTTTAGAGGTGCTTTTCTAAATGTTACATTTGAGTCATGTAGCAGACACTCTTATCCAGAACCACTTACACTGGTGAGTGCATACATTTTCGTACTGGTCTCACATGGGAATCAAACCCACAACCCTGGCGTGGCACGCGCCATGCTGTACCAACTAAGCCACACATAACAATAACTGTTATGCTGTCATGATATTGAGTGCGACACTTGCAATTTGAATGCGCCTCAAGAAGAATATAATTTTTTCGCATAGAATGTGACAGGCTGAACAATTGAATAGGTAAACTGTTTTACTATGGGGTTGTCTGATTTTGCTGTTGCTTTCTTTTGTTGTTAGCTGTGGCATATTAAATGGGGTCAACAATTTTTCATCAGATAATTCAAATAACCAAAAGGTACCGGGTCTCAGCTTTGTCTGGCTCTCATTTTGATTGTACTGTAGGTCCCGGGTCTCAGGCTGGGCGGGACCCTGCCCAATTGAATCCCTGCTAACCATATCCACTTTTGTGGTCGGTACTACCACAACTATACTGATATTACCCAATGGCAGTGTTTGCCCTATATTAATTTAGCGGCGGCAGTATGACCATGGGCATTACGATCAGGTCGTGTGCAGCTGCACTCCGAATTGATGATTACTTGTGTGCTGCAAGCTGTGGGCAGGATTGAAATAAACCCAAACCAAGGGAAACTGTTATGGTACCCTTCATTCCTTGACACACCATTTTTTTTGGACGAGACTGACTTTATGATCAAAATGATCTTATTTACACATTGTAGTACATTCGGACTCATATCGATGCCACATAGGCTGTTTTCAAAAAGAAAAGTTGCTTTTAAAGGCAGTCGCTCTTTAGAACATTAAAATGTTGTCTCCCGCCCCAAGGCAAAATGTTGTCTCCCGCCCCAAGGCAAAATGTTGTCTCCCGCCCCAAGGCAAAATGTTGTCTCCCGCCCCAAGGCAAAATGTTGTCTCCCGCCCCAAGGCAAAATGTTGTCTCCCGCCCCAAGGCAAAATGTTGTCTCCCGCCCCAAGGCAAAATGTTGTCTCCCGCCCCAAGGCAAAATGTTGTCTCCCGCCCCAAGGCAAAATGTTGTCTCCCGCCCCAAGGCAAAATGTTCTCTCCCGCCCCAAGGCAAAATGTGTAGAATTGCAGGAAATGAGCTTTAAAACAACAAAATGTTGTCGCTGCAGACAAGATAAGACCCTCTAAAATGTTCAGTCGGAGACGAATGCAGATGGGCAAACACCATGCTCCAGCCTATTTATTTAAAGCCGCTATGCTGCATCAGTTGGGCTACAAATTATAATGCTTTTAAAGGGAAGCGTATATTTCAGATGGTGTCATTCATTTTGGAGTAGAATGTCCTTCTACCAGAAATGTCCTTCTCACAGTCATTCTACAGAATGAAGCAGCAAAAGGAATCCCCCCGCTCTGCTACACTGCCGCTGTCGCTGCTTTTCTCATATTCACCCTCGTGTTCAAGCTGTGGGCGGCGAAATGTTCCCCCCTCTTTATCCTTCCCATTCCCCCCTTTCTCTGTAATCTTCCTCTCTTGTGGTGTCCCTCTTTTTCCATCTCTCTCTCTTGGGTTTTCCAGTAAATATCATCTCAAAGTCTATTAAAGGATTACAAAGAGGTGTATTGTGGCTGCATTGAAATGCCAATGCTGATGCGACTCCGTGTTGGTCCCTGCCTACTTTGGGCGAGATTGATCCCAGCAGTAGATCTGGCCCTGATCTGGCCCTTTCTTTCATGCTTTTCTCAATTGAATGTCTTTCCACGCCACGCTGTGTGATACTGTCTCTGTCCCGAGGCCCACTTCATATAGGCTACCTGGGGTTGCAGGTAGCCTAGTGGTTAGAGCGTTGGACCAGTAACCGAAAGGTTGCTAGATTGAATCCCCGAGCTGACAAGGTAAAAATCTGTCATTCTGCCCCTGAACAAGGCAGTTAACCCACTATATATATATATATATATATATTTTTTTTTTAATAAATATGGCACATGGTTATTGGAATAGGACTGGGCTCTGTTGGGTCCATGTCCTAGAGGTTTTCTGTCATTGACTAGCAATTGAGTAAGAGGGGTCGAATCCGGGCTTAGACTTGACTCTGACACTGTACCAAGACTACACATTAGATATGAGGACTTGTAGTATTAGTGAGAGAGGATGAGGGCGGACATGGGTCTAAATGCTGGCTTTTCCACTCTCCCACCATGTCTCTATCTCTGTCTTTCTCTCTTCCTCTCTCCCTTTCTCACCCTCTCTTTCCACTCTTGGTACAGTTTCTTTGAATGATAAAGAAGCGGGCAGGTGGTTAGTAGTTGACTGAGGTGTTCCCTGCAAATAGGCTTGGGCCAACAAGACCGGACAGGTTGAGCGCTGGAGCTGTCGTGGCAGATCACACTGTTCGATGGGAGAGAGTATGGAGTCACGACTGAGTGGATTTCGTACCATAGGTTGTTTTATTGAGTGATGATACTATTTATTGCTGTTGTATTGCTGCTCTGTAGGAAGAGTAAGGAAATGCTCTAGGAACAATGTCATGAAAGCAAGGTTTCTCCCTCCTAGGGAATTCTTGCCATTGTTACCTCTGCGTTTTTATTGAGGGTTTAAGTCCGACTCTTTGTTACATATATAGGCTCTTTGAAAAACTGCAGCCATACAAATGCAATTTGATAAATGGATTGGCTGGAACTCTGGTGTTAATAGGATAACTGGGTGATTGTCATGAAACCATTCTCATGAAAAATAATCTGTGTTGCTATAGTTTATCCATAAATCCTAAAAATGTTTACGTTGAACTATTATATTTATTATGTACAAACACAGAGTCGGTGGACATGTCTCATTAATGTAACACTTTCTCAAGTTCCTGTAAAAACTCCAATCAGTTTTTATATATAAAGTTTTATCCACCCGTGATGCATCATCTAGAGGAGTAGAAGTTAAGTTAATTCATTTGCTTATATGCCTCCAGAATGAGGTTCTTATTCTCAAACACCCCCCTTTACCCCGCTTGGCCTTCTCATTAATGTAATGGCTAAAAAGCTAAAATTGGGAAAAAGTCTTACATTTTATAATCATTTTATGATATGTGCATTTTCAGTGTTATGTTTAACTCAGGCCTTTTCATTAGAGGAGGAATGTTAAAAAGATGAATTGATTTCTTTATTTCTTTTTTGGACTGTTGCCGTAATGAGAATATTGTGGAAATGGTGGTAGAATGCATAATATCTGATAAAAAAAACATAGTAATAATTATGAAATTGATAAGTACAAATCTTAATCTCAGTGATCCAAGATATATACATTTTGTAAATATTTTAAAATGACACCTGAGAATTTTGGGATCAAATTTTTGTTTTGTGAGAATGACCCAACTGTATTCCATAAGAGATTCGCCACAAAATCTGTCACTCACACACCCAGAGTATCACCTGTGTGCATGTGTTACAGGGTTAGCAGAACGGAATAGCCAATAACAGACCACTCCAAAGAACCAATTAAGGTTTGATGCTCAGTGTCAAAGAGCCTATAAGATCAATCCATTTCTCAGTGCCAAAATGCAGTTACACAATGTATGTCGGCAAGATTGGGGGGGGGGGGGGGGGGGTTATACTGACCACTCGTAAAGGGGAGGGGGCTGGAAGCCACTGGAGGGAGAAGCTACCCTGAGGAGAGGTGAGAAAGGGGCGCTTTTTCGGGGTTTGTTTTGTTTAGAATTCCTCAAGCACAACTACAAAGATGTTGCAGGGGCAATGCCTTTGAACGTTTCCAAAGAAAATGATTGTTGGATAAACCGCCCCGATTCGCCACTTTCTCACCACGGAGGGAGACTGACCTCTGACCTCTAGTATCAAAGTACAGGGAGACGCCCCCTCCAGCCCTGATTTTACCCCCACTGCTGAACTGCCCCACTCAACCACAAGAAAAAGCCTGAAATTCATGTCTTTCTCTTTCGTCTCTCTCAGGCTCGGCCTGTGGCTCAGGAGTCAAGAATTCAATTAGTTAAAAAAAGAGAAGAAAAGAGAGAGACTGCAACAATGCAGCGATAAGGGGCAGAATGTGCGTTCCCACACGCTAAATACAGGGCGCTTTCTCTGGGGCCCACAGAGCCGGAGGACCCACACTGCAGGAGGCAAGAATAATCACAGCTCCTCTGAACCACTCATTACACACACACACACACACACACACACACACACACACACACACACACACACACACACACACACACACACACACACCACACACCACACACCACACACCACACACCACACACCACACACACACACACACACACACACCCGACACCCACATTCCACAGACATACGGTACCTCAAATTTACACACAGGCACTCCTAAGCTACTTCAAACACATACCCATGTGCCCACCTCATACACACACACGCGTGCACACACTGCTCAAAGTCATTTTACAGACATACACATACTAGCACCTCAGACATACCTGACAAACACACACATACACAGGCCTCTCATTACACACCACCTCATACAGGTGTTCCTCGGGTTCACTTGCTCTACCTGAGAGACTAGGCCTGCTGTTCAATGTACAGAAGGGAAACAACGCTACTCGTGATCGACATCATGGCATAAATTGGGTTAATGATACAACTGCCCAGTCAACATGGGTTGGTATATCAGATTCTGTTATTGAATTAATTAATTGTGTTCTATCAACATTGAAATATCCCTCTTCTCGTGGATGGTCTAGGTTTAATTGATTGTTTGTTGAAAGCATTGATGTTTGTTTTGTTTCTTTACACACAGACCTCAATTTGCCAACATGGTCCAATGGTCAATTGAATGGATGTTAGTTCTTATAATCCAGTATCCTAATGACTGTTGCTCCTTTCATGTTTCTGAGTGAGAAGAAGATGAGTGACAAGGTCTCTGATCATTCAAGGGAACCGGAGCTGAGCTGACACATACCACAATGAATGAATCCTCATTTGTGTCTGTCTATTGGTCCTCAGCTGGTAGAGCATAGCATAGTTGGTTCGATTTCCGGGACCACCCGTATGTAAAAGGTACGCATGCACGATGACTGTAAGTCGCTTTGGACAAAAGAGTCTGCTAAATAGAGTCTATTGTTGTAATCCATTATAGGAATCCACTAGACTCATAATCGACATCATCTGAACTTTAATGTTTAGCTGTTGTTTGTTCGGAGGTTAGCCGTTAGTATAGCGAGACCGGATGGTGTTTTGTGTTTTCAATACATGGTGGCGGGCCGTTCTGTTCCGTTCCAGCCGGCTGAGCAGAGCAGCGCAGAGGGGCTGTGTGTGGAATGTCCTGGTGCTGTCCTGGTGACCTCAGACAGAGGGGACACAAACAGAAGCCAAAAGGGCCAAGGGGGTGGGGTATTGGGGAGGAGGGGGGGGGGGGGGTCTTGGCGAGCCCCTGCCATTGTCCCCCTCCCGGCTGATATAAAAGCATCATAACCCTTTGAGCTCAGACATATTTAGAGAGCAGATAAAAGCACTTTTTACAAACTAGATACACGGCGGGCACAAAGCCGGGGGTCAAGCGCAACAAATTAACAACCTCTTTTGCCTAGAGGGGGGAGAAGGGAGGAAAAGGGGGGCAGGGGCATAGCTAAATCGCCCCTGGAGTCCATCGCCATGCCTCTACATTCCCAGCGCCTGCATGGTCTGTGTTCATCTCTGCTATTTAGCCTATTCTTCTGTAATTGGCTGGGGTTTAGTTTAGAAAAATGGTGACTTACTTGTTTTGTTTGGAGTATTGTTGTTCATGCGATAGGTTTGTGTGGGATTCTTTGAATTTCACGAAAGTGGTGCCAATCTTTGGCAATGGCGAAAGAATTGGAGTCAGGTCAAATGTAACATTTAGTGCCAGGAGAAATTCAACTGACAGTGCGTATCTGTTTCTCTTGTCTCTCAGAAGAATAAACGTTGCAAGACTGGAGTGTAGTTGTTCCATTTGGTGTAGTACAGCTGTTTAGGTAGTAAGCTGAAAGTCCTACACATGGAAATTGTATCCTTTTGTAGTGACTAGTGATGCAAGCCAAATGCTAAAGCCAAACTGGTGGCTTAGAATGTGCAGCCCGACACCAAAGTACACCCCTAACCCACAGGCTGTAGAACGGACATATCATTAGAACACTAGAGTCAAATTCTGCTTCCTAAGTCCATACATTTACTTTCTGGTGTTTGACACTAAATGTACTTTCTATGTGTTTGACTTTCGGACTTGATATACTGCAGTTTGACTCCAAGAAGGTTCAAATAGGTAACCTTTTTAATTTCTAAGGAAAGCAATTGGAGAATCCCCTATTAAAACTGAGAAATAATTCTCATAACATGTAATTTGTTAGACTAGATTCCTAGACCAGGCTGTTGTTCACCTCTTTGTTAGGAAACTAGAAGTGATTTTGGGGCTGAGAATGGGGATGGGTTAACAGAAGTGGAGCGTTTGCGGTGGTCTTGGGAAAGCGTGGAGCGCCCTGTGCGGTCAGCTTGTTGATTTGGAGCTAACAATGTTGGTACTGTTGGGCTCTTCTCCCAGCAGGGGCTCAGTGTGCGTGTTTCTGTCTGTGTGTAATTATGTGTGTGCGCTTGTCTGTGATTGTGTGTGTGTGTTCATTTGGCTGGGTTCCCAATGGGGTCTGAGTTAGTTTGTGTGACCCTGCCACACAGCCCCTTAGATAATGCAGCCAGCTGATGAGGTTACCCAAACGGCAGCAGAGGCCCAGCATGTCCTTATAATGAGGAGTGGACTGGGAAGTAGAGGGAGAGGGAGAAGGTTGGGAGGCTACAGAGAAGGGGGTGATTTCAGGATGGAGTGGTAGTAGGATCTCAGGGAGGTGATTGTGGGTGAGGGGTTTTAGGGAGGGGCCACCTGTCCCACATCAGGCGAGAGAGGCTTTGACCTTAGCAGCTATAATATCAGTGAGTGATCTGACCCTAGATCAGGCCAGTGCTCGGGAGGACAGAACCGGTTCATTGTATGTCTGTGCTGTGTACCCCCCTTCCTCCCCCAGCAGAGGGGAGCCCAGTGAGGGGTGAGTAATGTGAGTAATGGAGAGTAATAAGGGCCAGGCAGCGAGTGTGACCTTAACCCTATTGTATCTTGTGTCACCAGGGTTCAGAGGTCATACTCGCTGAGGGCCCGCCGCCCTGATTGGACCAAATGAGTTTACCCAACACTAATTAACGGGGGCTTTGCTAACGGGCCTCTCCGCTTAACGGGCCTGACAGCTGCCCCTGTGCCTCAGTACACCCTCCCGTGCCCCGCTCACGCCCCTCGTTACCCCTGTCTCAACGCAAAGCGCCTCCACGCCACCCTTACCCCATTGCCAACCCACCCAGCCGTCAGAGGAAGAAACGCCAACCAAACCAAACCACCACTGCTTCAACACAGTTATCTGTCTACTTCTCTGTCCTTCTCTCTGGCTATTCTATCCCGCTGTTTTTCATTTGAGATCTGCTGTGCTTTCTTGAGATTGTATGCGAAAGCAGTTGATGCTGAAACTGTGAAGTAAAACGGAAACATAGTAAATGAATAAGTGGTACAAAAGAAAGTCAAAAGATAATCAAATGGTGGTTGTGCCCCAGGGTGTTGGACCTTCCCCTGTCAGTCAAACCTGCAGGAGGCCCTAAGCCTCAGACCTGGGCAGAGCTAACAGAAGCCCCCCTACTGCCCCTCTCCCCTTTGGCCCACCCCACCCTCTACACACAGACCCTACTACACCCCTCCACCCCCCCCTCCTCTCCTTTCACCCCTGTGCCGCCCATGCATACCTAGGCCACTACTTCCGACCTGTCAGTCCAATCAAAGGAGTGTTTTAGTTTCTCCTCTTTTCTCTCTCACCACTGAAACAATAAACGTGTGTCTCTGACCGGAGACTGTTGAGGGTGTCACCCTTTAGCTTTGCCCTTCGAGGTGTCTCAGTGTTCCCAGTTTTCCTAAACGTTCCTCTGTTGTCTTCCTCCACAGCTCCTTCGTGACTGGCACAGCCTGCTGTGCGAACTTCTCTCCTCTGCGGATCTGGGATGTTGAAAGGTAACTAACTACACAACACACACACACACACAGATACATACTCCACTGATTCACACAGACTTTACACACCACTTACTACACACACACAACCCACAAACAACAGTGCACCATGACCAAGCATTTTAAGTACATTCCTATACAGTATAGACATTTAGAGTTGAGCCCTTCATCATCCACCAGTAGTATTCCTACCAACCCACTTCTTACCAACCCAACTATTCCAAGACCTCCCATCCTAGCCCATCTGTCAGTATAACTGATCACGGCAGTGAAAGTGGAACCTGGCTGTAATGATAGTTGTTGTTTCATCATCCCGTCTAAAAGCCTTTGCTTTGAGAAGTTCAAAGGAGGGCTGGGAGAATTCCTGGCACTGAAAGCCCAAGCTTAAACCTGATACAGCCCTGACAGGCCACTGTAATTCCCAGCTTTACCTGCCGAATTAAACCTTCTGACACGTCCCGGGCTGGACAGAGAAAGGCGCTTCCTGCTCCAAATGACATGGACATTTGAGCTGGGGAAACGGGGGAAGGGAGGAAGGGAAGGAGAAGGGAGGGGAAGTTATTTGTGCGTTGCAGGTGTTCCCGAAAATATATTGACACAGTGTACCAGAGCTCGTTCTTGCTAGAAAACATGAACAACATGTCCTTGTGTAGTATGTACATGCAGAATAATATTCAGGTATTGTGGTTTGTGTTTTTTTCTCAGTTTAGGAGTAAATATTTTAAGTCCCAAGCCTGAAAAATCTTATGTCTTTGCTGTAGTATGATGATTGGGACAAGTGGCCTGGCTGATCTGTGTCCCCCACTGTGACTTCCTGTCTGGTAATCAGCTGAGGTACAAAAAGCGGTCTGGGAGAGGGCAGGGCACATACTGTACACCGATGACAGCAGGATGAGGGTTATGGGGGTACTCTGTGTGTCTGTAACGGTCTCTTATTTCCCATATCTCAGATGCACGTGCGCACACACAAACACAGATACAGACACACACACAGCAACCCCACCACACACATAGAGCACATATTCAACCTCTCCAGACACACCACCATCACGATCCACCCCCCTCCACCCCAACCTAAGACTACCAGCAGCATCCCAACCCAACCCTGTGCATTAGTGCGGCCACACTCCCTTTGACAGCAGACACATCACAGAGAAAAGATCACAACCAAGACACCGTTACACCTGCAGCACCAAACATAGCCAGTAAAGCAGCTGAGTGCATCAGGATCTGAACAAGACAGGAACCACAACATGTTGCTGATTCCAGAAATGACTTGTCATCCGAGGATGGAAAATAGTGGCACAGGATGTGACTGAGATCAAAGATGCTGATGCTCAGGTCATGGACTGCCACTTTCTTTAAGAGAGGGAAAGAGGTGGAGAAATATAGATGGAGAAAAAGGGGGGGAGAGGGAGACTAGGGGAGGAAGAAAGGGATATGTGTTCTGTCTGTGTTCTTTATGTGATTAATCTAGTTTCACAAAACAACTATTTTACTCTTTTAATTATTTTTCAAGAAATCGTGACCTGAATGAAGCATGTCCTGGCATTATTCTATAACAGGCTCATTAAAAATCAGTTTCTCTTTGTTGACCCTTCTAAGTGTTGCCATGCAAAACCAGAACCTTCCCACTTATGTGGGGCAAAGGAACCTTGACCATTCACCCATTGTGGCTTTGATTTTAATTTAATTTAACACATTTCTTTTTTCTCCCATTGCAATTAATTCTGTGTCTTTTTCATCTCGATAGTACAAAGCCTATGATCACCCATACAGAGGGATCCCACACAAGTGGCGTTTTTGAGCGCACCCCAACTTTTCATGGTGCCTTCGCTCGTGGATAAACAGGGAAAAAGCATCAAAGAACCCCAACCATCGCTCCGAGATTCCCGTCAAAGGAGCCCCACAATCGCCTGGCAGATTCCTGGCATTCCTCTCTGAAAAGCGGGGGTTAAATGTCTGCGTTGGGAGGTCGCTCTGTTATACAAATTGCACGGGCATTGTTTTTGGAGAGAACGCGTGTGACATTTAAAGGTGGCCATTGTTCTGCCCGTACATTCCTGCCCGGTTCTGTGTCCCGCGGTTCTCCCAGCTCCCTGAGTCCCCACTGTTTGTTTTAGGGTCTGAAAACCCCAGCAGGACTCTTTCTCTACCTGTCTGACATCCTTTCAGAGGAGTGGCTGTTTCCCAGCGCGGACGTCCCCAGGCCCAGTTTAGACACCAGACTTAACCTTACAAGAGCTCTCCCACCCATACTGCTTTTCTATAGCCCCCCCCCCCCCCCCCCCCAACACCAAGAGAGAATCCCCTTAGCTTCTCCTGTTTAAAGTCTGTAAATTCATTAATGGTTCCTTTCACAAACTGGTTGTGTATATATGTGCGAGTGTGTGTGGCCCGAAAGCCAACCTGACTCCTGCAGTGAGACCAGATAGGCTTAAATCATTAAATCAGGACTAACTAATTCTCCCTGTGTATCACAGACAGTCACTTCTCTCATAACAGTCAGTCAGTCAGTCAATGGCGGACAGTCAACTAACCTTCCAAAATCAATTCAGTGTTGGACTTCATTTTATCTCAAATTCTCACTATTTATTAACCGGAAACCGATTTTCCCCTTAGACAAACATGAGCATTCAATATTTTATTTCAGTCGAATTTCAGTTCATTTCCTCAATTACTGGGAATGTGATTTGCCTCATGTCAACCCCATATCACAGCTAGTTAAGTCCCACATTCTGGCTCATCCTGGGCCAGTGGCACTAGCTACTCTGTAGTTTGAGTGGGGTCACAGAACATTGGTGTGAGAGCAGCAGTTCCCTCTCTCCACTCTGGAGTATACTGCCCATATGATCTATCTCCCAAGTGCACCTTACTGATCTCTGAACTCCCACATGTCCATATTGTAGACATCATCCTTGGTGACATGCAATCATTTGCTCCTTTTTCTATTTAGCACTTTGCACTTTCACCTTTTGTATTTTCTCGAACATGGATTAAATGAAGTATATTTTTGCATCTCGGCCTAACTTTTCGCTACAGATTTTTTTTCTCTCTCACGCACCAGCCACTATTCATCCTAGCTGGTGCGCACACCCTCATATTGCCTTTCCTCATGCAATCAAATCAGCTACAGAATAGTATTAACTAACTTGTAGTAAATATGACCTGTTTTTATGGATCTAATAGCATCTTAAAAAATATATATACAGTTGAAGTCGGAAGTTTACGTACACCATAGCCAAAAACATTTAAACTCAGTTTTTCACAATTCCTGACATTTAATCCTAGTAAAAATTCCCTGTCTTAGGTCAGTTAGGATCACCACTTTATTTTAAGAATGTGAAAAGTTAGAATAATAGTAGAGAGAATTATTTATTTCAGCTTTTATTTCTTTCATCACATTCCCAGTGGGTCAGAAGTTTACATGCACTCAATTAGCATTTGGTAGCATTGCCTTTAAATAGTTTAACTTGGGTCAAACTTTACGGGTAGCCTTCCACAAGCTTCCCACAATAGGTTGGGTGAATTTTGGCCCATTCCTCCTGACAGAGCTGGTGTAACTGAGTCAGGTTTGTAGGCCTTGCTCGCACATGATTTTTCAGTTCTGCCCACAAATTTTCTATAGGATTGAGGTCAGGGCTTTGTGATGGCCACTCCAATACTTGACTTTGTTGTCCTTAAGCCATTTTGCCACAACTTTGGAAGTATGACGGGGTCATTGTCCATTTGGAAGACCCATTTGCAATCAAGCTTTAACTTCCTGACTGATGTCTTGAGATGTTGCTTCAATATATCCACATAATTTTGCACCCTCATGATGCCATCTATTTTGTGAAGTGCACCAGTCCCTCCTGCAGCAAAGCACCCCCACAACATGATGCTGCCACCCCCGTGCTTCACGGTTGGGATGGTGTTCTTCGGCTTGCAAGCCTCCCCCTTGTTCCTCCAAACATAACGATGGTCAGTATGGCCAAGCAGTTCTCTTTTTGTTTCATCAGATCAGAGGACATTTCTCCATGTGTCCCCATGTGCAGTTGCAAACCGTAGTCCGGCTTTTTTATGGCGGTATTTGACCAGTGACTTGTTCCTTGCTGAGTGGCCTTTCAGGTTATGTTGATATAGGACTTTTTTTTACCTCACTGAAAGTGAGGGAAAAAAGTATTTTATCCCCTGCTGATTTTGTATGTTTGCCCACTGACAAAGAAATGATCCGTCTAGAATTTTAATGGTAGGGATTTTTGGGAGGGATTTTGTCCCCTCTTTGCAGATCTTCTCCAAGTCATTAACGTTTCGAGGTTGACATTTGGCAACTCGAACCTTCAGGTCCCTCCACAGATAGTCTCTTGGCTAGGCCACATGGCCCCGTCCATCTGATTCGGTGAAGTTGTCCTGTCCCTCCGCAGAAAAACACCCCCAAAGCATAACCTCCATGTTTATTTTTGTTATTTTTACCCCTTTTTCATGGTATCCAATTGTTTTTAGTAGCTACTATCTTGTCTCAACTCCCGTACGGGCTCGGGAGAGATGAAGGTTGAAAGTCATGCAACCAAGCCGCACTGCTTCTTAACACAGCGCGCATCCAACCCGGAAGCCAGCCGCACCAATGTGTCGGAGGAAACACTGTGCACCTGGCAACCTTGGTTAGTGCGCACTGCGCCCGGCCCGCCACAGGAGTCGCTGGTGCGCGATGAGACAAGGACATCCCTACCGGCCAAGCCCTACCTAACCCGGACGACGCTAGGCCAATTGTGTGTCGCCCCACAGACCTCCCGGTACGACAGAGCCTGGGCGCGAACCCAGAGTCTCTGATGGCACAGCTGGCGCTGCAGTACAGCGCCCTTCACCACTGCGCCACCCGGGAGGCCCCACCTCCATGTTTGACGGTGGGGATGGTGTTCTTGGGGTCATAGGCATCATTACACCTCCAAACACGGCGAGTTGAGTTGATGCCAAAGAGCTCCATTTTGGTCTCATCTGACCACAACACTTTCACCCAGTTGTCCTCTGAATCATTCAGATGTTCATTGGCAAACTTTAGACGGGCATGTACAGTGCCTTGCGAAAGTATTCGGCCCCCTTGAACTTTGCGACCTTTTGCCACATTTCAGGCTTCAAACATAAAGATATAAAACTGTATTTTTTTGTGAAGAATCAACAACAAGTGGGACACAATCATGAAGTGGAACGACATTTATTGGATATTTCAAACTTTTTTAACAAATCAAAAACTGAAAAATTGGGCGTGCAAAATTATTCAGCCCCTTTACTTTCAGTGCAGCAAACTCTCTCCAGAAGTTCAGTGAGGATCTCTGAATGATTCAATGTTGACCTAAATGACTAATGATGATAAATACAATCCACCTGTGTGTAATCAAGTCTCCGTATAAATGCACCTGCACTGTGATAGTCTCAGAGGTCCGTTAAAAGCGCAGAGAGCATCATGAAGAACAAGGAACACACCAGGCAGGTCCGAGATACTGTTGTGAAGAAGTTTAAAGCCGGATTTGGATACAAAAAGATTTCCCAAGCTTTAAACATCCCAAGGAGCACTGTGCAAGCGATAATATTGAAATGGAAGGAGTATCAGACCACTGCAAATCTATCAAGACCTGGCCGTCTCTCTAAACTTTCAGCTCATACAAGGAGAAGACTGATCAGAGATGCAGCCAAGAGGCCCATGATCACTCTGGATGAACTGCAGAGATCTACAGCTGAGGTGGGAGACTCTGTCCATAGGACAACAATCAGTCGTATATTGCACAAATCTGGCCTTTATGGAAGAGTGGCAAGAAGAAAGCCATTTCTTAAAGATATCCATAAAAAGTGTAGTTTAAAGTTTGCCACAAGCCACCTGGGAGACACACCAAACATGTGGAAGAAGGTGCTCTGGTCAGATGAAACCAAAATTGAACTTTTTGGCAACAATGCAAAACGTTATGTTTGGCGTAAAAGCAACACAGCTGAACACACCATCCCCACTGTCAAACATGGTGGTGGCAGCATCATGGTTTGGGCCTGCTTTTCGTCAGCAGGGACAGGGAAGATGGTTAAAATTGATGGGAAGATGGCAGGAGCCAAATACAGGACCATTCTGGAAGAAAACCTGATGTAGTCTGCAAAAGACCTGAGACTGGGACGGAGATTTGTGTTCCAACAAGACAATGATCCAAAACATAAAGCAAAATCTACAATGGAATGGTTCAAAAATAAACATATCCAGGTGTTAGAATGGCCAAGTCAAAGTCCAGACCTGAATCCAATCGAGAATCTGTGGAAAGAACTGAAAACTGCTGTTCACAAATGCTCTCCATCCAACCTCACTGAGCTCGAGCTGTTTTGCAAGGAGGAATGGGAAAAAAATTCAGTCTCTCGATGTGCAAAACTGATAGACATACCCCAAGCGACTTACAGCTGTAATCGCAGCAAAAGGTGGCGCTACAAAGTATTAACTTAAGGGGGCTGAATAATTTTGCGCGCCCAATTTTTCAGTTTTTTATTTGTTAAAAAAGTTTGAAATATCCAATAAATGTCGTTCCACTTCATGATTGTGTCCCACTTGTTGTTGATTCTTCACAAAAAAATACAGTTTTATATCTTTATGTTTGAAGCCTGAAATGAGGCAAAAGGTCGCAAAGTTCAAGGGGGCCGAATACTTTCGCAAGGCACTGTATATGTGCTTTCTTGAGCAGGGGGTCCTAGTGGGCACTGCAGGATTTCAGTCCTTCACGACGTAGTGTGTTACCAATTGTTTTCTTGGTGACTATGGTCCCAGCTGCCTTGAGATCATTGACAAGATCCTCCCTTGTAGTTCTGGGCTGATTCCTCACCGTTCTCATGATCATTGCAACTCCACGAGGTGAGATCTTGCATGGAGCCCCAGGCCGAGGGAGATTGACAGTTCATTGTGAATAATTGCACCAACTGTTATCACCTTCTCACCAAGCTCCTTGGCGATGGTCTTGTAGCCCATTCCAGCCTTGTGTAGGTCTACAATATTGTCCCTGACATCCTTGGAGATATCTTTGGTCTTTGCCATGGTGGAGAGTTTGGAATCTGATTGATTGATTGCTTCTGTGGACATGTGTCTTTTATACAGGTAACAAACTGAGATTAGGAGCACTCCCTTTAAGAGTGTGCTCCTAATCTCAGCTCGTTACCTTTATAAAAGACACCTGGGAGCCAGAAATCTTTCTGACTGAGAGGGGGTCAAATACTTATTTCCCTCATTAAAATACAAATCAATTTATAACATTTTTGACATGTGTTTTTCTGGATTTTGTTGTTGTTATTCTGTTCAAATAAACCTACCATTAAAATTATAGACTGATAATTTCTTTGTCAGTGGGTAAACGTACAAAATCAGCAGGGGATCAAATACTTTTTTCCCTCACTGTAGATACTTTTGTACATGTTTCCTCCAGCATCTTCACAAGGTCCTTTGCTGTTGTTCTGGGATTGATTTGCACTTTTCACACCAAAGTACGTTCATCTCTAGGAGACAGAACGCGTCTCCTTCCTGAGTGGTATGACGACTGCGTGGTCCCATGGTGTTTATACTTGCGTACTATTGTTTGTAACAATGAACGTGGTACCTTCAGGCGTTTGGAAATTGCTCCCAAGGATGAGCCAGACTTGTGGAGGTCTACAATTTTTTTTCTGATGTCTTGGCTGATTTCTTTTAATTTTCCCATGATGTCAAGCAAAAAGGCACTGAGTTTGAAGGTAGGCCTTGAAATACATCCACGGTTACACCTCCAACTGACTTAAATTATGTAAATTTGCCTATAAGAAGCTTGTAAAGCCATGACATCATATTCTGGAATTTTCCAGGCTGTTTAAAGGCCCAGTCACCTTAGTGTATGTAAACTTCTGACCCACTGGAATTGTGATACAGTGAATTATAAGTTAAATAATCTGTAATCTGTCTGTAAACAATTGTTGGAAAATTACTTGCGTCATGCAGATAGTAGATGTCCTAACCTACTTGTCAAAACTATAGTTTGTTAAGTGGTTGAAAAAACAGTTTTAATGACTCCAACCTAAGTGTATGTGAACTTCCGACTTCAACTGTGTGTGTATATATATATATATATATATATATATATATATACACCACTTTCTGGTGTATGATGGAGTCCTAGCTATTCTACAGTGACTCTAACATGTGACGGTATTGACTCATCCCTGTGATTTCACAGACTCAAGAATGTGACAGGCTACATTCGGACAGACTCAGACCGTATGTGACGGTAACGACTCGTCAGGTTTATTTTATAGACTCAACCATGTAACATCCCACTCAGGCATGCTTTGGACCAGACTCAAGTATGTGATGGTGTGGACCCAGACATGAGATTATCAGATCACACAATCAAGCCGCAGCTCAAAGGCAAGCGGCAGCCGCACTAGCAGATACAGTCCTTCTGACAGATTATATGGTTATGCTCCGTCCTGTAATCTTCCTGAGGCTCATAAAAGTGGTGACCTAACAATTTGACAATCCCGGCTGTTCTGCTGCTCGCCATCCACCGCACAGTGCTATTATGGCTTTAAGTTCTCGACGCAGATGTGAAGACCGCTTTCAGGGATCTGGATTTTTAGCGTCTCACCTTGGTGTTTGACATTTTTAGAGGGCCACGAAGACCTTGAGTGCGATCAGCACAATTGGGTTTGTCTGTGAGACATTGTATTTAGATAACGACTTGATTGGCCTATTGCCTTGTCGGTTGAGTGGTGTAGGGGCTGTCTATAAGACACATTTGAGTTATGAGTCAATTATTCACGTGTGGCTTGAGTGGTATAGGTGTTCTTTGTCCAACATGCGTTAAGCTCTGGGTTTTAGCAGTAAAAAAGAAAATGAGGGATCGGTACCCCACACAGACACATATCCCAGAGAGAGAGCCCCATCACGGACTCCCCATTGGCCAGGCTTAGACCCCAGCTCTGAGAAATCTCTCGTCCAATAAGATGGCCCCCTGGGGTGAGGCTAGCGGATTACTAGTCTGCCCCTGGTGTTTGGAGCAGTGGGGGCACGAGCGAGAAGGGGGAGGGAGTGCGGTCACCAGGGCCAGTGGCCTCCTTTAAATGGTTGCTAGGGAGCAGGTATCAAAGGTCTGCGAGTAACACACAGTCACGGTCATGGAGGGAATTAAACCGCAACAAAGAGACAGTTATTCTGCAATAATCCGCCCTGCGGAGGGCAAGTTATTCTCCAAGAATCAGAGCCGCCGAGTGGGCAGCCAACGGAGGACTGTGATCACAAGAGCATGGTACTGCCCATACACACACCTTACACATCCTTTGTGCATTCATACACCACGATGTCTTCTCTCTCTCTCTCATTCTCTTTCTCTCTCTCGCTCATTCTCTCTCTCTCTCACACACACACCTCACCATCCTGGTGTTGTAGTGTGGGGGGATCCCTGTAATCAGTCTCAGAGCCCTCTCCCAGATAGAGAGGTGTTGACTTTGATCTCCTCTGGGTGGTCTGGAGCCAGTGGGATTGGGAATATAGAGATGGAGAGAGAATGGTAGTATATGGGAATATAAAGATACACACAGAGAGCTTAGGGGTGTATCAAGGATCAACCGCTATAAAGACCGAGACAGGTGGAAATAGTGTTTTATCCATCTCACTGTGGGTTAAGGTGAGTTATACCTTATATCAATGAGTAGGGGCTCCATTTATTATTCATGGTTTCAAGTGAAAACTGCACATCCTCATTTGAAGCACTAAGGACATCCTGTATTGGACATATTAGTAGTCAGTAGCCAGCAGGCATTTATAGTATTGATACAGTGTAACATGCCTGTGATCTTAGGTGCAGAACTTCCCCTGAACTGTCTCTGTCTTCATCTTTCTTCTTACTTTCTCCCTATTTCTCCATCCTCCCTCTCTCTCAGGTGTGAGCTGCTGTGTTGTCTGGGTTCAGAGTTCCGTCGGGGTGCAGGTGTGTTGGATATAGTCTATGAGTCGCCTGTCCAGCTGCTCACCTGTGGCTATGACACCTACATCCGCTCCTGGGACCTTCGCCTCAGCCCCAGGTACACTGTCAATCAGTCAGCCGTCAGTCTGTCAGTCAGGTAGTCCATATATTAAGCTGTCAATCAATCATTTTGTTTGTATTTATGTATAAATTGTCAAAATGTAGATTCCGGTCAAGCATTATAATTGGCAAAGAGGCGTTCTGAGCCATACCAAAACAAGAATAACATCACGGCTACATCATACACATCTACACACACGTGCTATGAGTCAACACAGCACACATAACAGCACTATCAACACAGTCCAATCATTCCCCTCCACTCCCATCTTCCAAAAAGAAAGAGCACAGTATATTCCAACCCAGTCCAATCTGGGCGGTACCTGAATGATGCGGACCCTTGCACATTTCCACTACAAACCAAGCAGGGTCCTGCTATCAGAGGGGAGGGTGCCTTTTTATTTGGGTGCTGTGTGTGTGTGTGTGTGTGTGTGTGTGTGTGTGTGTGTGTGTGTGTGTGTGTGTGTGTGTGTGTGTGTGTGTGTGTGTGTGTGTGGCGTGGGTCAGTCAAGTAACACAAATAAGAGCTGATTGTCAGTTAGCTCTGGGGAGTTGAGCGGGGGGTTGGGCTGGGAGGGGGTCCCTCTTTAGACATCAATAATTCACACACACAGCACCACCAGGAGGCTCCCTGGGACAGTGAGGTGGTGCAGGGTGTCTGGACCTTGGGTTCCCGCTGAAAGCAGGACTTTGAGTCTCGCAGACGCCTTGAGTGTAACTGACCAGCGGACAAAAACACATGCCCAACACACACACTTTGTTCTCTGTCTGAAATACAGTGTTGTCTTGGTGTTGTCTCTTGTTATGGCTTTATGTTGTGTAGTGTTGTTGGGATGTACGTAGTGTCTTTTATCAGGTTGATCAATCATCTCATGGTCTTGTTGAATATGTGAGTTTTGTGTTTTTGTGTGTTGGGTCATTTCATCATCTTTTTGGGGTTGTTTCTTTGTATTTATAGTGTGGCTTTTTGTAATTGGGTCATGGCAAATAGTTTTCTCATGCAATGTGGTATTGTCTTATTTAGTTATGTTTTTGTGTCGTGGCTGTGACATTCTCTGGGTGAAATGGTCAGTGTGTATGCGTTTTGTTCACAAACTGTTGCATTCTCACCTCGTCCGACTAACCACACACCACGTCGGCTATAGGTTTGGCAGAGAGAGGGAAAAAGAGAGAAAGAGGAGTCAGCCCAATTGGCCTAGTCTACCTCATGCACTCTTGTCTCAAATTGTCCCAGAAAAACACACTCTGAGAAACCGACACAGCTCAAACTCTCAGACACACACAATGTTATTTTATGTCTTTAACCTCAGATGCCACGACAGGCAAAGTAGACTTGTGATGGCGACCCTCCTTTGAGTCTGGTTGAATCGGTGCTATATTTGTCTATATCTGGTGGTGTCTCTCAACCCTTTAGTACCCACTAGCTAGGTTTCCATCCAATTTGCGATCAGCTTTTCATGTGTATATTCTAAAATACACAATAAAAGAAGTGCATTTTCCCACCAGACGTGTTTCCATCAAATTGACTTGATAAAAAGCTGTGCGTGGTGTTTTAGTGCACATTAAAAGCACTTTTGTGCTTAGTTTCTAAGTAGCGAATAAAAATCTGAAGTTCATTGTGTTTCCATCGCGTTTCTTTTTACCGATGTGGCTTTGTCACAAAAACTGTTGAGATAAATAGCAAACTTTCCCAATCTGTTTTTTGCGTATGCTTTCTAGTGTAGGCAACGGTTTGCCGATAAAGTCAACAGGGTAGGTTATACGACAAGAGAAAGATGATTTTTTGGGTCGATAATGTTAGCGCAGCATAGCACCGATCATCATGTCACCAGCATTCAAATAATACCCTAGATAGTTATTGGAAATTTGCATGAAGCTCGTCACACACTTACAACCACGATGTGAAGTCCATCATAACTGATTTCATCTGCCTATAAACTCTTCATGCATTTCCACGTGGTGGCTATAGGCTACAATGTATATATCACGTTTTCTTTGACATCATGGTTATTATATCAATAGTTGTTCATAACAGTGTTTCCACCGCAATTGTGGCAGAATGTATTTATTGCCTCGCGTGTTGTTTCGAGTTGGCATTAAGGAGATTTTACCAACAAATTAGCTGTTTCCATCAGGCCTGCCGTGAGTTTTTTTTAATGTGTCAGGTAATTCATTGGTTGGATGGAAATCTGGCTAATTACAGGTAATTGATCTCGCACTCATTAGATTGCTAAAATGAGGACGAACAGACTGTGTGTGTGTGTGTGTGTGTGTGTGTGTGTGTGTGTGTGTGTGTGTGTGTGTGTGTGTGTGTGTGTGTGTGTGTGTGTGTAAAAGCCTATCTGTATGTGCGCCCTTGTGTATTTGCGTATGTGCATACTTGTGAGAGTGACTCCAGACATCTCCGCTGCCCTTCTGTCTGCTCTCGGTCCCTGTGCATCACTTATTGATGAGGCTCTAATGGATGATCGATCTCTATTGGCAGAACCCCCAAAATACTTCCCCTACCACCACCTCCTTCCCCACTGCAAACCCAGCTAGCGCTCCAACACCCCAGCGCCTTTCCGTTAACAACAGAGGAAGTTTCAGCGTCCTCACAAAACGCACACCAACATACAAAATGTAACTTCCTCATAACATGCACACAGACATTTGCCTTCTTTAAAATTCTTCAGAGTGCACACTCCTAAATCCAGTCACACTCTGCACTGTGTTGCAGTGGTCCTTTTACCATAGCTCATCAACGTTAGTTGAACAAAATGAATGCCGTATTGCTGTCATGCTGTATTTCAAATTAAACGGATGTCTACTTTTTCTGAACATTCTCTGATGTCATTTCCTCCTGTCCCAACAGGAAGTGTGTCATGGAGTGGGAGGAGCCTCACGACAGTGCCCTCTACTGCATCCAGACGGATGGGAATCACATGATTGCCAGTGGCTCCTCTTACTATGGCGTCATACGGACGTGGGATAAGCGGCAAACCCGCTGCTTAGAGGTGTGTGTGTGTGTGCGTGTGCGTGCGTGTGTGTGTGTATGGAATCAAATGTGTGTGGGTGAGTGCCATTTATGACTGTGGTTGTCCTTGCCACAGATGTTCCAGCTGTCCTCTGCTGTGAGTAGCCCAGTGTACTGCCTGCGTTTCAACACCTCTCACCTGTACGCTGCCCTCGCCACAGCACTGCACTCTCTTGACTTCAAACAGGGCCCCCGGCCTCGCAGATAACGCCCACTCCCACAGACAGCTGTTAGGATTTAAAACAATAAATTCTATGTTTTTGACAGTAAATGGCTTCATTCTCTGTAATAACTGGAACTCTGAAGCTAGAAAGACCGTTGGGAATGTCCATGCATGAAATATCAAATATGGGGATACGCCACACTGATACCAACATATTAACCTCTGCCAGGGCAACACAGATCCTGGACTAGAGGGCATGCAATAACCTGTTGTTACAGAACTAATCTAGTGGCCTGGAGGCCCACAGACACACACAAACAGGCTAAAGCCCTAACCTAGATAAGTCTTCCATTGAAGAACACACAGGGAGGTGTTTCCACCTTACACTTTGAGTGGCTGTGGGTTCTGTCATTTGCTTTGAGGGGATAAAACCATATTAGCCACTGACAGTAACATAGAAACGCCGTGTTTAGGCTTCCATTCATTTGACCTCAACACCTGTGATCAATCAGTTTTATGGATTGAAGTGTTTGAGCTTAGAAAATCCACATCTTATAATGTAAGGATTCATTTGATGGACAGATGTCAAATATACACACATCTGGCATATCAAAGTTCTAGAAGCATATCCAAACCCCACGTACACCTGGCGGTGTGTCAGTCATAGATAGTTCAAATTAGACTCATTTCTGTCTTCGGATTCGTTTGGTCAGTGGGGAGAGATAGTTTGGGGGTTTATTCTGTGTTGTGCTTGGGTGGGAGGGTGATTTGGAGATGGGGGTGTGTGCATTTGGCGGGGTTCCACAGTGAATTCCCGGAGACCCTCCCTGCTGGCCATTAATGGCATATATTAGATCATATGCAAGGTGGGGCAGTCCATTAGCTAATATTACAGTAGCAGAAAAGAGGAATGGCCATGCTGCGGACAGACATTGCACAACCATGCAGGAGATGTGGCCCCCAGAGACGGCAGAGTTGAATTAATCATAACTACCCAGGGAAGGGGCCCCACAGAAGTTGTTCAGTAGTGTGGCCAGTGTTTTGTTATCTGTAACTCAGTGGACTGAAACACTGCGTAAAAGGGCTAGATACACTGGTTTTGCACTGATGATAATGAGGATTTGATAGTTTACAATGTCGTCCTTCCCCTATTGTGTGGCTTGGTATGAAATGCCTGACCGTGTGAGGAAGCACACACATACACACACACAGAGGATGCCCCAGACGGAAGAGCCTTTAGGCCACACTACTTGGTACCCACGATGCAGTGCTGTTGTCTGAGGTTCCGTCACAAACTCAACACAGTGACTCACCCAACCCCACCACCCACCTACCCCGCTCTCAGGAAGAGGCTGAAATGAAGACCCCCTGGTGGGACAGAAGTGGTGGAGAAGGGGCTGGGCTGAGGGTCACACGAAGGGTATTTGTGGTATCCCTCATCACACCTAAAGAGCCCACACACACCAATACGCACAACACACTCACCTAGCTACACTTGCACAAACCATGGGCTCACATACAGACTCAATAGTGAGTGATGTATGCCTTGCCTATGCCTGCCCCTCTCCCTCAGTAGTGTCAGTTTGGTGGGAATGGATGAGGAGGAGTGGGTGCAGAGGGCACCTGTGCAAACCTCTCTCAGTCACAGGTGATGGGAGCTTAGCAGGGAGACAAAGGATTTCACCTCACTCAACTCTGCCACACTGCCTTAATTTCTGTGACATCATATTCAGTTACATCATGATTTAGAAAGCTACTGTTGTACAAGTTGTATCACTGTAATTTACATCTAAACAATGTGATTCCTGTTTCAGAAATGTATATAACAACTTGTCCATTGACAGAAATGATTAAATCCATGGTTATTTGTTCTTGTGTTGTCAGATCTAACAACAACAACAACACAAAAGATAAGGATTTTAATTCAAGTTAAATGTACCAGTACAAATTGTTAGTAAATGGCTTGTGAAATAAGAAAAGTATGGCTAGCAGAATTCTACATTTAGATACACTCATTAGATTTTGCTAAATGTTCTGGCCTTGGTGGCTGTTTGTTTAGCAGGATCTCCAAATGAAGAGTCTGAGGCTCAATCTGACATCTAGCAAGTATGAAGAGGGCAAGCCATCGTGACCTCACTGAAACACAGCCAGCCGAGACACACAGTAT
Organism: Oncorhynchus mykiss; assembly: GCF_057628025.1. Classification (NCBI taxonomy): domain Eukaryota; kingdom Metazoa; phylum Chordata; class Actinopteri; order Salmoniformes; family Salmonidae; genus Oncorhynchus; species Oncorhynchus mykiss. Next base: position 71,510,232 of record NC_143022.1, read on the forward strand.
ATTTAGCTGAGGGAACCATATGCAGAGCATCAGGGTGCGTCTGTGGGTTAGTGGCGACCTGCTTTAAGACGTAAATCACACACACACTTGGATCAAGCAGATGACGGATGTGGAAATAAAGTATAGTCTAGTACTGCAACTACCTCGCAGTGGAGCATGACTTGCACCAAATTGCATTAGCTTAATGCCAAAACGTGTTAGCAGATGAGTGCTGATGGAACAAACCAGGCTGTGTGTGTGTGAAGGAACAATGTTTAACTGTTTTCAACACAATATGGTTTGACCAATTAGAATTGTAATTTCCGTACCACTACTGTTACTTCTCCCACTAGATAAACACAGAGTAACTCACTGGCACCTGTCTCACAGAGCAATCCACCATCCTTTGACTTTGTTCTCTCTCACAATGGATAACCTGTAATTTATCCTCAGCACTTAGCAAGACTAGCAGAGTAACATGAGAACATGTGAAGAATCACACAGTGTTTTCTTTGGCCAAGTTCATTGGACTTGAATGGAAGGAATGGCTTCCCTTTCAGTGGAGGTGAGCCTTGTTTCCTTGGGCTCAGGGGGTACAACCACAGAGAGGATCAGATGTCAGAGCAATTCTGGGCTGAGCATAGGAGCATCATACCAGGGTTGAGATTGGTTTTGGGGAGGTGGTTGAGCTGTTATAAATGGGCTGTCTGTTAAAAGGTTTTTACACTGACTTACCATTGTGCATTTATGTACCAAAAGGTGCTGGAGCTCTAGCATCCAGTTGAATCACATTTTAGAAAGAAAACCTGTTTGAATTCTATAACTTTTATACCAATGCTGCCATCTACAGGCGATGAGAGTAAATGCATGCATGACACCACTAATAGAGTTTTCACATGTGAGATTCACCTGAATCTCAGAAGTCCGAAGAACCAATCACATGTCTTTCAGAGACAGTCAGGTCGAGTGGCGAATGAGATGACCCCTCCCCTCATTATAAGATGCCACACGCCCACCCTCTGGTCATTCTCACCTCTCTTCCTCACGAAGAGCACTTCTCTAAGCTCTCCTCAGCAGGACTTGAGCCATGTTTCTTGCTTAATTGTTTGCAGGTTTCTTGCTAAACTGTTCACAGGTGTGCCGCTAGATCATAACTCAGAGTGCAGGTTGTTCAGCTCTCGTCTTCGGTAAGAATGAGCTTTTCCGCTTTTTCTTCCCTTATTCTCCTGTCGTAACTAGTGTCACACGGCTAGCTAGTGAGACTTCAAGGCTTAGCTAACCTGGCTTGTTCGCCTCAAATCTGGCTATCCTACCGACTAGCTACTAGTTTGCTATCTCGTTTAGCTCAACCCACTACCGTGCCGCATTTACTAGACATACCGTCCTAGCTATACTGCTTATCTGTCGAGAAACACGCTTTTGTTAGTTGGAAGTGGAAGACTAACAAAGCACTATCTTCCTTTGGCTAACAGTATGCTGCTAGCTAGGCTACTAGCCCACGAGGTGAATGCTAGCTATGTTCATATTGTTAAAGGATTATCTTACTCCTGCTAGCACTGTGCTAACTAGCTAGGCTATTAGCCCACGTGGAGGCCGCTAGTTAAGTTTCACTTTGTTCTCGGAAGATCTTGTTTTTTGGAGCCATGGAGCCTGCTACCCTGGCCCAAGGCGTACCGAGCAAGGCGATGGCCCCTGCTCTAGCACCGGAAAATACGTGTCCATGCGGGGAAACCAGATCAGGCAAAGACACGCACCCCCTGTGTGCAGTCTGCCTTGCGCTCGAAAACACACACAAGCGGCATTCTACGACTCCGAGTCATGCGTCCATGACTCGGAGGAAAGACTGCTAACACCCTCCGTTGAAGATTGTGCAGAGCAGCCCAGCTTGATCAGTCTCCTACACTGCCTTCAAGCAGGGAGGCTACCTCACAGACCCAGCCCACATGGGCCGAAGTCTTGGACGGCTACCCCAAGGACCTTCACCCACTCTTTCAGGGCTTGGCCCTGGAGGAGGTTGAAGGGAACCTTGTCGTCGACGAGTACAATAGCGAGGGCATGACTGACCTCCTCAAGGCACAGAAGAGGAAGAGGACATGGAGGCGCAAACCCTTACCTTTAGGCCCTCTTCCACCCTTAGCAGGGCATTGATGGCAGATAACAGATATTTGCCCATCGGCATCTTCAAAACGGGCAGTGGCCAGACTCAGCATTGAGTGGCCCGAACCCATTGGGGGTGGCAGCGCAGAGAGAGACTGGTATGAATGGAGGAAACTCCCCTCTCGCACCGTCCCAGGCAAGCCAAACGTAACTGGGACAAACCCTTGACAGGCAAAGTCCAAACCAGACTTTTTGCCAACATGAATGTCAAGAACATAGAGGATCTGGGCCTTGGCAAGCCACCGGTGATCGAGCCGTCACTGGCCAACCACCTCAACCCCAGTGCCTCGTCACTGACAGGCACTTCCCTCCCTGATAAGACGGACCACATTTCCACATCCATCTACCAAAAAGTCTACATGTCTACCGCATGTTAATTATGGACGTTGAATGTTATGTCCAAACCGTTGGCCTACCAAGCCAATTTGATGCTGGAGATGCATAGTCTCCTAGCCATTGGCAAGTGTAACCCAGACCTTTGGGATGAGATCTGTGGTGTCACAGACCTTAACCTCCAGAGGCGACATTCAGGACTGGCCGTGCCATGAGCCTTGCATTGGTGGGGGAGAGAGCCCTGTGGCTCAACTTGTCCAGCCTGTCGGACCGAGAGAAAGCAGGTTTCCTTGATGCTCCTGTCGAGCTGAAGAAACTGTTTGGACCGGCTGTCAACGCAATGCATCAGAAATGTGAACTTTTAAAAAAGGAGGGCCTTCAACTCCTGCCTTGGGAAATTCGCTGCACCATCGGGAAGAGGCACATCTGTGCTCCTCGAACCCTTCCCTTTGTGCAGCGACCCATTCCCATGTGTTTGCTCTTAAGGAAGACAGAGGGAACCCACTTTAACATTTACTGAAGGAAAATGGTTTCACTCAAATTAATTGTTTGTCTGTGCCTTTGTTTGTACCAGAATGTGAATGACACCAACCTCTCCATCCCAAACACCGTCAACTCTAACTCTCACCTGTCAGTCATCCACAGGTCCCTGGGCTGAGGAACACAGTCCTGTCAGAGGGACTTCTACTAGCCCTCAAAGAAAGATCCCCCCCCCCCTTCCCCTGACAAAATAAGTAAAATTTAAGAAAGTCGGCCCTACTTTGCAGATCACTCAGTAGATACCTGATTGTCACTCTGAGAGTCGCAGCCTAATCCTATTGTGTCCTCTACAGGATTACTCTCTGTGGTCCCTCTCTCCCTGTGGCTGTGCGCGGGAGAAAGGCCAGATTAAGGGGATTAGTTTGTATCCTCCTTACTTGTCAAGTCGGGATGTAAAGAACCATTGACTTCTGGGATCTGAATGAGAGAAGTGCCTAAAAAAGAGGCAATGAAAGGCAGTGAACAAGAAAAATTCTTGAAAGAACAATATGATTTGTTTCCTTTTGTTCCCTTTAACTGGGCTGAAAGGTTCAAAGAGCTTCCCCTGAGGAGATGGATAGCGAAAGAGAGAGAGAGAGAGCGAGCGAGAGAGAGGAAAGGAAAGAGAGACAGAGGGAATCAAGGCGGGAGAAGGAAAAGGGAGTGTAAGAGAGCTGAAGGAAGGGAGGGAGAGAGGGGGAGATTTCTATAACAAACATGTAGGCCTATCTTGTTTTTTTGTACTCGAATACATTACGTATTGCCTTATGTATTGCCTGTTTTTAAAGTGATAGAATTGCACCGACCTATTTTTTTCTCTCCAGCCATTGATCGTCATCCCACATACACTTCTTATAGACTCCAGGAGAATGAGACATGGCATCAATCTCAATCAAGTCATCCAGAAATTAACCCAAAGCTCCATCCATAAAATATCATGTGTAGGCTACACTTAGTCAGGGAACAATTGACAGCACCCCCCCAAAATGGAAAAATGAACATGGGCAAACCTGTAAGTGCTAAATGGTCTAAACCCCTAGCAGTCCCCAATGAGTCAATATACTGTATGTGTACCCAATAATACCCATAGACTGCCAGTATGGGGAATTACATTGAAACTCCATGCTGCCACCTACAGGTGAATGTATGGCACATTGAATATTAGTGGTGGGCCAGTATATTGAACTGTGGGTGTGGTGGGTCAGTATAATAGACATGTGACAGGTATGTATTTGGGCAGTGGCAGGATTGTGATGAACACAGAGCAACATTCGCAGGACTTTGAAATACATGCAGCATGTGAGAAAATGTTAGAAGCAATGTACTGTATTTCAAATGATGTTGCACACAGTGTCAGATAAATTCATTGGTAGGCCTAATATGCCCAATTTATTCAATCATAAAGGGCCTCTTAGGTAAACATCCATCTGCCCCTTTGATCCGTAAGGTGACACTGCACCCTGATCAGAAGTCTGGACCATGAGGGAAGTTGTGGTGCAGTTTGTGGGCGGGGGGACCTTTTACCCTTCACTGCAGTAGTTTGTATTCTCCTGTGCTTCCTTGGACTCTCATTAGTGGGGCAGGGGTCAGCTAGCTGTTTGTTCACCTGCCCGCCCGCAATGGCGATACGTAACCAACCGACTATAGGCCAGTGTGATAAACTGAAAATTGGAGGCCCGCACCCGACCCTAAACTCCAAATATAGAAAATGTGCTATACAGTCAGATGGCGGAGCGATTTTTTTTGACAGCGCTTTTAGATAGGCCTATGTCTCCGTTTATCATTTCTGACATTTTGGTAGGCTATTTGTTAGTCAACTCATCTAGGCAACATAGAATACTAAATAAACCCTTGCTCACCAGAATAATGCAATACATTGATAAAATGAATGCTTCAATAAAGTTGAATCAGTAAAGTTTTCTCTTTCATCTCGGCTTCTCTGCACACAATATAGCAAAGACATTTGGGGAACGGGGTGAAAATGCACAAAAATGTAAAATAATTTAAATCAGTTTAACCGGTTTTAATTAAGTAAATTAACAGCTATAAAAACTACCTAACGTTTCTAATAAGATTTCAGTTTGTCTTGGATACATATTTTATGTGGTTGAAATAGGCTACTATCAACTTTTATGATGGTGATAAAGATAGCACCTTTACAGACGGTCCCTCCACTCCTGTTCCGGTGTTAAAATGTACATTTGGTGTAGCATTTTACTGCAAGAAATGCTTCATTCTGCAGGAGTTAACATTATATTAGGCAATGTGAATGGTTATAGACCTACAGTCAGTGTCCAGATTTCAGGCTACTATTCTATTTAACCCAGTAGCCTATACAGTTCCCTTGATGTGTCAATTCCCTGTCTTGTGACTGTCTAATTTGTATAGCACCTCACAATCCTCACAAATAACATGGCTGGCACTGCATCGTGATTCGTGTACCGTTCTTTCAATCAATATCCAAACTTAAACAACAAAGACGGACAAGCATTTCCACTGCATTAATTCATTTTTTTAATGTCGTTCACAAGATTGAATGAATGAACAGAGGCAGTGTGGGTGTGGAGAGGAGGGGATGCAACAGAATACCTGTGCTGCCATGTGACTATCTAACATTACCTGGCCATCGCTCCAGCTAGCTAACTTTCGCCAGGTTAGTTATAGTAAGGGCCACCAACAAGTAGCGTTAGTTAGTTAGCTAACCAGCTAGCTGCCTTCCTTCAATGCTTGGTGGCTTTACTGACCGACAAGAGAGGGAGCTTATATTAAAAGCCCCCAAGCATCGAGCTAAAGGATAAAGCTAGCTAGCTATCATATCAAACAGGTGTTCTACTGCCGGTACGGGGCACGGAACCCCGCCGATCCTTCACGACTGGAATACTGACATAATCTGCCCAAGGATCCCAACAAGCCCCTCAGGCACGATTTCCCCTGAAGGCCCATTCTGCTAACCGCGGCCTGCTAGCTATCTATAGCATATTGGACTGTTAGCTGATCCATCGGCCAGTTTCTTGGATAACTAAACCCATTTTGCAAATTGGACTTGGACCCCTCTGCTACTTGGAACCATACTAATTCCACGACTGGTCTATCGACGTCACCACACGAGGAGACAAAAACAGACTTTCCCCCATCGCGATGTCCCTCTAAGGCCCTTATGCTAGCTTGCTAGCCCCGGCCTGCTAACTGCTAGCTTGCTAGTCCCGGCCTGCTAACTGTCTGAATCGCCATGTCCCCAGCCAGCCCAACCACTCACTGGACCCATACGATCACTTGGCTACGCATGCCTCTCCCTAATATCAATATGCCTTGTCTATTACTGTCCTGGTTAGTGATTACTGTCTTATTTCACTGTAGAACCTCTAGCCCTGCTCAATATGCCTTAACCGACCATGTTGTTTCACCTCCCACATATGCGATGACATCACCTGGTTTAAACGTCTCTAGAGACTATATCTCTCTCATCATTACTCAATGCCTAGGTTTACCTCCAATGTACTCTCTTCCTACCATACCTTTGTCTGTACATTATGCCTTGAATCTATGCTATCGTGCCCAGAAACCTGCTCCCTTTACTCTCTGTTCTGAACATGCTAGATGGCCACTCCTTATAGCATTTAGCCGTACTCTTATCCTACTTCTCCTCTGTTCCTCTGGTGATGTAGAGGTTAATCCAGGACCTGCAGTGCCTAGCTCCACTCCTACTCCCCAGGTGCTCTCATTTGTTGACTTCTGTAACCGTAAAAGCCTTGGTTTCATGCATGTTAACATTAGAAGCCTACTCCCTAAGTTCACTTTATTCACTGTTTTAGCACATTCTGCCAACCCGGATGTCTTAGCCGTGTCTGAATCCTAGCTTAGGAAAACCACCAAAAACCCTGAAATTTCCATCCCTAACTATAACATTTTCCGCCAAGATAGAACTGCCAAAGGGGGCGGTGTTGCAATCCACTGCAGCGATAGCCTGCAGAGTTCTGTCTTACTATCCAGGTCTGTACCAAAACAATTTGAGCTTCTACTTCTAAAAATTCACCTTTCCAGAAACAATTCTCTCACTGTTGCCGCTTGCTATAGACCACCCTCTGTCCCCAGCTGTGCCCTGGACAACATATGTGAATTGATTGCCACCCATCTATTGTCTGAGCTTGTGCTGCTAGGTGACCTAAACTGGGACATGCTTAACACCCCGGTCATCCTACAATCTAAGCTTGATGCCCTCAATCTCACACAAATTATCAATGAAACTACCAGTTACAACCCCAAATCCGTAAACACGGGCACCCTCATAGATATCATCCTAACTAACTCGCCCTCCAAATACACCTCTGCTGTTTTCAACCAAGATCTCAGCGATCACTGCCTCATTGGCAGCATCCGTAATGGGTCTGCGGTCAAACGACCACCCCTCATCACTGAAAGCGAACAGGCCTTTCTAATCGACCTGGCCGGGGTATCCTGGAATGACATTGACCTCATCCCGTCAGTAGAGGATGCCTGGTTATTCTTTAAAAGTGCATTCCTCAACATCTTAAATAAGCATGCTCCATTCAAAAAATGTAGAACTAGGAATAGATATAGCCCTTGGTTCACTCCAGACCTGTCTGCCCTTGACCAGCACAAAAACATCCTGTGGCGTTCTGCATTAGCATCGAATAGCCCCCGTGATATGCAACTTTTCAGGGAAGTTAGGACCATTATACACAGGCAGTTAGGAAAGCTAAGGCTAGCTTTTTCAAACAGAAATTTGCATCCTGCAGTACAATCTCAAAAAAGTTCTGGGATACTGTAAAGTCCATGGAGAATAAGAGCACCTCCTCCCAGCTGCCCACTGCACTCAGGCTAGGAAACACTGGCACTACCGATAAATCTACAATAATTGAGAATTTCAATAAGCATTTTTCTACGGCTGGCCATGCTTTCCACCTGGCTACCCCTACCCCGGTCAACAGCCCTGCGCTCCCCACAGCAACCTTCCCACTTCAACCTTCCCCACTTCTCCTTCACCCAAATCCAGATAGCTGATGTTCTGAAAGAGCTGCAGAATCTGGACTCCTACAAATCAGCCGGCCTAGACAATCTGGACCCTCTCTTTCTAAAATGATCTGCCGAAATTATTGCAACCCATATTACTAGCCTGTTCAACCTCTCTTTCGTATCATCTGAGATTCCCATAGATTGGAAAACTGCCGCGGTCATCCTCCTCTTCAAAGGGACCCAAACTGCCTATATCTATTCTACCCTGCCTTTCTAATGTCTTTGAAAGCCTAGTTAACAAACAGATTACCGACCATTTCGAATCTCACCGTACCTTCTCCGCTACGCAATCTGGTTTCAGAGCTGGTCATGGGTGCACCTCAGCCACGCTCAAGGTCCTAAACGATATCATAACCACCATATTCATCGGCCTGGCTAAGCCTTTCGACTCTGTCAATCACAACATTCTTATTGGCAGACTCAACAGCCTTGGTTTCTCAAATGATTGCCTTGCTTGGTTCTCCGATTTTTTATTTTACTAGGCAAGTCAGTTAAGAACAAATTCTTATTTTCAATGACGGCCTAGGAACAGTGGGTTAACTGCCTGTTCAGGGACAGAACGACAGATTTGTGCCTTGTCAGCTCAGGGATTTGAACTTGCAACCTTCCGGTTACTAGTCCAACGCTCTAACCACTAGGCTACCCTGCCGCCCCATAGAGTTCAGTGTGTCAAATCGGAGGGCCTGTTGTCCGGACCTCTGGCAGTTTCTATGGGAGTGCCACAGGGTTGAATTCTCGGGCCGACTCTATTCTCTGTATACATCAATGATGTCGCTCTCGCTGCTGGTGATTCTTTGATCCACCTCCACGCGGATGACACCATTCTGTATACCTCTGGCCCTTCGTTGGACACTGTGTTAACTAACCTCCAGATGAGCTTCAATGCCAAACAACTATCCTTCCATGACCTCAAACTGCTCTTAAATGCAAGTATAACTAAATGCATGCTCTTCAACCGATCCCTGCCCGCACCTGCCCGCCCGTCCAGCATCACTACTCTGGACGGTTCTGACTTAGAATATATGGACAACTACAAATACCTAGGTGTCTGGTTAGACTGTAAACTCTCCTTCCAGCCTCACATTAAACATCTCCAATCCAAAATGAAATCTAGAGTCGGCTTCCTATTTCGCAACAAAGCATCCTTCACTCATGCTGCCAAACATACCTCTGTAAAACTGACCATCCTACTGATCCTCGACTTCGGCGATGTCATTTACAAAATAGCCTCCAACGTCCTACTCAACAAAATGGATGCAGTCTATCACACTGCCATCCGTTTTGTCACTAAAACCACATATACTACCCACCACTGCGACCTGTATGCTCTCGTTGGCTGGCCCTCGCTTCATACTCGTCGCCAAACCCACTGGCTCCAGGTCATCTACAAGTCTCTGCTAGGTAAAGCCCCGCCTTATCTCAGCTCACTGGTCACCATAGCAGCACCCACCTGTAGCAAGCGCTCCAGCAGGTATATCTCACTGGTCACCCCCAAAGCCAATTATTCCTTTGGCCGCCTCTCCTTCCAGTTCTCTGCTGCCAATGACTGGAACGAACTGCAAAAACTCTGAAGCTGGAGACTCTTACCTCTCTCACTAGCTTTACGCACCAGCTGTTAGAGCAGCTCACAGATCACTGCACCTGTACATAGCTCATCTGTAAATAGCCCATCCAATCTACCTCATTCCAATACGGTATTTATTTATTTATCTTGCTCCTTTGCACCCTAGTATCTCATCTTGCACATTCATCTTCTGCACATCCTACCATTCCAGTGTTTAATTGCTATATTGTAATTAATTTGCCACCATAGCCTATTTATTGCTTTACCTCTCCGATGCTACCTCATTTGCACATGCTGTATATAGAGTTTTCTATTGTATTATTGATTGTATGTTTGTTTTACTCCATGTGTCATTCTGTGTTGTTGTATGTGTCGAACTGCTTTGCTTTATCTTGGCCAGGTCGCAGTTGCAAATGAGAACTTGTTCTCAACTAGCCTACCTGGTTAAATAAAGGTGAAATAAAAATACAAATGTTCCCACACGCCTTTTGGCGAACACCAAACGTGTTGCTTATTTTTTTCTTTAAGCAATGGATTTTTTCTTGCCACTCTTCCGCGAAGCGGATTAAATTGGTCCTATGGACAGATACTCCAATCTCCGCTGTGGAGCTTTGCAGCTCCTTCAGGGTTGTCTTTGGTCTCTTTGTTGCCTCTCTGATCAATGCCCTCCTTGCCTGATCTGTGAGTTTTGGTGGGCGGCCCTCTCTTGGCAGGTTTGTTGTGGTGCCATATTGTTTATATTTTTTTAATAATGGATTTAATGGTGCTCCGTGGGATGTTCAAAGTTTCAAGATATTTTTTTATAACCCAACCCTGATCTGTACTTCACAACTTTGTCCCTGACCTGTTTGGCGAGCTCCTTGCTCTTCATAGTGCCGCTTGCTTGGTGATGCCCCTTGCTTAGTGGTGTTGCAGACTCTTGGGCCTTTCAGAACAGGTGTATATATATATATATATATATACTGAGATCATGTGACACTTAGATTGCACACAGGTGAACTTTATTTAACTAATTATGTGACTTCTGAAGGTAATTGGGGGTGGATACATATGCGCGCACCACTTTTCCGAAAAAAAGTTTTGAGAATATTTTTAAACAAGTTATTTTTTTCACTTCACCAATTTGTATTATTTTGTGTATGTCCGTTACATGAAATCCAAATAAAAATATATCTAAATTCCAGGTTGTAATGCAACAAAATGGGAAAAACGCCAAGGGGGTGAATACTTTCACACGGCACTGTAACTATGCTAAATCTGAATGATTCATATTGGGTGAGCTTAACCTGGATTGGTGATGCCAGTATCAGATAGACTGAAAGATATTTGTGCTGAGCTACATATAACTCAACTTAATACACCCTGAAAAACATTTTGGAAATCATCCTTACAAGTATACAGCCAGTGGAATCTTTGCTAACGAGCTTAGTGACCATTGTCCTGTTGCCTGCATTGGAGATACTAAGCTACCAAAATCATATCCATACATTATTACAAAGAGGAAATTCAGAATTTTCAATGAGCAACATTTCCTGTCTGACCTGTGGTTGTATGATTGTTGTATGTGTCCTCTATCAGACCCTTAAATAATTTACCTCTCTGTTTAACTCTATTGCAGATAAGCATGCCCCATATAAGAGATTAAAGGTAAAAGACAGATCTAACCCATGGTTCACACATGAATTTTCTGAAAGATTTCATGAAAGAAACTTAGTTTGGGCTAAGGCTTAATTGACTGATTCTACCTCTGACGTGCAGTCCTTCAGACATTTGAGAAATAGCTGTCTTACACTGGTTAGAAAAGCAACACTCAAAATACTTCTTTAATTGTATATCTGAGTGGAGAAATCCAGCAAAATTCTGGAAAAGGGTCAAATCTTTAAAAAAAAAAAAGCACCAGTCTGGTTTTAGAACTGGACATAGCACCGTTTCAGCGGCTACACTTATCTTAAATTCTATATTAAATAGCTTAGATCACCCTTTTTTAAAGTATGGGTCGAGACCCAAAGTGGGTCGTGGACCTGTCGCAACGTGTCAGAGTAAATGTATAATTATATAATTGATTACTGGAATTGATTTGGCCAAGTGCAACTGTGCTCACTGTTCAGTGCGCTCTCTGCTTAGCAGCGGTCTCTGCTCAGTTTGGCAGCTGCACAAGTGGGAGATGCCGTGTGCTTCGGGGTTTACAGGATCTTTTTTTTCTGCAGTTTTATTGAAAATCACTCCTTGATCTACACGCTGCAGCGCTGTCGTTCAGCAACAGATGATGCACTGTCAGCCACTGACTTATCATTCCCACTCGCCATCTCTCACCACTGTCATCAAATGGACTCAAACTAGACACTAGTCTTGCCTGAGCTCAGTCGTCATGAAACGTAAATACAGAGATGAGTTTCTCTCTCTTGGTTTCATACAAACTTTGAGAAATAATGAGGAGCACCCACAATGTGTTTTGTGCTGGGAAGTGCTTAGTAATGAGTCTCTCAATATGGAAAAATTTATAAAACGACACGTCCTGTCCAAACATCCACAGCATGAGGGTAAACCCAGGGAGTTCTTTCAGAACAGTGAAGAATGCTTCAGGAAACAGTGCCTCGACAGTGGAAAAGTAAGTAAGCAGAAATAAGGGAGTACTATCTTTCATACTATAGTTAGCTAACACACTTTTGTACATCACGCTGTAACATACAATTTACCTTATTTTAGCGCCCCAAAAAACGTAATACTTCCAGGTCAACTGTAATATGAATACCCTTGTAAAGCACAATTTCTCCCCTTTCCTGCAAAATCAATGACGAGACCTTGATGCTGCCCGTCTCTGCATGATTGAAGAAGGCAATGAGCTCCGTCGGGTCTTTTTAAAAATGATGGGTGGGGAACGAAACCTACTGAGTGATAAGGAAAGGGGGAGATAAGCCGTGTGGGGAAACTGCTTTTTTCACCCGATCTGTCCAAATTACCTCTAACATGTAAATAAAACACTATAAAGAGTTTATATAATGTGTCATTACATACCTATTTGAAGGTTTGTGTCGAATTTGAATCGGGTTTTTAGGGCGGCGCTAAAGTGATCTTCAGAAGTAAACAGCGGCTTTTGAGAGTCAAGTTGGCTTGCAGTGATGACGCAAAAAATGAATGCATTAAGTTGTACAATTGACTTGGTATCCCCCCTTACCCTGTCCCTGTTCCTGTCCCTGTCCCTTTCTTGTTTTTAATGTGCGAGAGGAGCACTACACCTGGTGGAGAGAGGCTGTACAGCACAGAATGAGTTGCATTATGCATGCTGTACGTCATGACACGTCACAATACGTACAGCATCAGAGGGGTCCGTTTTTTAAAACTTTTCTCTAATACTAGAGGGCTATTACCATGTCAATCAACTCTTGAATAGAAACGTAGTTCACACCCCAGATTTTGAAGCCAACACATTCGCTACAGTCCCATTAGTTTTCATTGCAGCCTCGTTTGAATGCCGCAGTTGCGTGAAATTTGTACGGAATGGGGTTAGTCAACAGTAGTAGATGTGAGTTTCTCTTTCAAACAATCACCTGGCCTTGTACACAGTTAACAGCTAATGTTAGGCAAATAAAGCTAACAAGCTACTAATAATAAGTAACAGTACAGATGAAGATGAAAAATGATCTAGGTTGGAACTGTTGCTGTTAAAATACAATAATAATAACTGGAATATACTGATTGAAGCAAGATGCTTTTTGAGGCAAACGCACTCACACAGTTCTGGGTTGTTCATCTAACGCAGGAAGCGGTCTCCTGCCTGACTGAGAAAGCAGTAGATGTTCTCGTCCAGTTTGGCACCACATACCTATGTGAGTCATGGTTCTCAACTCTGACATACTTAAAAACAAGTACAGAAATAGACTCAATGCTGAGCATGACCTCTGTGTTGCACTGAGTCCAGAATAGACATGTTGTTGAACCTGTGTGATTCCAGTTCTGAATAAACAAATAGTTATTGTATTTTAACAGCAACAGTTCATAATTAGACTTTTTTTCAATAATACTTCCAACAGTAAGATGTACAGTAGGCCTGATCATTTTCTTTCATCTGTACTCTTACTTAGGGTTGCATTATCAAAAAGCCTGTGTGTGTTCTGTTATTCATCTGTGTGATGTGATCAATCAGTTTATTCCAGGTCAGAATGAAATTATTTATTGTATTTTAACAGCAACAGTTCCAACCTAGACAGATATGTAAAAGTGCTTTTAATGGGGAAAAATAAACATGAATACTTATTTATATTTAATTTCATCTTTATTTTGGTCTATATTGCATTTGTTTTAGGCATAAGGGTAATGAAATGTACCAATATTTATGTATAGTTGCATATTTTCATAAGCTTGGGTCCCAGGAAAACACAGAATTTCTCATTTGGGTCCCAGGCTGAAAGTTTAAGAACCCCTGGCTTAGATCATAGGAATCACAGTGCTGACATATTTATAGACCCATCCAAGGCTTTTGATACCATCCCCTACTCATTCAAAGGTTGTCTGAAATAGGAAACTATCTGTCAGTAAGGCCAATGTGTGCTTTCTGATGTTGTCTCGATATTACTAAAGGTGTCCCGCAGGGGTCGATTTTGGGTCCTGTCTTCTTTACTATTTATATAAATAATATCACAAAGAACTATATGCAAAAACATGTAACATTCATCTGTATGCAGAAGACACTGTTATGTACCCTATTCTACAGCTGACCAGGCTATGTTGAAGCTGCAATCTGATTTTGTTGCCATGCAGAAAGTCCTTGTTGATTTAAAATTAGTACTTAATGCGGGAAAAACTAAACGTATGCTGTTTTCTAATTCTCGTAGAAATATTTCAGATGGCTTACACATTTATGCATGGGATGTTTCTTTCATTGAGCAGGTTTCCGCCTATAAATATCCCATCTATAAATAATGCCTCTCTCTGAACAGCAGGATTCAGATTGTACAGTCAACATTCCTGCCAGTTATTGACTATGGTGACACTATTTATCGGAATGCACAACCACTACTCTTAATCCTTTGGATGTCGTCTACCATAGCTCCCTTCGCCTTATCACAGGTGTTTGTTTTAATACGCATCACTGCATCCTGTATCAAAAGGTTGGCTGGTCCTCATTAAAGTTCCGTAGATCACTTCATGACTCCTTTTTGTTTACAACGCTCTACTATACAAGCTTCCGACTTACCTAACTTTGCAGTTAAAGTATAAAAACATGAGATCCCAACACCGTTCCCAGGGTTGGTTAACTCTTGAAAGTCCTTGGGTCTTCACCGAACTAGGTAAATCCAATTTTAATTTTAACGCTCCACATTTGTGACTCTTGTCAGGAAACTAGGTGTATTTGCCATGAACTTGTAAATAATGATATTGTTGTGAGTTTATTTTTCTGTAATAACAAATACAAATTAGCTAAAGTTAAGACATTGTCAGCTATATGATATGGTCATTATTTAAACTGGCTAGCCAGCTAACTTAAAGTTAGCTAGCTAACAAGCTAGCTGGCTAACAAGCTCGAAACAAACCAAAACATTGTTTAGAAAGTTGCTTTTAGTTGCCTGGTTTGCTAGATTGACATATATTCAATATCTCTTTGAGTGGATGGGTTTATTGGTGTTAAGATACACCAGTTATGTTATTTTGGACCAGAAGGCTGCTGATGTCATGCAGCCAGTCGATTTGTGTGTATACTTTTTCATAACGACAATGAGTTCGATGTCGGATGACAATAGAATGTTCATGATGTCACTGCGACAACTGTCTATAGACATAGTTTCAACCAGCCTTAAGTCTTGAAATCTTTGGTTGTTTAGTACACTACTGTATTCACTCTGTAAAGCACATGGCCTCACATGTGAATCCTTAAAGAGATGGGTGGGGCTAAGGCTTAAGAGGGTGTGAACGATGCTGAATGGGTGTAGACAAAGAAGAGCTCTCTAGTGAGTGTACCCAAACATTCAAGGTCCATTTTCTCAAAAGTGGGATTAGAAGTTTAGAAGCATAACTACTTTCCCATTGTTCCTCACCTGTAGTGTATGATATATAATTTAAGCTCTGAGTCTCTACTTTTATCCAATGTAAAAAACACCATTTCAAATTTTGCTACATAAGACCAAATTTGAGCCAGTCACTCACATTTTTGGAATAAAATACATTCATTTGGATTCCCTGGTGCCATTTTGGCAGCTTTAAAACCCTTAATGAGTTCACCGAGGTGTGCAATTGTTTTGATTTTCATTTGTTTATGATGCCTGTGATGTTTGTGATGTTCTAATGTAATGTACTTGTTATTGTATATTGTTATTCTGCCTTGCATCTAGTAGTTTAGTTTTTATTTTATGTCCTCAGGGCACCATTGAAAATGAGACCCAGTTCACAATTGGGCTCCCCTGAATAAATACAAGTTTTTAAAAATGTCTAAAGACCTTGGGACTGAACACCTCCCTCTGCAACTGGATCCTGGATGGGCCACCCATAGGTGGTGAGGGTAGACAACAACACATCCGCCACGCTGACCCTCAACTCAGGGGCCCCTCAGGGGTGCGTGCTTAGTCCCTTCCTGTACTCCCTGTTCACCCACCCACAATTGCACCGCACACGACTCCAACACCATCATTAAATTTGCAGGCGACATGATGATGTTAGGAGGAGGAAAACAATCTCTCCCTCAACATGAGCAAGACAAAGGAGCTGATCGTGGACTACAGGAAACGGAGGGCCAAGCATGCCCCCATTCACATCGACGGGTCTGTAGTCACTAAGCTAAGGACCCTGGGACTAAACACCTCCCTCTGCAACTAGATCCTGGACTTCCTGATAGGCCGTCCCCAGGTGGTAAGGGTAGATAACAACACATCCGCCACGCTGATCCTCAGCACGGGGGCCCCTCAGGGGTGTGTGCTCAGTCCTCTCCTGTACTCCCTGTTCACTCATGACTGCACGGCCAGGCATGACTCCAACACCATCATTAAGTTTGCTGATGACACAACAGTGACAACGATGAGACAGCCTATAGGGAGGAGGTCAGAGACCTGACCGTGTGGTGCAAGGACAACAACCTCTCCCTCAACGTGACCAAGACAAAGGAGATGATTGTGGACTACAGGAAAAGGAGGACAGAGCACGCCCCCATTCTCTTCGACGGGGCTGTTGTGGAGAGCTTCAAGTTCCTTGGCGTCCACATCACCATCAAACTAACATGGTCCAAGCACACCAAGGCAGTCGTGAAGAGGGCACGACAAATCCTATTCCCCCCAGGAGACTGAAAATTTGGCATGGGTCCTCAGATCCTCAAAAGGTTTTACAGCTGCACGATTTAGAGCATCCTGACGGGTTGCATCACTGCCTGGTATTGGCAACTGCTCGGCCTCCGACCGCAAGGCACTGCAGAGGGTAGTGCGTACGGCCCAGTACATCACTGGAGCCAAGCTTCCTGCCATCCAGGACCTCCATTGTCATGTACTGTCATGTTGTGTCTTGTCTCTGTCCTTTCCCTTCACCCTGTCTCCCTCTGCTGGTCGTTGTTAGGTTACCTTTTCTCCCCCGCTTTCCCCCAGCTGTTCCTTGTCTCCTCTTGACTACCTCGTCACCCCTTCTCCCACCTGTTCCCCTTTTCCCTCTGATTAGTCCCCTATATCTCTCTCTGTTTTTGTTCCTGTCCTTGTCGGATTCTTGTTTGTTGTGTTTCATGCCTGAGCCAGACTATCGTCATGTTTGCTGTAACCTTGTCCTGTCCTGTCGGAATCTGCCGGTCTATCTGAGCCTACCTATGTTTGGTTATTAAAGAAGCTCTGTTTAAGTTAGTTCGCTTTTGGGTCCTCATTCACTCACCGTAACAGAAGAATCCGACCAAGAATGGACCCAGCGACTTCGGATCCTCTCCACTCAGCCGTCGGGATCCAGGGAGCGATGCTAGGCAGACACGAGCAGGAAGTGTCTGCTGCTCGACATGCCGTTGAGACCCTGGCCACCCAAGTCTCCAACCTCACAGAACAGGTTCACCATCTCCGCCTCGATCCACCGGCCACTTCCAGGGCTTTCGAATCTCCGGAGCCCAGAATCAATAACCCGCCGTGTTACTCTGGGGAGCCCACTGAATGCCGCTCGTTCCTCACCCAGTGTGATATTGTGTTTTCTCTCCAGCCCAACACTTACTCCAGGAGCACTGCTCGTGTCGCCTACGTCATATCTCTCCTTATTGGACGGGCTCGTGAGTGGGGCACGGCAATCTGGGAGGCAAGGGCTGAGTGTACTAACCAGTATCAGGACTTTAAGGAGGAGATGATACGGGTTTTTGATCGATCTGTTTTTGGGGAGGAGGCTTCCAGGGCCCTGTCTTCCCTATGTCAAGGCAATCGATCCATAACAGACTACTCTATTGAGTTTCGCACTCTTGCTGTCTCCAGTGGCTGGAACGAGCCGGCCTTGCTCGCTCGTCTTCTGGAGGGTTTCCGCGCAGAGGTAAAGGATGAGATTCTCTCCCGGGAGGTTCCTTCCAGCGTGGATTCCTTGATTGAACTCGCTATTCGCATTGAGCGACGGGTTGATCTTCGTCACCGAGCTCGTGGAAAGGAGCTCGCGCTCTCCGTCGCCTCCCTCTCCGCATCACTACCATCTTCCTCTGCCGGCTCGGGTGCTGAGCCCATGCAGCTGGGAGGTATCCGCATCTCGACTAAGGAGAGGGAACGGAGAATCACCAACCGCCTCTGTCTCTATTGCGGTTCCGCTGGTCATTTTGTCACTTCATGTCCAGTAAAAGGCCAGAGCTCGTCAGTAAGCGGAGGGCTACTGGTAAGCGCTACTACTCCTGTCTCTTCTTCAAGATCCTGCACTACCTTGTCGGTCCATCTACGCTGGACCGGTTCGTCAGCTTCCTGCAGTGCCTTAATAGACTCTGGGGCGGAGGGCTGTTTTATGGACGAGACCTGGGCTCGGGAACATGACATTCCTCTCAGACAGTTAAAGGAGCCCACGGCCTTGTTCGCCCTGGATGGTAGTCCTCTCCCCAGGATTCAGCGTGAGACGCTACCTTTAACCCTCACTGTTTCTGGTAATCATAGTGAAACCATTTCTTTTTTAATTTTTCGTTCACCTTTTACACCTGTTGTTTTGGGCCATCCCTGGCTAGTTTGTCATAATCCTTCCATTAATTGGTCTAGTAATTCTATCCTCTCCTGGAACGTCTCTTGTCATGTGAAATGTTTAATGTCTGCTATCCCTCCTGTTTCCTCTGTCTCTTCTTCACAGGAGGAGCCTGGTGATTTGACAGGGGTGCCGGAGGAATATCACGATCTGCGCACGGTGTTCAGTCGGTCCAGGGCCACCTCTCTTCCTCCACACCGGTCGTATGATTGTAGTATTGATCTCCTTCCGGGAACCACCCCCCCCCCGGGGTAGACTATACTCTCTGTCGGCTCCCGAACGTAAGGCTCTCGAAGATTATTTGTCTGTAGCTCTTGACGCCGGTACCATAGTCCCCTCCTCCTCTCCCGCCGGAGCGGGGTTTTTTTTTGTCAAGAAGAAGGACGGGTCTCTGCGCCCCTGCATAGATTATCGAGGGCTGAATGACATAACAGTGAAGAATCGTTATCCGCTTCCTCTTATGTCTTCAGCCTTCGAGATCCTGCAGGGAGCCAGGTTTTTCACTAAGTTGGACCTTCGTAACGCTTACCATCTCGTGCGCATCAGGGAGGGGGACGAGTGGAAGACGGCGTTTAACACTCCGTTAGGGCACTTTGAATACCGGGTTCTTCCTTTCGGCCTCGCTAACGCTCCAGCTGTCTTTCAGGCATTAGTCAATGATGTCCTGAGAGACATGCTGAACATCTTTGTTTTCGTTTACCTTGACGATATCCTGATTTTTTCACCGTCACTCCAGATTCATGTTCAGCACGTTCGACGTGTCCTCCAGCGCCTTTTAGAGAATTGTCTTTTTGTGAAGGCTGAGAAGTGCACTTTTCATGCCTCCTCCGTCACATTTCTCGGTTCTGTTATTTCCGCTGAAGGCATTAAGATGGATCCCGCTAAGGTCCAAGCTGTCATTGATTGGCCCGTCCCTAAGTCACGCGTCGAGCTGCAGCGCTTTCTCGGCTTCGCGAACTTCTATCGTCGTTTCATCCGTAATTTCGGTCAGGTGGCAGCTCCTCTCACAGCCCTTACTTCTGTCAAGACGTGCTTTAAGTGGTCCGTTTCCGCCCAGGGAGCTTTTGATCTCCTCAAGAATCGTTTTACATCCGCTCCTATCCTTGTTACACCTGACGTCTCTAGACAGTTCGTTGTCGAGGTTGACGCGTCAGAGGTGGGCGTGGGAGCCATCCTTTCTCAGCGCTCCCTCTCTGACGACAAGGTCCACCCATGCGCGTATTTTTCTCATCGCCTGTCGCCGTCGGAACGTAACTATGATGTGGGTAACCGCGAACTGCTCGCCATCCGGTTAGCCCTAGGCGAATGGCGACAGTGGTTGGAGGGGGCGACCGTTCCTTTTGTCGTTTGGACTGACCATAGGAACCTTGAGTACATCCGTTCTGCCAAACGACTTAATGCGCGTCAGGCGCGTTGGGCGCTGTTTTTCGCTCGTTTCGAGTTCGTGATTTCTTATCGTCCGGGCTCTAAGAACACCAAGCCTGATGCTTTGTCTCGTCTCTTCAGTTCTTCAGTAGCCTCCACTGACCCCGAGGGGATTCTCCCTGAGGGGCGTGTTGTCGGGTTGACTGTCTGGGGAATTGAGAGGCAGGTAAAACAAGCGCTCACTCACACTCCGTCGCCGCGCGCTTGTCCTAGGAACCTTCTTTTCGTTCCCGTTCCTACTCGTCTGGCCGTTCTTCAGTGGGCTCACTCTGCCAAGTTAGCCGGCCACCCTGGCGTTCGGGGTACGCTTGCTTCCATTCGCCAGCGTTTTTGGTGGCCCACCCGGGAGCATGACACGCGTCGTTTCGTGGCTGCTTGTTCGGTCTGCGCACAGACTAAGTCCGGTAACTCTCCTCCTGCCGGCCGTCTCAGGCCGCTTCCTATTCCCTCTCGACCGTGGTCTCACATCGCCTTAGATTTTGTCACCGGACTGCCTTCGTCAGCGGGGAAGACTGTTATTCTTACGGTTGTCGATAGGTTCTCTAAGGCGGCTCATTTCATTCCCCTTGCTAAGCTTCCTTCTGCTAAAGAGACGGCACAAATCATCATCGAGAATGTTTTCAGAATTCATGGCCTTCCGTCAGACGTCGTTTCGGACAGAGGTCCGCAATTCACGTCTCAATTTTGGAGGGAGTTTTGCCGTTTGATTGGGGCTTCCGTCAGTCTCTCTTCCGGCTTTCACCCCCAGTCTAACGGTCAAGCAGAACGGGCCAATCAGACTATTGGTCGCATCTTACGCAGTCTTTCTTTTCGTAACCCTGCGTCTTGGTCAGAACAGCTCCCCTGGGCAGAATACGCCCACAACTCGCTTCCTTCGTCTGCGACCGGGCTATCTCCTTTTCAGAGTAGCCTCGGGTACCAGCCTCCGCTGTTCTCATCTCAGTTCGCCGAGTCCAGCGTCCCCTCCGCTCAGGCTTTTGTCCAACGTTGCGAGCGCACCTGGAAGAGGGTCAGGTCTGCACTTTGCCGTTATAGGACGCAGACTGTGAGGGCTGCTAATAAGCGTAGAACTAAGAGTCCTAGATATTGTCGCGGTCAGAGAGTTTGGCTCTCCACTCAGAACCTTCCCCTTAAGACGGCTTCTCGCAAGTTGACCCCGCGGTTCATTGGTCCGTTCCGTATTTCTCGGGTCATTAATCCTGTCGCAGTTCGACTTCTTCTTCCGCGATACCTTCGTCGCGTCCACCCGGTCTTCCATGTCTCCTGCATCAAGCCCGTCCTTCGCGCCCCCGCTCGTCTTCCCCCCCCCCCCCCCCATCCTTGTCGAGGGCGCACCCATCTACAGGGTCCGTAGAATTTTGGACATGCGTCCTCGGGGCCGTGGTCACCAGTACCTCGTAGATTGGGAGGGGTACGGTCCTGAGGAGAGGAGTTGGGTTCCCTCTCGGGACGTGCTGGACCGTGCGCTGATCGAGGATTTCCTCCGTTGCCGCCAGGTTTCCTCCTCGAGTGCGCCAGGAGGCGCTCGGTGAGTGGGGGGGTACTGTCATGTACTGTCATGTTGTGTCTTGTCTCTGTCCTTTCCCTTCACCCTGTCTCCCTCTGCTGGTCGTTGTTAGGTTACCTTTTCTCCCCCGCTTTCCCCCAGCTGTTCCTTGTCTCCTCTTGACTACCTCGTCACCCCTTCTCCCACCTGTTCCCCTTTTCCCTCTGATTAGTCCCCTATATCTCTCTCTGTTTTTGTTCCTGTCCTTGTCGGATTCTTGTTTGTTGTGTTTCATGCCTGAGCCAGACTATCGTCATGTTTGCTGTAACCTTGTCCTGTCCTGTCGGAATCTGCCGGTCTATCTGAGCCTACCTATGTTTGGTTATTAAAGAAGCTCTGTTTAAGTTAGTTCGCTTTTGGGTCCTCATTCACTCACCGTAACATCCATACCTGGCGGTGTCAGAGGAAGGCCATAACAATTGTCAAAGACTCAAGCCACCCTAGTCATAGACTGTTCTCTCTGCTATTGCATGGCAAGCGGTACCGGAGTGCCAAGTCTAGGTCCAAGAGGCTTCTAAACAGCTTCTACCCCCAAGCCATAAGACTCCTGAACATCTAATCAAATGGCTACCCAGACTATTTGCAGTGCCCCCCTCCCCCTTCTACACTACTCTGTTATTATCTATGCATAGTGACTTTAATAACTCTACCTACATGTACATATTACCTCAATTACCTCGACACCGGTGCCCCTTCACATTGACTCTGTATCGGTACCCCCTGTAGATAGTCCCGCTATTGTTATTTACTGCTGCTCTTTAATTATTTGTTATTTTTATCTCTTACTTTCTTTGGTAGGGAATATGTTTTTATATTTGGTGTGTCATCATAGTGGTCTCTGACTTGTGGTCAGACTCGCTCAGGTGGAACAAACTTAAATTTGCACCTTTTTCAATGCTGATTTGAATGTCATTGATAAAACATAGAGGTGTCAAAGATTTTTTTCCACAAACATCCTTTCTGAATTTAAAAGTATCCTCGAAGTAATCATTTAGTTTTTTTCAAAAGCATCTGTATTCTGATTACAATATTTTTTACTGGTAACGTAAAGGATTACAGTTACCATCTTTTGTAATCCGATACTCCCCAACCCCACTTAATACAGTTATTTTATCATAGGAGTGGCAAAAAAGCTGCTTGTGCATTGATAAGCAAGCAATATCCACAGTCGAAGTACAGATAGAGCTGGAATGTGAAGCTAACTGCAGCTGGCTAGCTTTAGAAAACATTGAGCAGATCTAGCTTTCTTCGTAGTATACCCCTCGGGTCTGGCCAGCGTGTTTCAGTAATAGCCTATACAGGAGTGAGGCTAATCTAAATTCAGGGCTGCTTGGCAGTCGTTGTTGTGATTGCGTGACATCTACTTGTCAAATCTGCAGTTGCGATTTTCGAGGCTGCAATTAAAATTGAGACTACATAGGTCAGACATGGGAGTGTCGGTTAGGGTGTACGTGTGTCTATGTGAGACTGTGAAAGAAGGGGCTTGGGTCTTAAACTGGCCTCGGTTGCCCTGTTTACTTGCATTCCCTGGCACCATATTGGGGGTCTATATCCAGAGGGGTTCTGTTGCATTTAAATCAAGACCTCTTTTGGGTTGCTGCTCACTCTGTTGCTGCTCACTCTCTTTTGGGTTGCTGCTCACTCTGTGCTGCTGGCTACTCAACTACAAGTCATTTTGAGTGCACCATACAACAATGCTGCATTCAACCACTCCAGTGATCCATGCAGTGCAAAAAAAGGAAAAGCTCAACACAAAATTCTTCCTGACTGGCCCTCCTTTGGTCGCCTCCCTCCTCTTCCTCTCTCCTGCATATTTTGTTGGGTTTGTTATCCCAGCCGAGGGCATTGATGAGACCATGGCATTGTTGCTGGAAATTACACAGGTATGCTAGCACAGGGCATTTCCATCTGAAAGGACCCATGAGCACCAACATGTGAAGTTCATAGGAGTATGTCAAATTGGGTGTCAAATGAAAGCTAAGAGTTCATCTTTTTGAGAAATTAAGGGAAATATACATTTTTCAAAAATGTTCTGTCCTAAAAATTGGGAATTAACAAAGGCTTTGATTTCTGGTCAAATAGATGGAAAAGGGGGTTTAGAAAACATCTACCAGAAAAAGTCTTACAAGGTATTTGAAATACATCAAAACACAATAATGTTGAAGTAAAGACCCCTGCCAACTAAAATCAACACATATTTAGTTTTGAAGAAATTATTTGTCTTCTGTAAGTTTAAGAAACCTTGGCTTCCTTGTGCCAAAACCAAATATATTTTCTAATTTCTCTCCCTCATGAGGAGGGAGAATAATGGAAGTTCACAGAAGTAGCAAGTAATGGTAGACCTACCAATAAGTTAGTGTTTTTGCTGATATCAAGTGTGTTTAGACATCTTTAAGTGATTAAAAAAGGAATTGAAAAATCAGTAATGGAATTACTGCAATTTAATTGGCTACAATGGCATGTTCAGCTCATAACTGTTTTTTTTCTCTTTCTGTCATCTGGTGGTCAAAGCAAGACTGAACTGTCTGGACAACCCCTACCTGCCTCTCTATCTCTCCCCTGCTCTCTTTTTCACAATGATCTCTTTCTCTCCAGTTAATGTCACCTCTCCTGGCTCTTACTGACACCTATCACAACACCTACCAGTCACCCTCTTCACATTTAATATAACAAGCACTCTCACCCACTGAACACCGACCAACACCAGACGTCCATAGACGTTGAAAAGTAGTTGAAATGTTGTCATTCACCCTGGCCGGATCAAATCTGAACCAATCATAGACGTTTATGTTTCACAAGTTTGGTCAGCACAGTAGAGTACAGTAGAGAAAAAGCACACACACTTTAACACACATACTCTAAAACACACACACACATTATTCTTTGTAATGTAATTCTGTATGTATTCTAATGGAGCAATGTAAATTTGTATAATGCTCAATGTTGGACGCCAGGAAGAGTAGCTGCTGCCTTGGTAACAGCTAATGGGGATCCTAAAACTAAGTACAGTAACGTCACAATAGAGAAAAGCAGAGAACAGTAAAGTGCAGTACAGCACAGTAGAGTAGAGCACACTAGAGTATAGTATAAGGTACCGTACTCTACTGTGATGTCCAAACTTGTGACATAGATGTCCATGATTGTTTCAGACATGGTCTGGTCTGGACCAAACAGATTAGGTCTTGTTTGGAGGCGGAGCTCTTTACAATAATAGCCAGGATGTAGACTAACTGCCCAGGACCCGGTTTCCGATAGCAATGGAATTGAGGCTTACAATTTTTTGATGATGCATCTTTCCTACAACCTGAAGATAACATGCGTTTCCCTAAACACCACACAGAGAGAACGGTCGCTAGTGCGTTGTTGGAGCGTGTGTTGATAGGATATGAAGAAAGGATCTAACAATTCCTTAACATTATAATTATTTCACAATACAGACGATGGATTAGCTCCTGAAGTAATATGACCACCGGTGGCTTATTCTAATGCTTTCCCGATAAAAATGCACTAAATCACAGCACATTATTGAGCACGTTAGGCTACACATCATGAAATATGTTGAGATAAATTACAGACAGTACTCTACAAGTAGCAAAATAGAACTCAATTGATTGAACATTAAATGTATTTCAATATGATTGATGTTTATATTTTAATGCTGTGATCTCGGTTTTCATTTGAAGCATATTTTTAGGTAGCTTGTTTGTATCAATTGCAAAGACATTGGCAACTTTGTATTTGTAGTCGACTTTGTTCTGCAGTTCTACTTCATACCTTTCAGACCATCAGTACGGTTGAAAGTATGGATTATATCCCTCCCACTCTGCGTAGGTCACAGTGGGAGCACGACCATGCACGGTTTCTTATTTCTTCTCGCAAAATTGCGAAAATGTACTGCATCTTCCCAAGTCCCGTTAGGGTAAACTTAACTCTATGCAAGTTGTGTGTACTGTCAGTCTGTCACCAACAGCCTGTGGGTTAGAGTGCAAGATTCGCCCTCCAAGGCTGTGTGACAGCTCTCCCCTACCTATCCCTTTTTACTGGAGGATGCTGGGCTTCCTTGTCTTGTGCTGACTTAGCCCACCAGCTAGCGTATGTATTAGCCACCGTACTCCGGTGCTAACCTTGTCAAGATATCCTCCACTGCTGCGCTCGTTATAGAGGCCACCGGGCACTAGTTCTCCTTCAACTACTTAAAACTCTAACTGTTCACTTCCCTATATAACCACATCCAGGAAGGTTGTTAGCCTAGCCAGCTATAAAACATGAGATTCGCATAGCCGTATTCTGAGGTCATGACAACGATGATGAAACTGATCCACATTTTGAGAGCATCATCATCCCTACAACACCACCTGCTACGAGGCATTCTGACAGAGTCCAATGCCAGTTTTGATGACTTACTACTTACTGCACAACAATGTCAGATGGCTCAGCAAAGACACGGTTTTGGAATGCATTCAGGAGGAAATCAAAGCTTATTAGAGCAAAAGAGTGACATTGGCAACTCCGTTTTCTGAGTTTGGAAACATTTTTGACAGACATTACATCACACCTTAATCAACTGAATGTTAAGCTGCGGGGACGGGACAACACAGCGTGTGATATGATAACAGCAGTCCGGACTTTCCAAAATAAATTTGAGTTTTTCAAAAATGATCTCCAGAGAGAACTTGTCCACTTCCCCAATTTTCTGATGCAAACATAGGAAGACAAAGATGTTCCCAACAATGTTGATTTCATCCTGAAGCTGATGGATAACTTCACGGCTCGCTTTGATGACTTCAGTGTTGGAAGAGAAGTGCTTCTGCTCATCCAGAACCCCTTCTTGGTCACAAATGTTACAAAGTTGTCAGAAGAAGCTAAATAGATCTTCAGATGGATAGATGTTGCATCACAGCAAATGGAGTTGATTGAGCTGCAAGAAAATGTGGCTTTAAAGGAGCAGGCTGGTGATTGTGACCCTGTCACTTTCTGGGGAAATATGGTACCTGCAGCTGATGTCCCTGTTCTCAAGAAACTGGCACTATACATCCTGACCATGTTTGGCTCCACATACAGCGGTGAATCCGCCTACTCCACAATGAACTTTATTAAAAACAAATACCCCACCAGGTTCACCAATGAACACCTGCACCAGTGTCTCAGAGTTGCTCTCACACCATTTGTTCCAAAGTTCACAGCATTGGCAGGAGACAGTGTTCTTGGGCTGAGTGGGAGAAAACAAGGATGTCATTGAGGTAGACGAAAACGAACCGGTTCAACATGTCGTGGAGAACGTCATTAACCAGGGCCTGGAACACAGCAGGGGCGTTGGTAAGAGCAAATGGCATGACCAGTAATTTGTAGTGGCCCTAGGCCACGTTGAAGGCAGTCTTCCACTAGTCCCCTGCCCGTTTCTGCTCCAGATGGTAGGCGTTCCGCAGGTCCAACTTGGAGAAAACGGTGGCGACCAGGGCGGCTCGAAGGCCAAGGCGATGAGTGGTAGCGGGTAGCAGTTTTTCACTGTGATGTCATTGAAGCCCCGGTAGTCGATGCACTGGCGCAGGGTTTTGTCCTTCTTCTAAACAAAGAAGAACCCTGCGCCGGAAGGGGAGGCAGAAGGACGGATACACCCTGCAGCTAGGGAGTCCTCGATGTAGGTCTCAATTGCCTTGGTCTCCGGACGCGACAGAGAGTACAGTCGTCCCCGGGGCAGTGTGGTGCCTGGGAGAAGGTCGATCCCGGCATCATAGGGTTGGTGAAGAGGAAGTGAAGTGGCTAGGGCCTTACTGAAAACCTCCCGGAGGTCCTGGCACTCCGCAGGAATGGCGGAGAGGTCCAGGGCAACTTCTGATCCCACAGGAAGACATCCCGGGGCAGGCTGCGCTGACTTCAGACAATGGGCGTGGCAGAACGGTCTGTCATTGAGGTAGACGAAAACGAACCGGTTCAACATGTCGTGGAGAACGTCATTAACCAGGGCCTGGAACACAGCAGGGGCGTTGGTAAGAGCAAATGGCATGACCAGTAATTTGTAGTGGCCCTAGGCCACGTTGAAGGCAGTCTTCCACTAGTCCCCTGCCCGTTTCTGCTCCAGATGGTAGGCGTTCCGCAGGTCCAACTTGGAGAAAACGGTGGCGACCAGGGCGGCTCGAAGGCCAAGGCGATGAGTGGTAGCGGGTAGCAGTTTTTCACTGTGATGTCATTGAAGCCCCGGTAGTCGATGCACTGGCGCAGGGTTTTGTCCTTCTTCTAAACAAAGAAGAACCCTGCGCCGGAAGGGGAGGCAGAAGGACGGATACACCCTGCAGCTAGGGAGTCCTCGATGTAGGTCTCAATTGCCTTGGTCTCCGGACGCGACAGAGAGTACAGTCGTCCCCGGGGCAGTGTGGTGCCTGGGAGAAGGTCGATCCCGGCATCATAGGGTTGGTGAAGAGGAAGTGAAGTGGCTAGGGCCTTACTGAAAACCTCCCGGAGGTCCTGGCACTCCGCAGGAATGGCGGAGAGGTCCAGGGCAACTTCTGATCCCACAGGAAGACATCCCGGGGCAGGCTGCGCTGACTTCAGACAATGGGCGTGGCAGAACGGTCTCCAGCCCATAATGGCACCAGCAGTCCAGTCTGAGGGGATTGTGCCGCTGGAGCCAAGAGAATCTCAATACCACGGGAAGCTGAGGAGACTTAATCAGCATAAATTGGAGTGCCTCGCTGTGGTTCCCTGACACTCGTAGGTTGATAGGAGTGGTATTGTGAGTGACCCGGCCTACAGAGCGCCCGTCCAGCGCTCTAATGTCCATGGGAATGGAGAGGGGCTGAGTGGGGATGCCCAGCTCGGACGCCAGGGTAGCGTCCAAAAAACTCTAATCATCCCCAGAGTCAATGAGTACCCGGAGAGATTTCGACTGGTTCCCCCACAGCAGGATTGCATGGAAAGGGATGCGAGTAAGGGGAGAGGAAAAGTTCTGTATGGCCCACCAGAGTACTCGCCCCTTCTTGATGAACCTGGGTTTTTAATTGGCAGATAGCTAAGAAATGTCCCGTAGCTCCACAATATAGACAGCTCTGGGTATGGAGTCAGCGTAAGTGCTCAGCCGGAGTCAATCTAGTACTACCCAGGTGCATGGACACCGAAGGAGGCGAGTCAGCAGCCCTCTGTAATTCCCGAGAGAACTCGGGTGACGTTGGGTTCACTTGGACATGTAGACTTCAGGGGTCTCCGGGATTCCTCTGAGGCGAGGTGGGAATCAAGGGCGAACGAGGGCAACAGGGCACAGATTCCCTCTCCCTCCTACCTTCTCGAAGCCGCCCATCAATCCGGATGGTCAAGGCTATGATGGAGTCAAGGTCCATGGGCAGCTTCCGGGCTGCAAGCTAATCTTTGATCACCTCCGATAATCCGTGAAGGAACATGCGAACATTGCTTCCGTGCTCCAGGCACTCTCAGTCGCCAACGTGCGAAAATCCACTGCGTAGTCTGCCACACTACGGGCGTCTTGACGTAGCTGGTAGGGATGCAATGGTGCGCACCCTATGGTTCAATACTCACACGTGACCGCAGAATTACGATATGCCTGTCATTTTCCTATCATTTCCAAAAGTTGCTTATTGCACTGCAGACGTTGTATATTCAGATCCACAGAACTAGACACGCATCTTGTGAACAGGCAAGGCAGACAACTGCTTGGGGCCCCAGGCCGTTAGTGGGCTCTTGAGGGCTGACAAACTTTACTCCACAGCAATGTCTCAAAATGTGGCAACCGCAGTGACCGCAACCCCCTCCACCTTAAACAACCAATGGATGATTTGCAATGACATCTCAGAAGGAAACCTCCCTAAAGGGGGCCCCATGAAGAGAGGGGAAACTCTCACCTCCAATGTGACAATGGCGAGCGCTAGCGAGACAGAGAGAAGCAAATTTGAAGAGGCACCGGCGCCTTTCAAATCTGCTGTGTGGGAACATTTTGGATTCAACGTTCAATACGATGACGAGGTTAAGAAGACCGTAAACAAAGAAAGTACAGTCTGCAAGCATTGCTTTGTTACTGTCGGCTACTCGAGTGGAAACACTTCTAACATGTTGTGTCATTTACTCGCCATCACCCAGCCGTATCCCTTGCAGGTGGACCTGGTGCAAGGAGAGTCCACTTGTTAGCGAAAACACAACAATCTCTCACTGCTGCCTTCCAATAATAATTTAACCAAGTTACAATGTCCCCTCCCACCCACATGTCAGCAGATAAGTAATTCCCAAACTCTATGAAACACCACAGAGAGAAATTGAAAACGAATTGACACAGACACCCTATCTAGCTCTCTCCACTGATAGTTGGACCTCCAGAGGGACTCAAAGCTACCTCACTGTGACGGTTCTCTATGTACTGGATTGGGAGATGAAGAGCTACGTGTTGCAAAAAGGGTGATGTGTTTATTTTTTTCCTTAAATATAAAGATAGTGAAACCATACCGTTACTGTGGCCCACAAAACGTGATACATACCGAACCATGGGCCACTGTACTGTTGCATCCCTAGTAGACGGAGCAGCTTACGAGCAGCCTCTCTCCCGGACAACGGAGAATCAAACACCTTCCGCACTTCCAACTCCTCCAGACTGAGGCAGGCGGCGGACTGTTGCTCCCACACCACCGTAGCCCAGGTGAGTGCCCCCCTGGACATCAGCGTTGAGATACGCTATCCTCGAACGGTCCGAGGGGAACGAAGAAGCGCGAAAATGAGGGAGCACTGGGAGAGAAAAGCCAGTGCTCCGGAGGAGGTAAGCGGGGTTCTCGGGACACTGGGGTAGGCTGGGAGATTACGGATGTGACCCGCTGCCCAGTAGGGAATCCGCGGAATTGCTCCAGCAATGTATCAAACTCCTGGTCATGGCGTTCCGCCAGGGTATGGAGTCCCGCCATAAGACATTGAAGTAACTCCTCGTGTCTTCCAATGGTGTCTCCTTGCAGGGAGACAGCATAGCGGAGCTGGTCTTAGTTTGCTGGGTCAGTCATGGCCTGTTCGTACTATCAGAACTCAGGATAAGACCCAGATGTAGACAGCTAGAGTCACAGATGTTTAGGGGGCAGGCAAAAGACAAGTTAAAGGCATGCAGAGGTCCGTAATCCTGGGCAGTCAGTAAGGTACAGAACAGCAGGCTCAGAGTCAGGACAGGCAGAGGTTTGTAACCGGGTCAGAGTCAGGCAGGTGTAGAATGGCAGGCAGAATGGTCAGAACCGGGAAAACTAGGAAACAGAACTTGAGAAAGCAAGGAGATGGGAAAACACGCTGGTAAGAAAAGACAAGACAAACTGGCAACAGAGAATACAGGTATAAATACACTGGGGATAATGAGGAAGATGGGTGACACCTGGATGGGGGTGGAGATAAGCACAAAGAGGTGAAACAGACCAGGTGTAATTCCTCTCATTAATGCAGGGCAAGGCCTAGCGTGACTTAAACACAAATATTGCATGGCCCACAGTGACGTTCTGTGCACTCAGATTATTAATTTCGTTCAACTCTCCTTTGTACTCCATAAAACATGCACTTAGTTTTATTTTAAAATATATAACATATTCAAGGCTCAAGGCTCAAAGTCTCAAGGTTCAATGGTTTTGTTCCTCAGCCATGTTGATGCAATGTTGCACATGTTTTTATTTGAAAGAAGTTGTAGTTCAGTCAAATTCTTAGTCTCATTTAATGCATTTAATGTATTTAATGTACATTTTATATAACAACATGTTTCCTAAGTCGTAGATGATTATGTTTATTACCACAGTGCCGAAAAAGGGCGATATCCATCCGGACCTTTGCCACCTAGGAAATTTGTGTCGCTGGACCTTCTCAAATAGTAGTTGAGTACCCCTGGTTTAGGGGGAAATACTCTGAGTTTTAATGATGCTCCTACGAATGTTCTAACATTGAACTTAGCCTTGAAATGCTGTTGGGAAATCTAATTTTATTTGTCACACGTACAGAATACAACAAGTGTGACTTTTACTGTGAAATACTTACTTACAAACCCTTTCCCAGCAATGCAGTTAAAAAGGTAGACAATTAACAAATAGATAAAAAGAAAATAGTAACACAATAAAATAACAATAACCAGGCTATATACAAGGAGTACCGGTACCAAGTCAGTGTACTGGGCAACGAGGTAGTTGGACTGATTGATTGAGGTAATATGTACATGATGGTTTGGTGGGTGACTGATTGAGGTAATACGTATATGTATGTAGGGGGTGAAAAGCAGAAAGTCCAGGTAGCCATTTAATTAACTGTCTTATGGCTTTGGGGTAGAAGCTGTTCAGGAGCCTTTCGGTCCCAGACTTAGCACTCCGGTACCGCTTGCCGTGTGGTAAACCTGGTTCTCAATGTTAGAATGGAAAATCATGAATCAATTATGTGTGTTTCTGTGCTTTTCTTTTAGAGAAGGTTGGTGTGCCATGGAGACAACAACCAGAGTTATGTATGTGAATCAGACCACTGCTGTGGAGAGTCTCAGTGCTGCAGCTACTACTATGAGCTCTGGTGTGAGTTACAAGCTTCCTTCTCTCTGCTCCCCTTTCCCCCTTGTCTTTTCTCTCCCTGTACTATTCCATGTCTCCTCTCCTCCATACAGTGTATGCCTAACCAGAGTTATTTGTGTGAGCCTGTTGCTATCTCCTCTGTTCTGCTCTCCCCCTCTATCCTCTCCTCATATCGTATTCCCTGCCTATCCTCTGTCTTTTTTATTTTTTTATTTTTTATTTTATTTTTTTTATTTAACCAGGCAAGTCAGTTAAGAACAAATTCTTATTTTCAATGACGGCCTGGGAACAGTGGGTTAACTGCCTGTTCAGGGGCAGAACGACAGATTTGTACCTTGTCAGCTCGGGGGTTTGAACTCGCAACCTTCCGGTTACTAGTCCAACGCTCTAACCACTAGGCTACCCTGGCGTCGTCCATAGGTTGTGTAACTCTTAAATTAATACTGTGAGAGGGTAGCTCTAGTTGTTTACAGGCAGGGTTGTAGTCTCATGTTACTGGTGCAGTCCCTTTTTATAATAACTCAAGACTGACTGCATGGGCTTTAAAGGTACTGAGTCTGGAGCAGTTTTTCATTTGTTGTTTAGGCCTATGTTGCGCTCAACAAATGATCCTGAGCACTGAGGTGTGTGTGTCAGAGGTTTGAGACCTACAGATCTGTTGGAAATGGATGCTATTGCATTAACACGTAGCTCTGTTTTCAGGGTTCTGGTTGGTGTGGACTCTCATCATCATATTAATGTGCTGCTGTGTGTCTCAGCACCGGCGCTACAAGCAGAGCTTCCAGCAGCAGAGGCGACAGAATGAGATCAACCTCATTGTATACAGAGAGGCCCACAACAACACACAGCATCTCCCCCTCTATCTCAGTGAGTGCCCGTGTCTGTCTGTAGCATTTGTATGTGTGACACAGCACAATGACTATGGTACAATACATAGTACTATAGGCCTACATGTCAATATAATGTGTAAATACAGTACCAGTCAAAAGTTTGGACCCTCACTCAAGGGTTTTTCATTCTATTTTAAAACTATTTTCTACATTGTAGAATAATAGCAAAGACATCAAAACTATGAAATAACACATATGGGATCATGTAGTAACCAAAAAAGTGTTCAACAAATCTAAATATATTTTAGATTCTTCAAAGTAGCCACCCAATTGCCTTGATGACAGCTTTGCATTCTCAACCAGCTCCATGAGGAATGCTTTTCCAACAGTCTTGAAGGAGTTCCCACAAGCTGAGCAACTTTTGGCAGTTTTTCCTTCACTCTGCGGTCCAACTCATCCCAAAACTTCTCAATTGGGTTGAGGTCGGGTGATTGTGGAGGCCATCTGATGCAGCACTCCCAGTAAGCGCAAACCAGATGGAATGGTGTTTTGCTGCAGAATGCTGTGGTAGCCATGCTGGTTAAGTGTGCCATGAATTCTAAATAAATCACTGACAGTGCCACCAGCAAAGCACCAACACACCATCACACCTCCTACTCCATGCTTCACGGTGGGAACCACACATGCAGAGATTATCCGTTCACCTACTCTGCGTCTCACAAAGACACAGCGGTTGGACTCATCAGACCAAAGGACAGATTTGCACCGGTCTAATGTCCATTGCTCATGTTTCTTGGCCCAAGCTATTCTCTTCTTCTTATTGATATCCTTTAGTAGTGGTTTCTTTGCAGCAATTCGACCATGAAGGCCTGATTCACGTAGTCTCTGAACAGTTGATGTTGAGATGTGTCTGTTACTTGAACTCTGTGAGGCGCAATCTGAGGTGCAGTTAATTGCCAATTTCTGGAGCAGGTAACTCTAATGAACTTATCCTCTGCAGCAGAGGTAACTCTGGGTCTTCCTTTCCTGTGGCGGTCCTCATGAGAGCCAGTTTTTGCAACTGCAGTTCTTTACATTTTCCCTATTGACTGACCTTCATGTCTTAAAGTAATGATGGACTGTCGTTTCTCTTTGCTTATTATTTGAGCTGTTCTTGCCATAATATGGACTTAGTCTTTTACCAAATAGGGCTATCTTCCGCATACCAATCCTACCTTGTCACAACACAACTTATTGGCTCAAACGCATTAAGGAAATAAATACCATAAATTAACTTTTAACAAGGCACTCCTGTTAATTGACATGCATTCCAGGTGACTACCTCATGAAGCTGGGTAAGAGAATGCCAAGAGTGTGCAAAGCTCTCTTTAAGGCAAAGGGTGGCTACTTTGAAGAATCTCAAATATAAAATATATTTTGATTTGTTTAATTTAAATGCGGAAGACTTATTTCAGTTGAAGGTATTCAGTTGTACAACTGACTAGGTATCCCCCTTTCCCTTAATACTTTTTTGGTTACTACATGATTCCATATGTGTTATTTCATAGTTTTGATGTCTTCACTATTATTCTACAATGTAGAAAATTGTACAAATAAAGAAAAAACATTGAATGAGTAGGTGTGTCCAAAGGATTGACTGGTACTGTATATCAAGACATTTCAATTAATATCCGCTCCTTCCCTTTCTCGTTGTATAGGATTCCTGCCTGACTACATGCTGCCAACCTATGAAGAGGTAGTTGACAGCACTGCCACTCCTCCCCCTCCCTACAGTCCCCCTCCAGTTAGCCTCTCTGTCCACCCAGCACCCTGACTGCCCTCATCCTTCCCCCAGACCACCACCACATACCCAGACACAACCCCCACTGCGGCCCCCCGTGTCTACACAGGGGGAGCATGGCAATGGTTTCCCTGACAACAATAACTCGGCGTTGGGCAGGTAACTGCGCTTTACAGGCGACTCGGCAATCGAGATGTGTGATAACCAGGAACTCTGGGAGGGAGGAGGAAGACACATGCTGGGAAGGGAGGAGGAAGAAAACATCTGTGATAGATGCAGACCCCAGATTCAGATCCACACAGACACCAATATACACACAGACATAGAGACTCAGAGTTGATCCCCCAAACCTGTGAGTGAGAGGTGTGTGTGTGTGCCTGTGAATGTGTCCCTCCTTAGAAGAAAGTAGCACAATGCTTGCATCACAATGTGCATTCCTCTGTAATGCAGCCGTGCCATATGTAGCCATATCTTAAGGTGGTGATGCACTGACCCTAAAAGCCTGGAGTCTCACTGCTGAGCCACACAAAGGCCAGTAGATTATAGAGTTCCTGTACAGTTCAAATGATGAATTTATGCCATGTCGAACTGAATAGAAACTAAAAGCAGGCTGGCACGGTTGAGAGCTTTGCTGGAGGTACAAATTGGTTTCATAGAACCGCTTTCAACACTGTAGACTTCCTCATTGGTTTTGGGTCGAATTCAGACATAACAGCGGCCTCTTATATATATATATATATAATCGTTGATTTATTCAGACAAGACATAAATGACTAAATGAGATACACAGTCTAACATCAACATATGATGTAGGAATATGCACAACCGGAATGAACAAAGCAAGAGAGATGCGCCAAGAAGGATTACAAGGTATATTCTTATTTTTCAGTTTTAGATTAGCATGGAGCATCATCGTCTGACCTCATGTTAAAGAGACACCATGTTTATTGCACAAAAACTCACACACCTATGCAGTGCGAAGGTTAATGTTTGAAACGGTGAATATGACCGGTTTAATGTGTCTCGGTTATTGTAATGTGTCTTCAGAACTACCTTTTACTAAGGAATCACGAAGTCTTGTTACGTAGCCTTTCTGTAATATATTATATGATTGAATAGCCTACGCTTTGATTAATACTGTGTAGCCTTATTGGGAACTGTGTTTCACATATCTCTATAGAGTAGTAAAGCAGCTCCCAGAGGCCATGATTGTACTTCCGATGTGGTTTTATTTTTTATTATTATTATTATTATTATTATTATTATTATTATATATATATATATTTATATATAACAATAATTCTCTAAAGAAAAGTAAAAGAACATTGAAGTAATATATATATAAAAACATTCACTACACATTAATTGAGTTTCAAAAGTTAAAATAAATAGAATAAGGTCAGGGGTTACAGTTGTATAAACCTATGG
This sequence comes from Oncorhynchus mykiss, assembly GCF_057628025.1. Lineage (NCBI taxonomy): Eukaryota > Metazoa > Chordata > Actinopteri > Salmoniformes > Salmonidae > Oncorhynchus > Oncorhynchus mykiss. Next base: position 71,546,479 of record NC_143022.1, read on the forward strand.
TAGTGTTGTAAGAATACAATGTTTAAAAAAAAATGTTTTTGACTAATTCTAGAGATTTTATAAAATATTGTATTTCAAGTAAAAATATATTGCATTTGGGAACAGATTTCCAATATGTGTTTTTGTGTATACAACATTTACCAGAGAGAATGAAGAAATGAATTACTAATTCAGCAGTTTTGTTTTCCTTTGAGTAATAACAATAACAATAACAACATTACATCTTTCATTGTAGATACATGGGTCTTATTAATGAAATTAAACATGTATTTACTTAACTCGCTCCAAAATAACTTCACAGAGTTTCCGATGTGGGTGTGGTAGCAAATCAACCTTTATTTGTATGAGAGGCGAAGCCCAACTTGGCCAAAAATCTGTCTTCTCCAGCAGGTTGCAATGTTTTGTTTCTTTCACAAAAGCGATGAGTTTTTGTATGGAGGTCAATGAGAGGCTATGTGAGTTTTATTTGATCAAAGTTTCGTAATGCTTAGGTTGTTACCAGTGTACTGATAAAAGTCGGTAGGACACGTGACATCTCGGCGACTTTGAGATAAAACACTTTCTATCGAAGTTATCTCAAGATTACTTTGCATATTCATGACATGAACTTCTTTCTCCATTGAAAACAGGCGGTTGACGTCAACAACAATATTGAAAACTAAATTAAAATAATGAGATGTATCCACCAATCCAAATAGAGGAATAAGTTGCATACACACATTTAACAGATGTTATTGAGTGTGTAGCGAAAAGCTTGTGTTCCTAGCTCCAACAGTGCAGACATATCTAACAATTCACAACAATACACAAATCTAAAAGTAAAAGAATGGAATTAGGAAATATATACATATTAGGACGAGCAAAGTCCAGAGTATAAATACAGTGTGTGTGTGTGTGTATATATATTACACAGTATATGTGTGATGGGATGTATAGACATTATGGCCACTGTGGATAGAATATTTAGTGTATCTGTAGAATACGTAGGATAGAATAGTATACAGTATATACATATGAAATGAATAAAGCAGTTTAAAGTGACCAGTGTTCCATTATTAAAGTGACAGTGTTCCATGTCTATGTACATTGGGCAGCAGTCTCTAAGGTGCAGGGTTGAGTAACCAGGTGGTAGTCAACTAGTGACAGTGACTAAGTTCAGCGCAGGGTACTGGGTGGAGGCCGGCTAGTGATGGCTATTTAACAGTCTGATGGCCCTGAGATAGAAGCAGTTTTTCAGTCTCTCATCCCAGCTTTGATGCACCTGTAATGACCTGGCCTTCTGGATGATAGCGGAATGAACAGGCCGTGGCTTGGGTGGTTGGTGTCCTTGATTATCTTTTTGGCCTGCCTGTGACATCGGGTGCTGTAGATGTCCTGGAGGGTAGGCAGTGTGCCCCCGGTGATGCGTTGGGCAGACTGCACCACCCTCTGAAGAGCCCTGTGGTTGTGGACGGTGCAGTTGCCGTGCCAGGCGGTGATACAGCCCGACAGGATGCTCTCATTGTTGCATCTGTGAAAGTTTGTGAGGGTCTTAGGGGATTTCTTCAGCCTCCTGAGGTTGAAGAGGCGCTGTTGCACCTTCATCACCACACTGTCTGTGTGGGTGGACCATTTCAGATTGTCTGTGATGACATCCTGTCAATGTGGATGTGGGCATGCGCCCTCTGCTGTCTCCACGATCAGCTCACTTGAGAAATACTGCACCAAACATCTTAGTTAGATGTAAAATGGCACAACTAAGTTTTCCTCTGCAAAAACGTCAAAATTAATGACAGATTTCTTGAGTTATCTTAGATTAATTCTGACTATTATGAGGAAGTGTATACTGGCTACGGCGTCTATACCATATGACAAATGAGCAACGGCTAGTCTCACTTTTACATATGCAAAGCTCTGAATGCAAAGCTCTGATTGTGGCATCCATAGACAGACCACTCTCCGCTGAGTCGGCAGAAAGCTGATGTTTCTGGTTTTCAGGGATACAGTATTTTCAACCTTACTGCTGTGACCCCTGAAAAACAAAAGTGAGGTGTCTCAAGTGTGCATGGCCAGAGCTCTATATAGACCATAATTATTGGCACCCTTGATAAATATGCTAATAATGAGCTATATTGTATGCTAAACTATAGGGTTCAAAATGATTGGCACCTCTGTTTTCAATACTCTAGCACCCTCCCCTTGCAAGGATAACAACACTGAGCCTTTTTATAATATGTTTTATGAGATTGGAGAATACATTGGGAGGGATCTTAGACCATCCAGAGTCTTTCCAGGTCCTTGATATCTGTCTGCTCTAATGGACGGCCTTCTTCAATTCAAACCACAGGTTTTCAATGGGGTTCAAGTCCAGAGACTGAGATGGCCATTGTGAAATGTTGATTCTGTGGTCAATTAACCATTTCTTTGTGGATTTTGATGTGTGCTTGGGGTTATTGTCTTGCTGAAAGATCCACGTGTGGCCAAGTGCCCGCCTCCTGGCAGAAGCAAACAGGTTTTTATCTAAAATGTCCTGGTAAGTTACTGGGTAAAGTTAATTACAGTTGAAGTCTGAAGTTTACATACACCTTAGCCAAATACATTTAAACTCAGTTTTTCACAATTCCTGACATTTAATCCTAGTATAAATTCCCTGTATTAGGTTAGTTAGGATCACCACTTTATGTCAGAATAATAGTAGAGAGAATGATTTATTTCAGCTTTTGTTTCTTTTGTCACATTCCCAGTGGGTCAGAAGTTTACATACACTCAATTAGTATTTGGTAGCATTGCCTTTAAATTGTTGAACTTGGGTCAAACTTTTTGGGTAGCCTTCCACAAGCTTCCCACAAAAAGATGTGTGAATTTTGGCCCATTCCTCCTGACAGAGCTGGTGCGACTGAGTCAGGTTTGTAGGCCTCCTTGCTCGCACACGACTTTTCAGTTCTGCCCACAAATTTTCTATAGGATTGAGGTCAGGGCTTTGTGATGGCCACTCCAATACCTTGACGTTGTTGTTCTTAAGCCATTTTGCCACAACTTTGCAAGTATGTTTGGGGTCATTGTCCATTTGAAAGACCCATTTGCGACCAAGCTTTAACTTCCTGACTGATGTCTTGAGATGTTGCTTCAATATATCCACGTAATTTTCCGTCCTGATGATGCCATCTATTTTGTGAAGTGCACCAGTCCCTCCTGCAGCAAAGCACAAAGGAATTTCTTCCACCTCACAGAACTTGAGGTACGAACAAATTTCATGTTCCGGGGAAAGTATAAAAGATCGGTGAAGAATCCAGCTACGAACTGGTCCGTTTGTTACAACTTGGGGAAGCTCATGGGAGAGGGTGTGGCCACATTACCATAACGATGTTTATATAATAGCCTCAGATATAAGGTTTACATCTAATTGTTGTATAAGATGAATGAGTGAGTATGATACTGTTTGTAAAATTGTGTAATATGATTTTGGACTGTTTAATGAAGGAAAATCCAATTCCCTTTTGATTTGAGCTAAATCAGAGGACCGCCCCTGAGCCCAGTTAGGGTCAGGCATCCTGGGACAGTCCCTTTTCTGCAATTCCGAATAAAACCCAACTTTGAGAAATTATCACCAGACCATGTTTTTCTCCATTAGGAGGGGACAAAGGTTGCAGACCATTGCTGAATCTTTTAACCATACCACATGGTTAAACTCTTAGACTATCGATACCGACAGAATAAGAACAAGTCTTTGATATTAATTACTAGTCTGCAGCTAGGAATTCGGTTTCATTGAACGTGAAGAACGACAACCGCCAAAACATCCATTCTATAACGAATGAAGGAATGTCACTCTGAACAATCCACTCTAACCTCAACAGAGAGAGAGAGCGGGAGATAGAAGGACAATTCTACAAAAGAAACAACTTTTCACCAGCTATCAAGAGGACACACTGAGCGTAAATATATATATTGATTGTGTAGCCGATGTGAAATGACTAGCTAGTTAGAGGTGGTGCGCGCTAGTGGCGTTTCAATCAGTGACGTCAATTTTAGAAAAAGACCAATATATTTCTTCCAATTGAAGAAGCCATTCGTGCTAAATTGCATTTTGATATTTTCCTCTTTGTTATCATCTGCTGAAGGAAATTGCAATTTATATTTCATTGATAATCTTTTGTACAAAAACTCAGTCAAATGAATAGATATTAAAGAATGCTGAATATGACATGTGCTTTATGCTGTTGACATTTATTTGTCAGTGAGGCCATTTTGTGAGTGTGTCTTACTTGGAATGACAGTATATTGTTAGGATGCCAGCGCCACTAAGGGGACTTCTCTGCAAGAATATGCTCTCACTTGGATTTTCTCTGTAGCTGGAAATACTGTGGTTAGTTTTATTGACCAAACATCAACAGAGTGCCATATGATTTTTTATTCATCACTGAAAGACAGTATTATGTAAAACAGTAGTAACGGAATACATTAGTACAGCTCATTAAGGCAAAAAAATATACAGCATTGTTCAACATCAATACAGTGAAAAATAGCAGTCATTACAAGGGCTGTCTCTGCGTAATGTATCACAACCTTAGTTCACGCCTGTTTCCATGTTCTATGGTGCATTCGAGAGCTCTCTGAAATGTGGAAATACGAGTTCCCGACTCCAAAATAGCCAGTACAATGCCCTCCAAGTCAATGCCCTCCAAGTTCCAAGTGAAAAACTCAGGCCAGAATGATGATACCTGAGTATCATCGAGTTCTGACGTTTCATCAATGACCTGTCACCTTTGCGACCAAAAGATGGTAAAACAATGCCTTTAGCTATGTGGATAAAGAAGCTACTTTGACCAATACAGTCTATGGTTTGACACATTGTCAGCTAGTTAACCAACTTATTATTAGCAACACTATCTTGCTTAGCGCTCTAGCTAAAAATCTAATTCATTGTAGAGTTGTACCAACCTCAAAAGCACTAGAACGCATTTATATCATCTTCACAACTTGACCAACTGGAGCTATGAGATTCCAAGGTCAATTCAAATGCACCACTATTAGTGTTTAAACATTAACACCCATGCATGTCATTCGTTAAGGGTGGAGGGGGGGGGGGTCTAAGAGGTCTGGAGATGGCTCTTCTCCCAGCCTGCTCTTGGTGTGGCATTGACCTTGTATTTGACCGGCTGGAGGACTACCCCAAACTTTCCTTCCAGGCTGGGCAGTGGCTGGCCCGGGGACACGGTCATAGTTAAACGCTGAAGGATCCAGGAGAGGAAGAGGAAGATCTCCATCTTAGCCAGCGCCTCTCCCAGACACACTCTCACCCCTGCCCCAAACGGCAAGTAGCTGGGCGAGGGGATGCACAGACCTGTCCCCTCCTCGTTCAGGAAGCGACCTGTGGAGACACAAGAGAGAAAGACTGAGACACAGAAAACTGAGGACACAGGGAGGACTGAGGACACTAATACACAGAGAATGAGGTATAAATAGTCTATTAACTTGAGACATTCTCACCAGGGTCAAACATCTCTGGGTTCTTCCACTCCTTCTCATCGTGATGCAGGGACCACAAGTTGATGATGATGCGAGCACCTTTCCTAACAGTGAACTTGCCAATACTGCAAATTAAATACATACAGAAACAGAACAGAGTGAACTTGCTATCAGTACAAAGAAACGTCTTTAGATCAAAACAGTAATGTGTGTGTACCTGGTGTCTGTTTGGGCTACATGGGGGATGAGTAGAGGGGCAACAGGCCGGATGCGTAGCACCTCTCTAATGGTGGCCTCCAGGTAGGGCAGGCTCCCCCTGTCACTGAGCTGGGGGGTTCTGTCTCCCCCCACCACACTGTCCAGTTCCTCCTGAATTCGCTGTTGTACCTGTGGATGGTGGATGAGGTAGGCAATTGCCCATTTTAGGACTGTTGACGTGGTTTCCACTCCGGCTCCAAATATGTCACCCACGGTCATGAGCAGGTGGTCTTCACTAAGGCCCACGGTCTCCATGGTGATCTCGGCAGTGTTGTTGTTCTCAGCACTGCGTTTGGCCCTTAGCAGGGCGTCCAGCAGGTCTCTCTGTTCATGATCGCTGTAGTCCGACTGTTGAGGAGCATAACGTAAAGCACGGCCATACACCATGGCCTGCTGCAACTGGTATTTCCCTGATATTCATAAAAAATGATGAGCTACAATAGATACTTTCATCTATATTCTATTTATATAGAGGAAAGTACCTACTGTACCTACCTGCTGTAGCCTACCTTGTGTTCCTCGTATTTTTTCTGAAGCAGCTTGTCTCTGATTGACACACACTGCTTTAGGAGACGCAGGTCTGCGTTGGGGAAGACCTAAGAGGGAGAAAATAAGACGTGTATAGAGGCACTGAGGAAACCTGAGAGATGTACTGGTCCATTCCATCCAGGGGGCTATAAACAACAAGTTGCACTGTACCTGTAGCCATGGGAAGATGTCCACCAGACTGTCCTTAGCGACCGTATCCACGATGCCCTGGCTGAACTGCAGCATGGCCTCAAACTCGGGGTCGCCGCGGCAATAGGAGGAGCTGAAGCAGAGAGAGCAGACCACGTTGGTGACAGCTCTTGTCAGCTCTGGGGACAAGTCCAACGATGCACTTCCTGACTCTCGCAGAGTGTCACACAGGGAGAGAGCTTCCCTACAGACTGGAGAGAGAGAGAGAGAGAGACAGAGACAGAGACAGAGAGGGTTTCTCAGTACACCTGAATCAAAGTGGTCAGATTCAACAACAAATTGTTATAATGGATATAAACTTTGTTTGGTACTCACTAATCTTCTCGATGGAGGCAGAGCCCTCACCAAACATACACAAGGCTCCATGCACTGTTTTACGATGAAATCTCCAAGTGGCACCGTAGTCTGCAAAGGCAATATCTTTACCGTCCCTCGTCAACAGGTCTGTGGTTACCTTGTTAAGAACAAATATTTTATTATGTAGGCTAGGAGAGCATAAGGAGTGAGAAATGCCAATCAATGATTATGTAACAAATGTTAACTGTAAAAATTCACTGCATTACACATGACATTTATTTTAATGTACATTTCAGGCACAATTATATCAATGTTATTATGCATCAAAGACAAGCAAATAAGTGATCAGGCTGATTTTAAATGGTCTCTGTCATATAGAATAGAATAAAACAAGTTCAAGAAAAAATAACCACTCACTGTTCTGGGTCTTCCTGCAAAGATTTTCCCCTTTTTAAGGAGGACCTCTTTGGCGTGCTGGTGGTGGTTGACAAGGATGACTGTGTGTGGGCCCATCATTAGAGAATAGGTATGTCCATACTTCTGCTGCAGCTTCTGGAAGAGGACATGCGGTGCCTGATTGCTTCGCAGGCTCAACAGGCTCCCGATGAGTGGGAACACGGGCAGGCTCGGAGGGCCCCCTCTGGTCTCCAGGGACCTTCGAAGTTTCACCTGCAAGAGCAGTAGACCCAGCCCGACCACAGAGAATACACACATGCACAAAAACCACGCCATGCTGTATGTTGGGCCGAGAGGGGCTGGCGTCGTTATCAGAGTGTCACTGAACTTCGATAGCAACAGCACTGAGGAGCAGAGGGGTTTTATACGGCTTCTTCAATGCCATACCTTGACCCTGCATATTTTAAGCTTAGATATCTCTAACAGCTCATGCCAATTTAAACAAGATACGCTTGTTTAACTTGGATTAATCCCACTAAAGATGTTTGATAAAATAATATATATTGTTGCAAATAGACTATAATAGGCTAACGAAATACAACAATTAATAAATGAATTAACTAACTGTTTAACAGTTTTTTAAACTGTTTTATGCATAAAGGAATGCCTATTATAGGCAAGAGACACCAATAGCCTAACCTTATAATGGCAATGGACTTTTGACAATTATTTTCTGGGGTTTCAAAGATGTTTTGGCTGTTTAAGAGTGGGCGTTTTCATGACTGTTTAAGAGTGGGCGTTTTCATGACAAGCTGCAATTCCGTAGTCATAACACTGCAATCACCAATAGAACAATGAGTCAGATGTTCACCGGATGTATAAATCTGAAGCATCCGGTTTGCGTTTCCAAGAGGAAGCCCAGTGCCCAGCAGTGGGAGAAGATGGCTTTCTCAAAACTAGAATTTGTTACGAACAGAGTGTACTAAGTTTTGTAGACTTTACCCTTTGCAAAAGTTTCAAAGTAGGCGTTTCCTGTTGGAAAATGTAAACACATCCATAGAATGTGCCAATAGGAACTTGCCAGCTAGTGCTTGGCTCTGCCCAACCCCAAGCTTGTCCTGCCCACTATGATTCATTTGCTGCGATTGGAAACGACACTGTGTGGTATATCTTGTTTGTTTATAAAACATCTTTGCTGCAATGGCTTCCGTGGAGTCGCAACCACGGTTTGGTCAATCTGTCAAAGGATTGTTGTCTGATAAAGTGGGCTCCTGCAGCGGGGATGTGATCGCCCTGACTCGCCAGGTGCTAAAGGGATCACGGAGTCAAGAGGTAAAGCTGGAAATCGATTAGCACCTTTTTGTGAGACCTTGCTGCATTTGGTTAGCCAGCTGGTTGCCCCACAACGACAGCTAACGTTAACTAGCTAGCAAGAAAAGCCATAGAATCGCTGACCAACTGATGTTAGCTAGCTAAGGTTATTGTGTCTAGCTAACGTTAACTAGTAAGTAAGGCTGGACAACGCTAGTGAGCTCATTTGTATAGCAGCTACATCACATGATGGGTGCATCTCAATATGCCCGACCCACTATCTAAATTCCTTTTGTCATTTTCTTAACTACTTCACTTGCCTCTTTCATTTATGTCTTGAACTATGGCTACCATTCTCACTGGTCCAGTTTCTTACTATATCTTTATGGAGGGAAGGGAGGTGAGGAAAGGAAGCCACTTTAAACTATTTACTCAATGTCTCTTTCAGCTTCTGGGACAGGCTGCCAGAAACATGGTCATTCAGGAGGACGCCATTCTGCACTCAGAGGATGTAAGTAGTACTGGGATCCAGGTCCACACTACAGTAGCTCAAGTAACAGGAACTGTGTTCACCCTGATCTAGCACTGATATTGTCGGACTTCAAAAACATAATTTGTTTGTTTTACAGAGTTTGAGAAAAATGTCCATCATCACCACCCATTTGCAATATCAGTAAGTTATCCCCAGTTTATTTTGGACAAGATAGACCAATGTGCATCCGGTAATCATGATAGTCAGAATTGATTCTCATGTGCCATTTGTTTATTGCTATGCTTGGATAATAAACATTCACTAGGGAGATGACTATCATACTTTACATGACTCTTTGTTTTATCTTCCAGACAAGAGGCCATCCAGAAGAAGTAAGTCAAAATATGAACTTTTTTTGTTAGTCGACCTGCATCACTGTCCAAATACAGTCACAACACTACTTGATGACGCAATCGACCATATCTCCCCTTGCTTTCTCCACAGTGTGGAACACTCCAAAAACCTTCAGGATCAACTGAGGCATTTACTGAAATGAAGTGTCTGCACTGAGACACTTAAATGAAAGACTATGAGCTGCTCCTGTCTGTGTTACCATGTTGCTTCTTCTGAGAAAATATGTGCAGACCCCCCCCCCCCCTTACAATGATCTCAAACTGTGTTTTTAATACACAATGAAATTAAACACAGACTACCCCTTGCTAATCAGAACTCTCAGGTATGTTGTGGTGGGCTGTCATTACAATTGCTTCACAGGAACCTAACCAGCTGAGCTAACAATGAAACAAATGTATCATTTTGTATAAAATAATCCAACAGGCTCCACATTACAATAATCGCAGTACCCCCTGGTGCACTGTTAATTTATTTAGCCATTTAATCCGTTTTTGAAGAAAAATCACATTTTTCCACTGCTTTCATGTGTTTGAAACGAGAGCTTGAATAAAGTGTCCCACTCCACAGCAGTTGCTTTCCATTGGAGCACTGCGATTGGTTGGCCAAAACTCTGGGGCGGTGCTTGGCGAAGGGTACATTCTATCAGAATGTTCTCTAACATTGCACCTTCCTGATGTAGCCCCTGGCCTTTTGGACTGGAGGCTGCCTGGAAGTCTCCCCAGGTACATGCTGTTCTTAAGAATATGCATACCAGCATATGGTGCTGTTATCCTGCATATTAGTGACTCTTATTTATTAAAGCCCTACTCCAGTCTCCATTTTAGCTCATTTATCACATGATTTACTTAACAAAAGGCACATCTCAATTGGTGGCCTTTCCTCTTTTGGTCTTTATTCTTGCAAGCAAGGGGGAGGCCAATGACATCAGAAGGCACCATCATAACCAATGACCTACTCCATTGGAGATTCTTGTTTGGGCAAAGTACCATCCTCCCCTCTGTGACCCGGAAACCAATAAGTGGTTGAGGAGTGTGTCATTTCATTAGTAGGCAAACAGAATAGTGTCCTCCCCCGCCTACCTTTCATTGAGGATACTCGTGTATCCTACAACAGAAGAGTTTAGAAAATCTGCCACACCTTTGAATCAGCTTTTGTTTTGTCAGAGGAGAAAGATGCACACAAAAAAATATATATGTTACTCATTGTTTCACATCCGGCCGTGATTGGGAGTCCCATAGCGTGGTTCACAATTGGCCCAGTGTCGTCCAGGTTTGGCTGGGTTAGGCTGTCATTGTAAATAAGAATTTGTTCTTAACTGACTTGCCTAGTTAAATAAAGGTTAAATAAAATTTAAAGCAAGCGGTTTTCCATCCACATGAATTTTCCACGCCAACTCTCCTCGATTACCTTTGACCTTTAGCAAAAGGAGGTGAGAGGACGCAGGAGGTGAGGACATCTAATTGGGAAAAGGCCCATGAAGTTTGCACTTGTCTAAAAAACTTTTTTTTTTACCCCTGTGTGTGTACATTATAATATTTATATGTGGGATATTGTTTTTCAACAGGAAAAGTTCTAAAAGTGTATACATCAGAATATTTTCCTTCACAGTAGGGCGGGGGGTCGGAATAATGTCATTTCAATATGAATAGTTTAATTTACACTGGATCTATAACATACTTAATATTGATTGACGTTAGCCTATTTACTGTGAAAATATTAAAGTCGATATTTTACCTATACATTTTGAAATCTGTATGTCCACATTGTAGCCATTGTATCGACATCTGGTAGTAAAATGTCTTACCTGTCCACTGTGTCTGCATTGTGACCAGATATCCTGGTCCCTCATATGCAAATGATTTTATTCTTTCAAAATAATATTTATTTTACACATTGAAGCCATAAATCAATTGCATCACCTGTTGATGATTTTAAAGAGCTGGATAATGATGATTTAAATGGTTTTACTGTTCAGGCCTCTTCGATATCCAGACAAGCGCCATCTCCTAATCTACACCTGTAAAAATGTTGGTACAATCACAATGTGGACAAGATCAGGACAAAGGATGCATGTTAGAACCAGGTATAAATAGGGCTTTAGAGAGTACACAGGGTAGTAGTTAAGAGTTTGGATAAGGGATGAGAAGTCAATTCAATTTCAATAAGGAAGCATATCGTATTTAACCTTGATTAGCTTTCTAATAGTGGTATTAGAGCTAGCAGTCAGGGTACATTAGGTACATTGAAATGTGAGTGGTCTTTAAACTTCCTCAAACTTGGCATAAAAGAGGCTGCCATGGCAACAGTATCAGCAACCTTCGAAGGCTAAGCAGCTGGCTGTCCTAGACCGTGACCCTGAGCGTCGTCAAGGGGAGGTTTGCATCTCAATGACCTACTCTCACAAGGGCCAAGTAAAATGTTGCAAGTCTCGTGTATTGTGCATGTGCTATATCATGCACACAAGGAAAGAAGTGGTGCGACTCGAGGGCTCTAGAGAGGTTGGCGTGTTGGGGACGAGCACTCCATTTGAGCTCCATGCAACTACTCCAGCCAAGATCTGGAACCTTGAGAATGTTCTTGCTGAGGGAAGAACAATGCCACTTTATCAGCCCCAAGGCCTGTCAGGCTGCAATGATTAATATGCACAGCGACCTCCTGTCACCTACCTCTATTATATAAAGGTTTGCTGAAGCAAATGTGCAGACACTATTTTTGATTAAACTAGACATAAGAAATGTAAAGCAAAGTACAAATAAATGACCTGCTCATTTCTATGTCATATACCTCAATTGCAATCAATAACCCTAGAAATTGCTGTCACCTCAGCACCTGAATAGTCCACAGACTATCCCTGCTCTTTCTCAGATGTTTGTCTCCCCCTGTTGGTATGATATTGTAAGCCACTCAATGGAGTAAAAGGTTTGACATTACACAGTAATTCCAATCTATTGCGACGGCGCATTACATGTTTATTTAACATCAAAATGGATATTCCTCCAAGTAAAATTCTCAGAAACAAATTCCACACTTAAACAGCAACTGCAGAACATGCACAAAATGTTTTCAAGAAAATACATTTTCATAAATTGCTTTAAATCCATTGGCACAGTTTACTTTTGTAAGTCGTCTCACATTCCATAGTGAATTCAAAAAGCAGCTCCAAACTCAACAGATTCAGATCATGCACAAAAACTATAAATCTTACAAATTTGGAAAACATATTTAAAAAAAAATAACATGACATTCATTGGCACAGTTAGCGTTGCTTTTATACAGTAGGTAAATCCGCCACAAGGTAAAGGGACTTCTGAATTGAAACATTTGAGTTAATGGTAGTTTTCAAACTTCCAGTAGAGGGAGTCAATCCAGTTCCATACAGTAGGACAAGACTGTACAGTAACAGCAATTAAAACAAACAAACAGCCAATCATATGAGCACATAGCTTACGGGCATAGTAAGATCTTTGACCCACATTAGGGGGAGGGGTTAGAAATAAACGTGAGGGCAACTTGGACCAGTTTATGGGTCATGCTACGCACCATAATAAACCATAAACACTCATACATAACCGTACACCCAGAGACACTCGGTTAGCCTATACTATTGCAGAAATAAGAAAATGATTCTTGCAGTGCAGAATTTCACCTCTTACATAAAAAAATATTCATGCAGCTGAATACTTACAGTTGTTAAGCCTGTTTTCTGCGGAAGCGCAGATGCATTTCAATACCATGTTTTTCAGGCTTTCAACAAAATGCCTGCAATTTGATGAGTTTTAAGCATGTCTCTGGTTATATACTCCGGGAGCATGCTGTGAACTTAGGCAATGTCATTGAACTACAGCCATTTGAAATGCGCATAGAAGAGGCCTACAACATCAAAGCCCTTCAGAACACTTTTACAGTAAATAACACAAGCAGCTTTTACCAGGACTGTCTTCCCTTTCAAACATTATTCAAAAGACACACAAAAATATACTTATCTTGTATATACATTGTCTCACAAATCCAGACCAGACTAAGGCAATAACATTTTCATAGGGCTGATATACACAGTATTTCTTGATACAGAAATGGTCTGAATTAAAATGATAATACAGGGTATATTATTGCCATAATCTGTATAATGTGTAGGGCACTAAGTAGAGACAGTGACTCTGATTGGCTGAGCTATGGAATACAACTGAATTCTGGGAAATGTAGTCTATTAGTAAGTGGGGGATGGTAAAATTAGTAGGAGGAATCTGGTAACTAGAGCAGGTAACCAGATGCCAAAAGGAGAATTGCGGCTTCTGCCGCCTGCTCTGGATCTGCAGCTGCTGTGTAACGTCACGTAACGTGATACTTTTATTTGTCACATTCCTCAGACAGATGTGTACTGTACCACAGCAAAGAACAGGAAGGCCCACACACAGTTTATGCACCCAATTCAGCGCTTTTTTGGGAGCGTAAACAGGCCTTCCTGTTCTTCACAAGTATTCTTTATTAGCCCAGCACCTACGTTTTTTAAGAATGTGCGTATGATCACAAACTTTTATACTGTTCCACAGCAGCCATCACACGCTCTCTGTTTCCATAAAAATACTATTCTATAACAGTTCAGAGAAAAGCATTTCTATAACCACAAAGTCTGGTGCAAATAGGACTCCATACAAATTATACTATTGTTCCTTAGGTGGTTCAAACATTAAAGCGGCAATATGTAACTTTTTGGGCGACCCCAACCAAATTCACATAGAAATGTGAGTTATAGATCTGTCATTTCTTATTGAAAGCAAGTCTAAGAAGCGGTAGATCTGTTCTATGTGCCCTATTTCTATGTTTACCGTGCTGAAGTTTCGCTTGCGTCTTTTACTTGTGTTTTGTATACCAGCTTCAAACAGCTGAATATACTATTTTTGGTTATGGAAAATATATCTCACTGCGGTTTACATGGTACAATGATTCTATACACTAAACTTGCTTGTTTCGTCACATATACATTAGGCAAACTATTTGAATTTGAGCAACCAGGAAATGGCAGAGCGATTTCTGCATAGTGCATCTTTAACCAAGGGAACAGTTTCATTCAGGAAAACAAATTAAAAGGCACACCACTCACAGCTGGGGGACAGTAGCAGGGCAGCGTAAGTGCATTAGTCTGGAAAACCCGACCCTAGGCTTGGGCCTCGTTTCAATTATGGACTCTTTTGGCATAGAGGAACGACATCAATGCCTACGTCACAGCTTTATCAACTTGAATAAAATACAAAATAGTAGCTAGCAAGATGAAGATCATAGAGGTTATTTTTAAATGAGTGAATTTCACGTGGCCCGTTTGCAACCTTAACTAAAAGCACTGCAGAGTTTTTGCCTGCAAACCTTGGTTTTGAATCGTGACATTCCGGCATGTCTGCTGCGTGATTTGTTGGGAAAGCCCCAGATTTTTCCCTCCCTTATCGACATAGGCCGTGATGTAGCTCCTCTATGCCAGGGATTGGCAATTGGCGGGCCGCTCCCTTTTGAAGTCCTTTGGATCAATTTACCTCCCCGGCAAAATGTATAGAATTGCAGCAAACTTGCTTTAAAACTGCAACATTTTCTCTACGCCCCATGACAAAATGTGTAGAATTGCACAAAATGAACTCTTTGGTGTCAAGAGGGGGGCTGCAAAAATGTTTTGCTTGCAATGTGGTGGGAAAAGGGCTATGCACATGTGGATATGCAGACCTGCTAGCAACCTCGCCTCATGTGGCCCCCACACCAATCAAAGTGGCCCCCACACCAATCAATGTGGCCCATCCCTGCTCTATGCCAAAAGAGTCCACCATTGAAACCAGACCCTGGTCACTGTGTTGCCTAGGGTGGTGTTTTCAAGACTATGCGTGCACAGCTCAAGTATGTGATACTGACTGCATAATGATGCCAGGTCAGTGCAGGCATGCTAGGGGGGCCAAGTCACCATCAGTCTCTTAGGTGTGGTCCGAAGAGCTCCATCTGGAAACTTCTCTGGAAACTTCACCAAGCAAAAAGAACAAAACAAACAACATTTACATAGCCTGTGCTGAGAAATATATACAAACGGTACAACTAAAATCTGTGTAATCCTTAAACTAATCCTGACACTTACTGAGCCTCTCCAATCCCTTTGCTGGGGATATTCAGTTACCTAGCTAGCTACAGAACAATACGCGCTATACACCCTCCTGGAGTAGTAGGAATTTGCCACTAGACACTAAACTGATGGTAGATCTGTCCCTAAAGTAAAAGTCTACCCTTTGGTGAGCCTCCTCTCCCTGCTTACTCTTCCTCCTCTTCCTCTTCCTCATCATCATCCTCGTCGTGGCAGTGGGTGATCTCCTGGGGGGTCTGTGGGAACAGGTTTGGGGGCTGGATCTCACTTATGGAGCGGGTCAGCTGGTGCCTCTTACAGTCTAACTCCAACAGGTCCACGGAGTGGCGGTTACGCGTTGCCAGGGGCGACTCGGTATCGTTGATGTCCACGTGGGCGTGCTCAACCGTCGACTCATGGGGCATCTGGGAGAGAAGGGCACGAGGGAGGAAGTGTCATACAGATCCACACAGAGAACAAAAAGCAACCCATAGTAGTGCTGCTCTCAATGTATTGTCTTCATACAGACAAACAACGTTCCTGCATTTTGTCCTAACTTTTGTATCCAACGAGGGAATTTACATCCGGATGTCCTATGAGACAACATTAGCTGAGCTCACCAGTACGTGTGCTGCTCTGAACAGGTAGCTGAATGGGTAGTAGAGGAGGTTGATGAAGGACGCAGCGTACAGGTCAGCATAGCGCATCACCTGTGACGCAAACAGAGTCTGTCTGGAGCCACTGCGGAACAGACTGCCCATCATCCCATAGCACATGTCCATGTCATGGGTCACTTTCTGTGGCGGACAGGGTAAGAGAAGAAAGAAAGTTAGAAGATTTAGAGGTTGTGTGGACTGTATGCTATGTGTACGTTTGGGTATGCATATGTGTGTGATGCCAGTTTGCAGGGTGTACAGTAGGTGTGTGTGTGTACCTTGATCCTGCGCTGGAGGGAACTGATATCAGGTCTCTCGTTGCTGCTGCTGTCAAGATTTCTGTGGACAGAGAGACAGTTCTATTGCATTGGGCTTTGGTGGAGTCAAGCTACATTCATTTGTACTTGTCTCACCATTCTATGGTAGAATAGGAATGGCGCCGGAATGTATAGCGGCTGATTTACGAGTTCCTGACCAATTCTGCTATTTTGTGTGTTTTGTTGCGATTCTTTTTTTGTACATAATGTTTCCGCCATTTTTCAGGTCATAGGAAACAAGCTTCTGGCCACCACTAACCTTTATTCAACTGCACAGTATATACTGCTCACCCCCAGACCAGGCCCCGACACTCGGGAAAATAAAAAGACTGCGATATAGAGGCCGACGTGTGGGTACCCTGATGAAGCTACCGCGGCGAGTAAATAAAATCACTGGAGAAAAACCTGGATGAGCTCCGTTCAAAACTATCCTATCGGCTTCCCGAGTGGCGCAGTGGTCTAAGGCACTGCATCGCAGTTGCAAGCTGTGCCACTAGAGATCCTGGTTCGAGTCCAGGCTCTGTCGCAGCCGGGAGACTCATGGGGCGGCGCACAATTGTCCCAGCGTCGTCCGGGTTAGGGGAGGGTTTGGCTGGCAGTGATGTTCTTGTCCCATCACGCTCTAGCGACTCACTAACACGGTCGCCAGGTGTACGGTGTTTCCTCCGACATCTTGGTGGGGCTGGCTTCCGAGTTAAGTGGGCATTGTGTCAAGAAGCAGTGCGGCTTGGTTGGTTTGTGTTTCGGGGACGCATGGCTCTCGACCTTCGTCTCTCCCGAATTCGTACGGGAGTTGCAGCGATGAGACAAGATTGGATACCACGAAATTGGGGAGAAAAAAGGGGTAGAAGCAAAAAAAACAACATTTTTTTAAAACTATCCCATCAACGGGACCTGAATAACTGTTTATCTTTGTTATAAACAGCTGGTGTGCAATCTCTAATATTGAAGGCTTGTGGTTGTGCTTGCCTGAGTTAGAATATTTCATGATAAGCTGTAGACCATACTACTTACCAAAACAGTTGATCTATATTTTTCGTAGCTGTCTATTTACCACCACAAACTGATGCTGGCACTAAGACCACACTCAACGAGCTGTATAGGGCCATAAGCAAACAAGAAAATGCTCATCCAGAGGCAGCGCTCCTAGTGGAAGGTGATTTTTATGCAGGAAAAATGAAATCAGTCATACCTCATTTCTACCAGCATGTCATCTGTGCAACTAGAGGTGAAAGAACTTTGCTCCACACACAGAGATACATACAAAGCTCTCCCTCGCCCTCCATTTGGCAAATCAGACCATAACTCTATCCTCCTGATACATGCTTACAAGCAAAAACTCAAAACAGGAGATACAGTGCCAGCAATCAATACAGAAGTGGTCAAATGAAGCGGATGCTAAGCTACAGAACTGTTTCACTAACACAAACTGGAATATGTTCTGGGACTCATCCGACGGCATTGAGGAGTTAGCACATCAGTCACCGGCTTCATTAATAAGTGCATCGACGACGACATCCCCACAGTGACCGTACGTACATATCCCAACCAGAAGCCATAGGTCACAGGCAACATCAGCACTGAGCTAAAGACTAGAGCTGCCTCTTTCAAGGCCCCGGACGCTGATAAGAAATCCTGCTACGCCCTCAGACGAACCATCAAACATGCAAAGCATCAATACAGGACTAAGATCAAATCCCTTACACTGGCGCTGACACTCATCGGATGTGGCAGGGCTTGTAAACTATCACGGATTACAAAGGGAAACCCAGCCGCAAGCTGCCTAATGAAGCGAGCCTACCAGGCAAGCAAAATTCCTTCTATACTCGCTTCGAGGCAAGCAACACTGAACCAATCATGAAAGCACAAGCTGTTCCGGACAACTGTGTAATCAGCTCTCCTTATCCAATATGAGTAAGACCTTTAACCCGTAAGGATTATTTGGCTATTTGATTTTAAACTTTAAGACCCCTTGAAGTATCAAAAATAAAAATACAAATATTATTTGGCCTTACTGTTATTAGCCCATACAAACGCATTGAATAACAGAGTCCCCTCCCAAACAATCTAAAGGAAGTTTGTCCTTTTCCTCATTTTGCTACGTTAAACAGTCTCCATCCAGAGTCTCATCTTTCCATAGAGGGGTTATATTAGCTTTCCGAACGCTACAGACGGTCTGACATACACCGCTCTATTTCTGTCACCTTTTACCGCAAATGTGTAAGTGTTACATAGGCGGTTGCGGTGGATTGAGACGCATCCAATGCAAAAAAACAAAAACAAACAGAAAGCTCTAGTTTTAACTGACATATTTTTATAGGGATTTTTGTATTATGCTAAGTAGTTTTTTGCAGAGGCGCGCACATCGACCTTAGGGGTTAAACAGGTTAACATTCACAAGGCTGCAGGGCCAGACGGATTACCAGGACGCGTACTCAGAGCATGCGCTGACCTCTCCCTGACGCAGTCTGTAATAGAGGTCGACCGATTATGATTTTTCAACGCCGATACTGATACCGATTATTGGAGGACCAAAAAAAGCCGATACCGATTAATCGGCCGTTTTGTTTTTTCAAATTTGTAATAATGACAATTACATCAATACTGAATGTACACTTATTTTAACTTAATATAATACATCAATAAAATCAATTTAGCCTCAAATAAATAATGAAACATGTTCAATTTGGTTTAAATAATGCAAAAACAAAGTAAAAGTGCAATATGTGCCATGTAAGAAAGCTAACGTTTAAGTTCCTTGCTCAGAACATGAGAACATATGAAAGCTTCCTTTTAACATGAGTCTTCAATATTCCCAGGTAAGAAGTTTTAGGTTGTAGTTATTATAGGAATTATAGGACTATTTCCCCCTATACCATTTGTATTTCATTAACCTTTGACTATTGGATGTTGTTATAGGCATTTTAGTATTGACCGCGTAACAGTATAGCTTCCGTCCCTCTCCTCGCTCCTCCCTGATTATGATTGATTGATTGTTTTTTATAAGATAAGTTTAATGCTAGCTAGCAACTTACCTTGGCTTACTTAATTTGCGTAACAGGCAGTCTCCTTGTGGAGAGCAACGAGAGGCAGGTGGTTATAGCGTTGGACTAGTTAACTGTAACTGTCGCTCTGCCCCTGAACGAGGCAGTTAACCCACCGTTCCTAGGCCGTCATTGAAAATAAGAAAGTGTTCTTAACTGACTTGTCTAGTTAAATAAAGATTAAATAAAGGTGTAAAAAAATATATTTAAAAAATAATATATTTTTTAAAAAATCGGCCAAATCGGTGTCCAAAAATACTGATTTCCGATTGTTATGTAAACTTGAAATCGGCCCTAATTAATCGGCCATTCCGATTAATCGGTCAACCTCTAGTCTGTAATACCTACATGTTTCAAGAAGACCACCATAGCCTCTGTGCCTAAGAACCTCAAGGTAACCTGCCTAAATGACTATCGCCCCGTAGCACTCACATCTGTAGCCATGAAATGCTTTGAAATGCTGGTCATGGCTCACATCAACACTATGATCGCAGACACCCTGGACCCACTCTAATTTGCCTACCGCCCCAATTGATCCATAGATGGCACAATCTCAATTGCACTCCACAATGCCCTTTCCAACTTGTACAAAATGAACACCTACGTGAGAATTTTGTTAATTGACTACAACTCAGCGTTCAACACCATAGTGCCCTCCAAGCTCATCCACAAGCTAAGGATTTCTGGGACTGAACACCTCCCTCAGCAACTGGTTCCTGGACTTCCTGATGGGCCGCCCCCCAAGTGGGGAGGGTAGACAACAACACATCAGCCACACTGACCCTCAACACGGGGCCCCCTCAGGGGTGTGTTCTTAATCCCCTCCTGTACTCCCTGTTCTCCCACGACTGCCTGGCCGCGCACAACTCCAACACCATCATTAAGTTTGCAGATGACACAACAGTGATCACCGACAACAATGAGACGGCCTATAGGGAGGATGTAAGAGACCTGGCAGTGTGATGCCATGACAACCTCTCCCTCAACGTCAGCAGGACAAAAGGAGGTGATCGTGAACTACAGGAAAAGGAGAGCTGAGCACACCCCCATTCAAATTGAGGGGGCTGTAGTGGAGTGGTTGAGAGGTTCAAGTTTCTCAGTGTCTACATCCATAAGGATCTATCATGGTCCAAACACACCAACCCAGTCGTGAAGAGGGCACGACAACGCCTCTTCACCCTCAGTTGGCTGAAAATATTTAGCATGGGCCCTCAGATCCTCAGAAAGTTCTACAACTGCACTATTGAGAGCATCTTGACTGGCTGCATCACCGCTTGGTATGGCAACTGTGGCCATCCAAACGCAAGGCACTACAGAGGGTTGTGTGTACGGCCCAGTACATCACTGGAGCCGAGCTCCCTGCTGTCCAGGACGTCTATACCAGGCGATGTCAGAGGGAGGTCCTAAAAATTACCAGACTCCAGCCACCCAAGTCATAGTACCAATGCACCAAGTCTGGAACCAAAAGGACCCTGAACAGCTTAGGGAACAGCTTACATGAGTATTCAGACCCTTTGCTATGAGACTCGAAATTGAGCCAAAAAAACAGAAATATCTTCTTTACATGAGTATTCAGACCCTTTGCTATGAGACTCGAAATTAAGCCAACCAAACAGCGACCCAGACTATCTGCATTGACCCTAATTGCACTAACTTATTTTTGACTCATCTCATACGCTGTTACAGTTTACTATCCGTCACTTTTATTCACAGTTATATGTACATATCTACCTCAATTATCTCATACCACTCACTGCACATCGACTCAGTAGCCCTTTTATATAGCCAAGTTATCATTACTCATTGTGTATCTATTATTACGTGTTTTACTTTCCTTTATTTCTCTATTTTCTTTCTCTGCATTGTTGGGAAAGGCCCCGTAATTAAGCATTTCACTGTTAGTCCACACCTGTTGTTTACGAAGCATGTGACAAATAAATGTAATTTGATTTTGATAGAGCACATTCGGTCTATAAAACCATGCCTAATTTAGTTTGTCAACCTTGAGCCTAAGTTTTGGCCGGATGTGGTTCAGTTTGCTGTGTAGACGAGGCAGAGACACTCACTTATAGAGCTCTGCCAGGAAGATGTCTAGAGACTGGAGCTCCTCAAACAGAGCTGGAACACAGAAACACACACGTTTGTAAGAGATGCACAACAGTGCACAAAGACACACAAATATACCCAAATACTGTTGTCAAGCATCTGTATCTATGACATGGGTGTGTTAAGCTCACAGCTCTTGTCAGTCCACACGTGCAGCTCCTGAGCGAGTTCAGGGATCACCAAGAAGGTCCTCCATCCCTGGCGTTTTTTGGACTTGAGGATGTCCCCAAAGATGTGGTCCCCAATGTATACTATGTCCTTCCCTTTGGCCCCCAGCAGGTCACACACTATGTCAGAGGAACCTGTGAGGAGAGAGAAAACTGAAAACTAAGGCCTTGTTGGAATACTTTTGCATTGGACCGTTTCCTTCCTCTGAGTAATCACTAGAGGTTCAACTACCACACGATAGTGATAGGTGAAAAAGGTTAGTCATGTCATATCAGTGATTAGAATGCTTTTCCAAAGTATTCAGACAGGGCTGTTGATGTTTGGCTCCTTGTAAATTTCCTGGCCCCTAAAGGGTGTATCCTTACAGGCTACAAACAGACATGTACACTGTGGGAAATGAGACAGTATGGAAGCTCTACTTACATGTTTGTGTCAACAATAAATTTCTAATTTATGAACGATATTTGTATATACAGTGCATTCGGAAAGTATTCAGACCCCTTGACTTTTGACACAATTTAAAAAATGATCCTCATCAAACTACACGCAAACCCAGAATGACAAAGTGAAAACATTTAAAAAAAACAGAAATCTCTTATTTACATGAGTATTCAGACCCTTTGCTATAAGACTCAAAATCGAGCTCAGGAGCATCCTGTTTCCATTGATCATCCTTATGATGTTACTACAACTTGATTGGAGTCCATCTCTGGTAAATTAAATTGTACATGATTTGGAAAGGCACACACCTGTCTATATAAGGTCCCACAGTTGACAGTGCATGTCAGAGCAAAAACCAAGCCATGAGGTCAAAGGAATTGTCCTAGAGCTCCAAGACAGGATGGTGTCGAGAAACAGATCTGGGGAAGAGTACCAAAAATGTCGGCAGCATTGGATCTCCTCAAGAACATAGTGGCCTCCATCATTCTTAAATGGAAGAAGTTTGGAACCACCAAGACTCTTCCTAAAGCTGCCTGCCTGGCCAAACTGAGCAATCGGGGGAGAAGGGCCTTGGTCAGGGAGGTGACCAAGAACCCAATGGTCACTGACAGAACTCAGGAGTGCCTCTGTGGAGATGGGAGAACCTTCCAGAAGGACAACCATCTCTGCAGCAAAAGGGCCTTTATGGTAGAGTGGCCAGACGGAAGCTACTCCTCAAGAAAAGGCACATGCAAGCCGGCTTGGAGTTTGCCAAAAGGCACCGAAAGGACTCTCAGACCATTAGTAACAAGATTCTCTGGTCTGATGAAACCAAGATTGAACTCTTTGTCCTGAATGCCAAGCGTCATGTCTGGAGAAAACCTGGCACCATCCTTACGGTGAAGCATGGTGGTGGCAGCATCATGCTGTGGGGATGTTTTTCAGCGGCGGGTAATGCGAGACTAGTCAGGATCGAGGGAAAGATGATCGGAGCAAAGTACAGAGAGATCCTTGATGAAAACTTTGTCCGGAGTGCTTAGGACCTGGGGAGACGGTTTACCTTCCTACTGGACAACGACACTAAGCACACAGCCAAGACAACGCAGTAGTGGCTTCAGGACGTCTCTGAAAGTCCTTGAGTGGTCCAGCCAGAGCACAGACTTGAAACCGATCGAACATCTCTGGAGAGACCTGAAAATAGCTGTGCAGCGACGTTCCCCATCCAACCCGACAGAGCTTGAGAGGATCTGCAGAGAAGAATGGGAGAAACTCCCCAAATACAGGTGTGCCAAGCTTGTAGCCTCATACCCAAGAAGAATCGAGGCTCGTAATCGCTGCCAAAGGTGCTTCAACAAAGTACTGAGTAAACGGTCTCAATATTTATGTAAATGTGATAGTTTTTTTTAACTTCTAATACATTTGCAAAAATGTCTGCCATTATGGGGTATTGTGTGTAGATTGATGAGGGGGAAAAAAACAATTTAATCAATTTCAGAATAAGGCTGTAACGTAACAAAATGAGGAAAAAGCCAAGGGGTCTGAATACTTTCAGTATGCACTGTATAAATGATATGTGTCAGGAGTGCGTTACCTCCAGAGTACACGATGCCGTGCTGCAGCGGTCCTGTGTATGTGCCAATCTTCAGCCGGCCTGTGGTCTGCAACAGCAAGCACTCTGGTAAGGTCATCGTGGCCATGCCAACATGAACACACAAAAACGTGCACACACACTGCTAGACAGTTTAACACATACTCGAGCCCAAACACACACTCACTGTGTCGACCTGCCGTAGCACTGTCCCCTCTCCGAAGAACACGGGTTTGCGGGCATCTACTAAGATCAGGTCAAAGTAGGACTGCCAGGGCCGATGGGGCATTCCCACCTGCAGAACAAACATACACACTGAACCTCTGTTCCATTTCAGCAGCTTGCCGCCTCCCCTAAACCCCTCTTCTCTTAGAGTTCTTAGGTCTGAAAGGAAGCAACAAGAATCTAAACAAGACAATTCAGTCTCTTACCTTTGGACCATGGGGGAAGTCAAACAGGTATGTCATTATTTTCTGAAATGATAAACAGAGAGACGTTATACAATGAACATGTTCATTGATTGTGTATGGGGTTATGTACAGTGCAGTCGGTAGGCCTCACCTCTGTGTATTTGTAGTCACTGTTGGTGGCCAGGAACACCTTGGCCACTTCATTCATCCGACTCAGGAGTAGAGGGAGCTTCCCCTTTAATGAAGAAAAAATGTATTCAGCAAATTACATTTTAAGTGATACGTTTACAGGTGTTAAAAAAGACAAGGTCACTGAAAATGTGTCAGATGCAATTAAATGAATGTGAAGTTTACTTACATCCTTGACCACATACTTTTCCAGGTTTTCAACCGTTTTTTCTTTCAAAGATCCCTGATGAAAACAGGTGACAAAACATTTAGACAGTTAATAGAAGGAATAACAGATACAATAAGTATGTTTACATGCACCCAAATAACCCAATATTAAAAACAGATTATTGCAGTAGGCCAAGTATGGCAATAATCATGTACACACCTTACTCTGTTTATCTTAATCGAAGTAAGCATACGCCCATTAAAACACCTGGTTTTCTGAGCAATCTTTCCAATTATTAGCACATGTAAACCCCTTAAATCGGAGGTCCAGCAGTGTATTTTATCTGTGCATGTGGCAGCACCAGCAGTGCAAGCCTCCCTCTTATGCGCGAGAGAAGTATACATCTTATAAATAGTTTTCACATATACTTTATATGTCCGAACTCAGAATCAAATAAGCTTCCCAAAAATAACATGGTCGCTGTTAGTTTGAGTGCCAATTTTCTGCATTTCTCAAAGCCCCATTCGTGTCCATGGAAACAGGATTATTAGGGAAATCGTTCTTGCAAAGCATGTAAACGTTTTAATCAAACGATTATATTAATCTGACTATTCACAATAATGGTATTACTGTGTGCATATAACCATATTCAGTGAAAAATACTTTAATGGATTTAGAAGAGGAAGTGAGGGAGGGAGGTTGTTTTACCTTCAAGTGGACCCAGTCCACAGCATCACGGACATCCTGGAACATGCTCTTGTAGGACATGAAGAGGTCTCCATTCTTAAAGCCAGTCTCGCAGCTGGGACCACAATGGCTTGAATTAGAAATCCCAAACTATCTGATAATCATTCAAAATGATTCAGTTTTCAAAGGGAGAGCAGCACACTCACCTTGTGTATTTGGGGCAGTTGGTGAAGAAATCAACCAGACAAGCAAAGAGGTAGGTTTCTGAAGAGGGAGCAAGGTAAGGCCATTTGAAACAACAATGTGACATCAGCAAAAAGGACATTCCTCAGAAAATAAAAAAACAACACTAACTTATGGAACAACAACCAGGGGAGTATTTGAGCAGTACTCTGGAGCAGTAATGTGGACAGTATCAGCAAGACTGTGAACACAGTTCAGTGAATGTCACTCAGGCAGGGGTATTCAAAGTTGGGGTCAGTGGGGTCACCTAAATAGTTTTTGTTTTTTTAAACGTAAGAACAAAAAAATAAGAGCACAAACATTTTTGAGAAAGATTATTTGATTTTTTGATGTTGAGTAATTGTATTTATTGGTTTCTTTTCATTTAGAAAATGTTATGAATTTAAGGTTATTTGAAATTGACAGATTTTAAAGGTTGTGTCATTAGATTTTGAGTGGGGTCGCGAGAGATCCTTGCCCCCAAAAAATGGGGTGAAGACTGCTCTCTCACCTGGGAGGTTGAACAGTGTGTTCAGAATGTAGAAGCGGTCAGTGTCTCCACGCTGGATAAACTTGTTGGGGTACATCTCCCTGATCTCAGGCCTAAAGGAACAGAGTGTTTAAATGAGTATGATATGACTATACGGTGTGTGTATGTGCAATATGAGGGTACTTGGCATGAGCACATGGTAAATGTTTGGTGTGAGGGTGATATCATTACGAGCAGCAGAACTCACCCCCTCATGAAGTTGAAGCCGTGGGCACAGACCAGGATGTTGCCGTATGCGTCAACCTTGAGCAGATTCCCGTGCATTGTGTCAAACAACAGGCCTCTGGAACCAGAGAGTGGTAGGACAACTTATCAGAACCGTTTATATGTGTGTGAGATGGGAGCCATCATCTCTAAAAAGGCCTACTAACTGAGATGTGTAACTTTTAACCGGGGCCAGACTGAAAGGGAGTATTTTCCTCAAGACCCTAAGTTATTTTTAAATCATATATTTGTGAAATGAAATCAGTTCAAACCAAGTACTGTTAGAAAACAAATAAATAATTATAATTGACCAAATCAAAGACAACTCTATAATGGTATTCATAAGAATTCCGTCTGGCCTTACAAATAACCGATATGAACGTGTGATGTCAGACGGACCTGGTGGGGAAAGCGGGGTCATAGACAAAGTTGAGCAGCTCCTGTGGGTAACCGATGTGGACGAGACGTTCCACGGTCAGGTCAAATCCCAGCGACTCGTACTCAGGTGATTTATACACTGCAGTAAGCAAGGAGAGGGAAACAGCTACTGTAGTACAGGATGATATACTCACTGGGAGAGAGCTACAATGCGATCTCTCCGTGTTCATAGAGAGGGAGACAGATTTATGTGGCGAGACTGACAAAGCAAGATAGGGCCTACACACTGGAACATAGGGAGGGATTTACACGTGGCCTCTGTGGACAGTTGAAATGAATCTGGTATGGGTATGTTAAGTGAATAACGTGCACATCCAGAACACATGTAAGCACATGCACGACACACACGACCCACTAACTCACTAAGAGTGCTTCGACTGCACTGCAGATAGTGGCTATAGAAGCAAATGACCTGTAGCGGTTGGCATGTCAAAAACCCTTTAGTTCCTGGCGCTACTCCCACAGCGCTACCCCCCCTCCCCCAGGGGTTGTTTCTCCCCACTCACTGTGTGGAAACACAACCCCTTAGCAGCACTTGTTTATGGGACGGTGACTGGGCTCTATAAACAGGCGGATGTGAGCCGGCTTGGGTTACAGTTATCCTTCAGAGACCCAAAGGAGGGCAGTGGAGTGGGGTGGGGGGGGTTACTGGTTGAGAGGGTGACATATGCGTAAGGTACAAACAATGTCATCCAGGCTACACGTGTCACAAAAAGCAGAGCTGGCCCAATTGAGGTTCTAGGCTATATCGAGACCTCCTACATGCAAGGGAGTAAGCTGCTGTATCAACACAAGAATTTCACCGCACCTGCGACAACATCTGCAAATCTGTGTACGCAACCAATAAACTTTGATTTGAGCAGGCGACTGTACACATGGCATTCTAAACACACACACATTGTTAGTACACATAAAACACACACACACACACACACACACACACACACTGAGTACACAAAACATTAGGAACACCTGCAATTTCCATGAGGTAGACTGACCAGGTGAAAGCTATGATCCCTTATTGATGCCACATCAGTCAGTGTAGATGAAGGGGAGGAGAAAGGTTAGATAAGGGTTTTTAAGCCTTGAGACATAGATTGTGTGTGTACCATTTAGAGGGTGACAAAATATTTAATTGCCTGTGGTAGTAGGTGGTAGTAGGTCCCAGTTGCATGCGTTTAAAGTGTGTCAAGAACTGCAACACTGCTGGGTTTTTCACGCTCAACAGATTCCCACGTGTATCGAGAATGGTCCACCACCCAAAGGACATCCAGCCAACTTGACAACTGTGGAAAGCATTTGGGTCAACATGGGCCAGCATCCCCGTGGAACGCTTTCAACACCTTGTAGAGTCCATGCCCCAATGAATTGAGGCTGTTTTGATGGTAAAAGGGGGTGCAACTCAATATTAGGAAGATGTTCCTAATGTTTTGTACACTCAGTGTACACCTACCTGCCAGAGTGTAGTCCATATCAAAACCAAAGCACTTAATCTTCTCCATTGCCAAGCTTCTGTTCACAAAAACTCTGAAAAGGAAGTAGAGTATCTAGTCAGTCAGAGGTTCTGATGATGAACATATCCTAAAGAGGATACTTTGCATGAAAACAGATAATAGTAAAGGTCAGGGTCCTGAGTTCAACAGTACAGAAGTGGAGCAGAGCAGTAGCAACTCTAAATGTGTCCATACAAAATATGTATTCACAGTGAGGGTTACACAGATCTTTACAAAGTTGGAGGGAAAAAAATGGAGTCCAACTCAAAGGCCATATTTCATATACAGTATCGTGAAAAAGTATTTGCCCCTTTTCTGATTTTCTCAATTGTTGCATATTTTTTACACTCAATGTTATTCACACAGGGTGTTGCATAATGTTTATTAAATAAATTAAATATCATATTTTTGTGTTATTTGTACACTCAGGTTCCCTTTATCTACTATTAGGTTTTGGTCGAAGAGCTGATAACATTCGGTATCAGAAATATGCAAAAATAGAAAAAAATCAGCAAAGGGACAAACTTTTTCACGGCACTGTAGTAAGATTTTTTTACTTTTTACAATTTTTAGCATTGTTTACATGTAGGTTTATACATGAACAATAACTGGTGTTTGCTTGAAAATAATTTGAAGGAAATTAGCAGAAATCCACACAGAATGGAAGAACCACTGTACAAAAAGGTCCCGTAGTCTTGCATCACTGTTGTGTCAGTGTCAGCATTAACCCACTTCCTGAAAAGACTTGAGCTGTGTTCGAATACCCATACTAAAATACTGTATACTACTAGTTAATTTAGGTATACTGTAAACAAAATTGTATCTTTTCAGTTTAGCGTACTAGCGATTCGCCGGACTAACGGAAGTTGATGCTGTTGCTATGCAACTAGCTTGTTAGCATAACAAATGACTAGCTAGACATTTTTACGATTTTGGGTGTGTTCGGAAATTCAGTCTGTAGAGTTCCAGAGTGTGCTCCAGAGCGTTGTCAGATTGTCACTTCGTAAATTCAGAGCGTTTTGCCCTAGGAGCGCATCACTGGACGCTCTGGCCGAGGAGTAGGGTTGAGCCGAGCGTTCTGACCTCACAACGGCAGTCAATCACCCAAGCTAACTGGCTAACATTAGCTATCTTGCTAGCTAAACTCAGCTAAAAAGAAACGTCCCTTTTCCAGAAACCTGTCTTTCAAAGATAATTCGTAAAAACCTAAATAACTTCACAGATCTTCACTGTAAGTGGTTTGAAACATGCTTGTTCAATGAACCATAAACAATTAATGAACATGCACCTGTGGAAAGGTCATTAAGACACTAACAGCTTACAGATGGTAGGCAATTAAGGTCACAGTTATGAAAACTTAGGTCTCTTTAGTGTCCTATCTACTGACTCTGAAAAACACCAAAATAAATATGACCAGGGTCCCTGCTCATCTGCGTGAATGTGCCTAAGGCATGCTGCAAGGAGGCATGAGGACTGCAGATGTGGCCTGGGCAATAAATTGCAATGTCCATACTATGAGACGCCTAAGACAGCACTACAGGGAGACAGGACGGACAACTGATCATCCTAGCAGTGGCAGATCACGTCTAACAACACCTACACATGATTGGTACATCCTAACATCACACCTGCGGAACAGGTACAGGATGGCAGCAACAACTTCCTGAGTTACTCCAGGAATGCACAATCCCTCCATAAGTGCTCAGACTGTCAGTAATAGGCTGAGAGAGGCTGGACTGAGGGCTTGTAGGCCTGTTGTAAGGCAGGTCCTCACCAGACAACACCGGCAACAACGTTGCCTATGGGCACAAACCCATCATTGCTGGACCAAACAGGACTGGCAAAAAGTGCTCTTCACTGACGAGTCGCGGTTTTGTCTCACCAGGGGTGATGGTCGGATTCGCGTTTATCGTTGAAGGAATGAGCGTTACACCGAGGCCTGTACTCTGGAGCGGGAGTGATTTGAAGGTGGAGGGTCCGTCATGGTCTGGAGCGGTGTATCACAGCATCATCGGACTGAGCTTGTTGTCATTGCAGGCAATCTCAACGCTGTACGTTACAGGGAAGAAATCCTCCTCCCTCATGTGGTACCCTTCCTGCAGGCTCATCCTTACTTTTACTTTTGTATCCGCTCTCGTCGGACATCGGCAGCATATTTTCCGCCATTTTCTTGAAATATGAAAACATTGTGAATCCTCGCCCATTTTCTGAAGAATTGCATTATGGGCCCTAAAAGCACAGAAATAGTGCCCACTGCTTGTATACCTCGTATTTTGGCGAATTCAGTATGACATCCGGGAACTTTTGGCATACTAACTATATCCGTGCTATGACCAATAAGCATACTACATACTCAATTGACGTCACAAATAGTAGAGTTAGTATGAGTTTTCGAACACAGCTTTGGTTTGTTGGGAGACTAGCCTAATGTCAAGATTGAAAGAAACAACCAAGTATCACTCAAACTCAAAAAGAAATCACTACATCAATGGCATGCAAATCCGTTTCTACATTTGTTACGTTGTCTGCTACACACATCTGAACTTCAAACTTCATTAAGCCTTCCTCAGATTTCCCCTGAAACCTGGCATCATTGCATTGAATTATAGGTCCACAAATGTGCTTACACACTGCTATGTTGAGTAAATTCCGTTATAACATAAGCAATCCACGATACAATGAGGTATCAGGTAATCCTCTTTTCCAGTGAAAGTGAATTAGGCAAGTGCTTTGTCTGCTGCTGGTGCCCATGGGCATACTGAAAGGCCTTGGCAACCACTCCAGAGTCTGTGCAGTCAACTCTTGCCTGACATCTATTCCAAAAAAAGCAACAGAGGAAGAAGGAATCATTTCACAGCACTATGGCTAATTTTGATTCAAAAGAGAACAGAAGGTAGCACACCAACCAGAGGACACAGTGGCTCCAATATCTAGGCCTCCACTAGCACATCACTTAGAATGGAGCAATGTGTTAGACATGCATTTTAAGTGCTGGGCTAGTGTGAATATTGCAACAAAGCAACACATTGAAGTTCACTGGCCTTTTTGATGCCATTTAAGAGGCACTTTCGGCTCGTCTTGTATTTATTCGGACACTAGGTATATTCACTATGAGAAGCCTACATCGTACGGACCAACAGGAAACACCTGTAGTGAAGTTCACATTTCAGACACAATGAAAATGTGAAAACGATTTTAAAACAAAAGAAGCTTGAAAATGCACCAAGGAAAATTATGCAGATGATCAGTTGAATATATCTAATAGGAAGCAAAGTAGGCAATAACATTCTAGATACTCCCTCTGCTCCAACAAAGCCATACTGTTCCTGGCAAATTCCATTGTAACAGAATTTCACTCACTCAGATTTTTCACTTTAAAATGTATACCAAACAAAAACCATTGCTTTCAAAGTTTAACAAACCATAGAACTCTATGCACAAGGACTACTTTAAACAAGTTCTAGAGAAAATTTTACAAAAACACATTTAGAGGAAGACCTATGCAGTAACAGAATAAAACTGAGGGAGATTTTACTGTAATTCTGTTACCAAACTTTTCATCTTTAAAATGTTTTTTTTTTACTGTGTAAATTGTTCAAAGTAGTCATTGTGCATAGAGTTTAATGGTTTTTAAACTTTGAAAATCAATGGTTTTTGTTTGGTATACATTTTAAAGTGAAAAATCGTAGTCTCAGCGTAATTCCTTTTTATTGTGGAATTGCCCTCCTCCAACACTATTCTGGCCTGAAGTTTCTATTCAGATGTTATGGGATAAGACTTCAGACTGATGGCGATGGGGAGGTGGCATTAGGAGCGGGTGAGGGGTGATGCAGTAAGAGAGGGGGAATGAAGGGCAGACTGAGGGGGAAGAGAGATCACACAGAGAACTCATGACCACCTACTACCACCCACCCTCAGAGACCTACCCAGCACACAGAGGGCTAGTGTCAGTATGAACATGGGATACATGGAGTTTGAATGGAAAATAAATACACATGTACAAAAGGGTCATTCAGTCAGTATTGAGGTTCAACAAAAGTTTGGCGTACCTCATTGCAGGATGGTATTGGGCCAGTTCCCTTGGAAAGCTTTGTAATAGAGAATACATGTGCGATAGCATTACCACTGAATGTGAATGTGCCATAGCCTGCGCTCCAGTGATGCACACCACATAAATCAGGTGGTTCTTACACTGCTTTTAGACTTGTTGCATTGACAGTGCCCCTGTTTTCTTATTTGGAAAGGGTATGTAGATTTTCAACCACAGAATGAGGAAGGAAGACACTACACCATGACAACACCACCAGACTTTTTACCCGGAAATGGTTGCCGGCCACACGATATCGACACCCAAAAGACCTTTCTTACATGTTTATTACACTACATAGTTATACATCAATTTATTAAACATTAAATATATGGAATCGGGAGTATGTGTGTTTCACACACCTTCGATAACATATGAAAACTATGAAGATAAATTAGCCTACATTGCACATAAGCAATAATAAAAGGAGCAATGATATATCCATGTAGCCTGGTCCCAGATCTGTTTGTGCTATCACGCCTACCCCTTGTCACTCATTGTCATGTTTGGCGTGACAATGAGTGAGAAGGAGTTGGCAAGAGAGCAGAAACAGACTAGCACTCAGGCTAATCGCCATGACCTTAACCTGACGGAATCTTGCTCTCAAAGCATACATTTCTGTGACACGTTATGCATCTTTATTCTGTACCTGTGGTAGGCCTCACGCCGATACTTCTTCATGGCCAAGCCGTCCATGTTGGCTGGGAGGTCTGCAAAGTTCTGTAAGCGGTCGCTCCATGACGTCATCTTGAACCGTTTGAATTATTTCTGTGAATCAATGTGAAAAAGCTTTAAGGACCGGTATGTTGTCACTGGAACTATGGCAGCAGTAAAATGGTGTAGCCCTCTTGTCTAGGTTGAAGGGACCTCAATTAAGCTCCTCCCATGCTGAGAAGTATTTCAAGAGTTTGAGGCTGAACTCAATCATTTAAAAAATGATACTTATTATTGACTGTGACTGGGGATTTTTTTTTTTATAACATGGCCTTCAGGGAAATCATAGCCTTCTGTAAATCACGAGGCAGGCTTTTTTGTACTCTGAGCCTTGGAGTAGACTAGTTTCTAACAATAATAAGGCTCACTACAGTGGAATCGCAGTTAATCCCTCTGTGCAAGTCTAAACACAGACATCCTCATATAAGGGCAGCTGAACATAATGCAAGAACATGCAGCAAGCTCCTTCAACAAGGTTCATCAACAAAGTGTACAAACTTCCGAGAACAGCTATGGAACGAACTACTGGTGTACGACCACAGTAGCCTAGTTGGAAAGATAATGGAATCTGGGTCATCCAATGTTATAATCGAATGATCAGCTGACAAAACGAGAAGCATGCAGCTGCACCTGGTGCGCACTGAAAGTGAACCTATCAGTGAATCTCAAAGTGCATGCGTCTCAGATGGTATGTGCACAGCTGCACTAATGCCTTGGACCAGAGCTTTAATCTGTCACTAACTCTGGACCAGGGCCTTGTTTTCCGATAACAATGGAATTTAGGCTTATGAGTTTTAACCATGCATCTTTCCTACCACGGCCGAAGCTATAACATGTTTCCCAAAACACCACGCAGAGAGAACGTTTGCTAATGCTTCGAACACACCGACTGTGTCATTGTACACAATAGTAGGTAGCATCATCTGGATATGTATCCGGGTGGCAGGTAGCATAGTGGTTGAGCCAGTTACTGAAAGGTTGCTAGATCGAATCCCCGAGCTGACAAGGTAAAAATATGTTCTTCTGCTCCCCTAAACAAGACAGTTAACCCACTGTTCCCCGGTAGGCCATCATTGTAAATAGGAAATTGCTCTTAACTGACTTGCCTAGTTAAATGAAGTTAAATACAAAAAAAGTGTGATGCATGCAACAAAAGTTCAACATTCACCTTCTGCTACCATTTCTGTCAAGCCATCAACACATAATTTCGATAAATCCAACATAGGCACCACACTGTAACTGCCTCTGCAATGCAAACACAGTGTTTCATTGGAAATTCATGTCATTCTGGTGTACCAAAATGCAATGACACTATCGGTATGATCGATGTGTAAGTGTGCCTTTAAGGCATGTATGTGTAACAATGGTTTTGGGAAACAGCTCGGAGATGTTTTATTTTATTTCACCTTTATTTAACCAAGTAGGCAAGTTGAGAACAAGTTCTCATTTACAATTGCGACCTGGCCAAGATAAAGCAAAGCAGTTCGACACATACAACGACACAGAATTACACATGGAGTAAAACAAACATACAGTCAATAATACAGTATAAACAAGTATATATACGATGTGAGCAAATGAGGTGAGATAAGGGAGGTAAAGGCAAAAAAAAGGCCATGGTTGCAAAGCAAATACAATATAGCAAGTAAAACACCGGAATGGTAGGTTTGCAGTGGAAGAAGGTGCAAAGGAGCAAAATAAATAATAAAATACAGTAGGGAAAGAGGTAGTTGTTTAGGCTAAATTATAGGTGGGCTATGTACAGGTGCAGTAATCTGTGAGTTGCTCTGACAGTTGGTGCTTAAAGCTAGTGAGGGAGATAAGTGTTTCCAGTTTCAGAGATTTTTGTAGTTCGTTCCAGTCATTGGCAGCAGAGAACTGGAAGGAGAGGCGGCCAAAGAAAGAATTGGTTTTAACGATGCTCAAACAAAGGTTCTAATGATGAATGAACGTAAACGCGGGGCACAGGGCCAAACACACCGACAGCGCCATTGCATTGTGGTACACCAGAATTACATTCATTTCCAATGAAACGCTGTGTTTGCCTTGCAGCATTGCGTTGCAGAGGCAGTTGCAGTGCGTTCGTATGCGTCAAACTGTATGCATAGACGGTTTGACAGAAATGGTAGTAGAAGGTGAATGTTGAATTTTTGTTGCATACATATCCAAATGATGCTGCGTACTATTTACTATTTTTCACAAAAGACGCTTAATAGTACGCAGCATCGCAATGCTGCAAGGCAAACGCAGCGTTTCATTGGAAATGAATATAATTCTGGTGTACCAAAACGCAATTACTGTCGGTGTGTTCGAAGCGTTAGAGCGCAACATAGGCTACCATTTTAGCCACAATCGTAGTGGTCGAAGTTGGCAGAGTTCGCTAAATTATTATTTATGGATAATGTTAATGACTTACTTGTAAATGTTCTGTAATAAATTACTAAAACAACTTTAACTGTCACCTTGCTTAATTTGCTAC
This sequence comes from Oncorhynchus mykiss, assembly GCF_057628025.1. NCBI lineage: Eukaryota > Metazoa > Chordata > Actinopteri > Salmoniformes > Salmonidae > Oncorhynchus > Oncorhynchus mykiss. The sequence continues at coordinate 71,581,824 of NC_143022.1, forward strand.
ACTAGCTAGCTATGTACCTACTTCCCTCTCCGTAACGTTAACAGAACTGCGGGAAAGTAGTAACGTAACTCCGCAGGCGAGGGTGAAGCGGGAAAGTAGTAACGTTACTCGGCAGGCGAGGGTGAAGGACACTGTCCCGGTGTTGTGAAACACCGACTTGCCACTCTCCCACTGAGTAGACTGTGTCCCGGTGACATCCAGATGGTTACCAATATTATTTACCAAAGTTATTTCTCATGAAGGCTGATATCCTACTTGGGAGGAGAACATGTGGCCATGTTAACTACTGCCGGCAACAACGTGATACAGCTGCGGAGTGGGAAGCATCTCAATACCACACACGTGGTCCTCCGCACCAGCTAGTCGTCAAGCTTCCTGAAGACTAACGTTAACCAATTGGCGACCAATATTACAGGTTATTGCTCGCTCGCCCTTTAAAATAAACAAAACTAACTCGAGCCCAGTATTTAATATATGTTTGTGTGTGAAGCCTTAGACAACTTTCCACATTGGGCGGACAATTTGTTTTTCTAATTCGGAAAATAAAATGTCACCACCTGTGTTGTTGGTGGCGTGGAGCTCACGCAGCATCCGGCCCTCAGCTTGCATGTCTCACAGCGTCTGAGGTGTGATCTTCAATCAGACTCTACTCGATAAAACAAGCAGATCTGCAACAGCTAGCTAGCTAAGTTGCTAGCTAATGGATAGAGGGACATAGGGAGGAGCTTTCTAGGGCTAGCTAGCTACCCGTGTAGCTAGCCTGTTCAGAGTCCGACTCAGTCCCAGATCTTTTTGTTCAATCATGACAACTTCTTGTCACATGAGAACAGTCACTCTTTCTAGCGCTAGCTAACAGGCAACAATAGCAAGTCAGCTAAAGTTTGCTAGGTAGAGATATTTTGACAGCTAGCGGAACATGACTTTATTTGCTTCGTCCAGCAACGAACCATTGTTCATTAATATCTCGTAGCGGGACAAAGCAAGACTTTCTGTCCCCCCCATCAACTACGACAGCTGCTAGCTAAGCTAAAAGCAAGCAAGTCAGCTTAGTGCAGCCGGCTCTTTTAGTCCACACTCGAGAAAATAATCAATACATATTTGCATGTCGTGTATGCTTCGTTTATATACCACTTTGTTAGGCTACTATTTATGCTAGAATCACAGGATGAGACAAGCTACTCACCAGTCTTGTTGCAATATTGAGTGGGTAGATAATGATTCACAGAGCATGCGCAAAGCCTGGTTCAGAATATGTAGATAGAAATGTAATACATAGAATGAACAGTCCATATACAGATGTTATAATAATAGGCCTACTGGAACATTCTTATTTGTAGGCGTCATTGAAGGTCTATCTGACCTCTCCCCATTCAGATCAGAGTTTACAGATCAACTTGATGCCAATGACAGGATCTCACGGTTGCATAAGATATGAGCAGTCTGTGCAAAAGAGGGAAAGTGGGCAGACTGTGCGTAAAAACACTGCTATTAGGCTGCAGCACAACTGTTTCCCTTCCAATGTAAACATATCACATTTAGAATCCCATTGAAAAGGTAAAATATAAGGCTACGTCTCCATCTGCCGGTGTCATGAGGTGCATGCATGGTGATATACCGGGGAATTCATATTTGTGGGGCAATTCAATTGTGCTACAGCGTCATTACGCACGACCAGAATCAGTGATGTAAAACATAGCTAAGCCGAACGAGTTGTCCATATCGTTTATAGAGCCCAGAGACAGATGTCTAGTTCCGCAGGCTGCAGCAGCTCACACCTGCGCGATTAGTTACAAATCCTCTGACATCAGCACTGCACCAAGTGGACAGTTCCATCGATGCTCGGGAAAGGAACAGCCTCCACCTAAAAATAGTAGAAAATATCAATGTATTTAAAATATATATATATATTTTAGTCTAGGCCTATTAACGTTTTATTTAAATAGATTCATTTTCGAAAATCGTCCTTCATGCGCTTATGTTATGGGGATAAGGTAAAACTCCGTGTGTATTGGGTCGGTCTGCCTAAACCTATATAAGCACTGCAGCCAAAGTTTTCCAAAGCCTCTCTTGCCAACCGCAAAGATGAACTACGGATCTGACCACTATACCTCGTCATCCTACCGAAAGATCTACAGGGACGCTCCTCGTTTCTCACCCTCAACCTCTCGTATGAGTAGTCCTTCCGCCTCCTCCCGCAGTTCTGTGTCCTCCACCAGTTACAGGTCTGCGGTGTCTCTCCCCCGCAGCAGTGCGTCATCGCTGGGCTACTACAGAAGGACCGGTCAGTCTTCTTCCTTTTCGACGGTGCCAGGTGACAGCCTCGAATTGACTCAATCCTCCGTCCTCAGCAATGAGTTGAAAGTCACCCGAACCAATGAGAAGGAACAACTGCATGGTCTCAATGACCGCTTCGCCATGTTCATCGAGAAAGTGCGTACCCTGGAGCAGCAGAACAAAGTCTTGGAGACGGAGCTGGTGACCCTGCGCCAGAGGCAGCACGAGCCATCCCGCATCGCGGACCTATACCAGCAGGAGATGCGCGAGCTTCGCGCGCAAGTGGAGGAGATCGGCAGCGAGAAAGCCCACATTCTCATCGATAGGGACAACTTAGAAGAAGACATGCACAAGCTTAGGGCCAAATATGAGGAGGAGATAAGGGCGCGCGAGGAGGCTGAGCAGACCCTGCGGTCGTTCAAAAAGGACGTGGATGACGCCACCATGGCGCGGCTGGATCTAGAGCGCAAAGTGGAGGGCCTCCTGGATGAGATATCCTTCCTGAGGAAGGTCCACGACGAGGAGGTGGCCGAACTGAGCGGTATGGTCCAGGCAGCTCATGTGTCAGTCGAGGTAGAGCTGGCCAAACCCGACCTAACTTCGGCTCTGAAAGAGATCCGCAATCAGTACGAGACTCTGGCTTCTAAGAACCTGCACTCCGCGGAAGAGTGGTATAAATCCAAGTTTGCCAATCTCAACGAGCAGGCCACCAGGAGCAATGAGGCAATGCGGGCCAGCAGGGAGGAGATCAACGAATTCAGGAGACAACTGCAGTCCAAGACAATTGAGTTGGAGACCCTACATGGCATCAACGAGTCTTTGGAACGGCAGATTCGAGAGACAGAAGATGGACACAATCTTGAAATCGCAGGTTTGCAGGTAAAATACGTTTGTTTGCACTTGACAGCTCTTTCTCACACATACACGCACCCCTCCTTGCACAGGTGCGCCTGTGTTGGGGAAGTGAGAACATGTGTACTGCATGATGGAAAAGTAAGATTACGCAAATTATTTGTAAATAAACACATTAAAATGCATGATTTATATTACAATGGGTAGCCGTCTTTGCATCTTAAAACATTGTTATTATTTTGAGACTGTTGTATGTTCTGGGATAACACATCTGGAAGTCAACCTTCCCTGTCCATGGTTCTGAAATGCTCTAAATTTGCAACCGCATGAAGTGGCAGGGTCGCTCTCTAAATAAAGAGGATTTCTAAAAGATATCAGCAACAGTAAACGTCTGCTTGAATCATCACAGCTGGATGTCGTGTCCTGTCCAGCTGAGAAAGTGTTATAAGACTGACCATGAGAGCCCGCGGGGGCTCGTGTGACGTGATGTCATGTGTTCATCATATCACTATCACGCTGCTTGACATGACAGGAAACATAACGGCCCGTCGACGTCAGAGTAGTCTACGAACCTAGCTTCAACCCCGTAGAGTAATCACCAAATGCAGTGCATTATACTGAACGAACCCCGTGTATTTATACTACCCTAAATCGGATTAGTGGTCATCCGTTTATGACCTCTTGCGCAAGCGTTCAAATACTCTTCCTTGCCACCCACGAGCGAACACTTTACTACTGTGTCCTTATAGATAATTCAATGCATATGGTTACCTAGAAATTCAGATTAAACAAAGAGTAGGGCTCAAGGAAAGGATATAGATTAAGTATTCCCACCTGGACTAAGTTTTTTTCCTTGGTCCATGTAACGACATTCAGTACTGAGAGGCCTTCTGCAATGGAGATGTTAAGGTCGAATTTGTTTCTTCCTTTCACCTAAACAGGATACCATTGGGCACCTGGACAATGATTTGCGGAACATCAAGAATGACATGGCTCAGCATCTTCGAGAGTACCAGGATCTGCTCAATGTCAAAATGGCTCTGGACATTGAAATAGCTGCCTACAGGTAATTTACATCTACCAGGACCTGTGACCAGGGTCTGTTAGCAAAGTCTTAGTGATTCCCATTATGGGAATATACCCTTGCCCTCCATACTCTTTCAAAAATAATGTTACAATATGTTAGTCACTAATCACTCTCAGCTATAAATGTATTGACAAAATACTTGTTGACCTGTGTTTGGCCTTCAGAAAACTGCTGGAGGGAGAGGAAACTCACTTTAGCGCCTCAAACCATGGCACCAGTCACTTTGGATACCAGCCACGTGCCTCAAGCTATGCACGGAGTACCAATAAGGACAAAGAGGCTGCTCAGAAAGATGGCTTCAAGGAGATCACTGAGGAAAAAGTGGAGAAGAGCGATGAAGCAGATATCAACTCAAACAACTAGACAACGTAAATTCAGAGCTTGCAAGCCAGTTATCTAAAGGCACAGAGAAAATGTACTGTATATCTTACATTATTACTGGGATGCATTATGTGCAGCTGAGCACTGCTACACTCTCCAGTTTCAATTAAAATAGTGGAAATCGAGATCGTCTTTGTTAGTAATATGAAAGGAATATGGAAGGTAGGTAGGTAGTTGAAAGGAGTGATAATTTTGTAATTTAAACAAATATAATATTTTAATGAAATGTATATATTTTTGTAGCCTGGTTGCCTGATCTGTATGTGTTTTAGCCAACTCTTCTGTCGTTCGTTGTTATGCCATGCAAATACAGTACATGGCTAATATTTTTGGGAGTTGGTGCTGTTGATGAAGCCATTAAAAATGTACTGTAACCATTTTGTCCCTATTTATTGAACATTGTCAATAAATGACTGAGAAGTCTTTTCACTGCTCCCTCAGATCCCCCACCGAGTCGAGCAGAGCGGGAAGGATACAAATAGGTTTGATAAAGATCCAGGCCACACACTGAGCTGAGAGAGGATATTAACTCTCCACGGCTAATTGGCTTGGCATTTGGATCAACTTGAAAATCATCCTTTCAATGCCGACAACCTGCTAAAGACAAACACATCGTTATTCTCATTTTAGTTACTGCAGAGTGAAGACTTCCCATAACCTCCCTGTCCCTCTCTGAAAAGCTCTGGCTACTGCATGAGCTCAGGGTTAGTCCTAGCTCAGTGACTAAGAGTATGACACTGCACTGAACAGATCAAGCCTCACCCCTAGAGTCACATTCCTTCTTCAGAGCCATATTACAGGTCAAAACAAACATCCTTAGCATATCCACATGACCAGAAATCAGAATCACATAATTACCATATCCACACCGGCTAATGCAAAATGTAGCCATATAAAACACAATGGGTATATAATATTGCATAGTATTTTATTAGTGTTAATATTGAGAAACTGCAAGTATCAAAACCCAACTTGTTGTATTGGTTGTATCAAAAAGGCCTGTTTGAAACTTGAGTGGTTAATCAATATTCAAAACAATGACATGAAGTGACACTAAGAGTGTACAGACAGTCTGTACAAACGTTCAAAGCTCTAAAATGATGTAAAATAAGGAAACAGTACAGATTACAGATACAGTGTACATTTAACTCATAACTAGTGTTTCAAAAACATGAGATTTTGGTAGTAGTAGCATGACGGGTCCTTTTTCTCTTTGAGCCCTCTGAAATCACTTCAGTCTCTCAGACTGAAAACTATAACCTAACCATAACAATTTACAGAAGAAGGCATCTGGAAAATAGTCAGGCAAGTAGGCAGAGAGGAGAAGACTTGATTCTGTAAGGCATTAGTAACAAGAATGAAGACCGTGGTTCCCTGAAGGTCAGCATTAATATCAGGATCACATCCATCCCACTTTCCCCTCACATGTGAGCAGGCAGCACCAGTCCAAAGTGGAGAACCAAAATACCATCCTGGGAATAAAAACACATACAAGAAAAATAAGCACACAAACTCATAAATGGAGGCTAACGATATCAGGACTATTTCCAGAGAGAGTGACTAGGAGTACATAGGGTCTTGAGTGGACCCACCTGTAGAGCATCGTCTCCCAGGGAGCCCTGAACCTCTCGCAGCGACTGGTAACGGTCCAGGAGGTGGTCTCCACACACGACATCCACCTGCACCACAACATCATATCATTTCCACAGACGGCATGACATCATGTGAGAGTGATACACTGAGCGATAACATACAGTTGAAGTCGGAAGTTTACATACACCAAATAGTTTAAACTGCCTTTAAATTGTTGAACTTGGGTCAAACGTTTCGGGTAGCCTTTCACAAGCTTCCCACAATAAGTTGGGTGAATATTGGCCCATTCCTCCTGACAGAGCTGGTGTAACCGAGTCAGTAGGCCTCCTTGCAGGCACACGCTTTTTCAGTTCTGTCCACAAATGTTCTATAGGATTGAGGTCAGGGCTTTGTGATGGCCACTCCAATACCTTGACTTTGTTGTCTTTAAGCCATTTTGCCACAACTTTGGAAGTATGCTTGGGGTCATTGGCCATTTGGAAGACCCATTTGCGACCTAGCTTTAACTTCCTGACTGATGTCTTGAGATGTTGCTTCAATATATCCACATAATTTTCCATCCTCATGATTCCATCTGTTTTGTGAAGTGCGCCAGTCCCTCCTGCAGCAAAGCACCCCACAACATGATGCTGCCACCCCCGTGGTTGGGATGGTGTTCTTCGGCTTGCAAGCCTCCCCCTTTTCCTCCAAACATAACAATGGTCATTATGGCCAAAGAGTTCTATTTTTGTTTCATCAGACCAGAGGACATTTCTCCAAAAAGTACGATCTTTGTCCCCATGTGCAATTGCAAACCGTAGTCTGGCTTTCTTATGGCGGTTTTGGAGCAGTGGCTTTTTCCTTGCTGAGCGGCCTTTCAGGTTATATCGATATAGGACTCGTTTTACTGTGGATATAGATATTTTTGTACCTGTTTCCTCCAGCATCTTCACAAGGTCCTTTGCTGTTGTTCTGGGATTGATTTGCACTTTTCCAGGCTGTTTAAAGGCACAGTAAACTTAGTGTATGTAAACTTCTGACCCACTGGAATTGTGATACAGTGAATTATACGTGAAATAATCTGTCTGTAAACAATTGTTGGAAAAATGACTGGTGTCATGCACAAAGTAGATGTCCTAATCGACTTGCCAAAACTATAGTTTGTTAACAAGAAATTTGTGGATTAGTTGAAAAACAAGTTTTAATGACTACAACCTAAGTGTATGTAAACTTCTGACTTCAACTGTACATGGGAGTCGTCAGCAGGTAGCCTAGCAGTTAAGAGAGTTGGGCCAGTAACCAAAATGTTATTGGTTCGAATCCCCGAGCAGACTATGTGAACAATCCTCCGATGTGCCCTCGAGCAAGGCAAGTAACCCTAATTGCTCCTGTAAGTCACTCTAGAAAACTGCGTCTGCTCAATGACTCCAATGTAATGGGGGGGCATATCTGAGGGGAAACTGGTAGCTGCAGTTTGGGATGAGCAAATGAAAACAGAAAAAAGGCTACTGATCAATTTCAATAAGACATAGAAATAGTTTTCCTGAATAATCACAGTTCCACCCCTGGTTTAGAACTGACCTCAATAAAAATGAACAGAACTCTGGACAACGTCAATGCTTTTGTGATAGTGCTTACAATCTGTTATCCTGCTACTCAGACCACAGCTGAGCTCTGGGTTAGTTCCCCTTCCTCTGTCCTCTGCAACTCTTACTCCCCATGTTTCCCCAGACGAGGCCGGTGAGTGCCAAGAAATCAGCCTAAGCCTATAATCCCTGTCCAAGTGTGTTACTGCTAAACACGCTATGTACAGGTAGCTCTGCTCCCTGGTTGTGTTGTTACACTCTGCACTTTCATGTTAGACAAAATAACACTCTTCTCTCTCTGTCCTTGGGTGAGCTTAAGGTGCATCGACCTCTCACTTAGCTGCTTAGCCCGGATGCCCTAGATTGCAACAATGCAGTCCACTAAGGTATATTTCAGGGGATGTGATTGAGATGGACTCCTCACACACAGGTATACACACAATGACATTTAAACATGCCTCTTTCTTGAAGCAGAGAGCCCTCTCACATAACGAGCAGATATAACGCATGTACATAATTATGCCTTTCTCTTTCTGGCATCTTGCCAGGTTTCCCTTTCAGAAATAGTTCATAACCTAATCAGACATCCTGGTAAAGTCTATGTGAAACTCCTCCCACTGACCTGGCAGGTAGGACTCAGCTCCATCTTCCTCCTGATGAAAAGTTCCACATGGCGGACAGTGGCTTCTCCCGACACTCGCACGTACCGCCTCTCCAAAGGCTGGCCAGGTACACCAGTGTTACAGATTTCAATCCCTTATTCATTTGAGCATTATATCAATATAACTAAAACAACTCAATTTCACAACATTAGTGTATGTATGACCATTCCTATATAGTGGATAGCAACATTATCGCTGGTACTGTTATTTATTTTAAAATATCGTACAACTGTCATTAAAACTCGAGAAAAGAGCTTGTCAGCAGTAATTACCTTATAGTTGTTAATGCCTTCTTCCGCTCTGGATCAAAACAAAAACACAACATTACATAGAATTGTCTTAATCCCTGCAACCAATTATGTAAAGTTAGCCATCAATCTCGTAACTTGAAATGTTCGCCCTAGTGCCTATTCACTCAATGGAAGAACTGTAGCACAGCAGCACCATCTACTGGGGAGACAAGAATGACCAGAGACAAACATAAACAATAACATTTCAAAATGTCTTACTGAATATCCCCCATCCCTCAAATAGAAGATACTAATGCTAGGGAGAGACTCACCCCACAAACTCCAGCTGCAGAGACACATCCAGTTCAGGAGGGATGGTGAAGACAGACTGGGGCAGCAACTCCCTCCTCTGCTTCTGGTTCTTCAGCACAGGGACCGCGGGGGACGCCACCACTGAGGTCACAGAGAAAGACGAGCGTTACAGTGGCATTAGTGGTACGCTCCACACACAGCAATGAGACAGACAGAAACTGACACATGGCTAACACCAGAGGTGTCTTCAGTCTTCAAATACGCAAACCCTTCATATAAACAAAGATTCATCACATATCAGCCAAAAAACAATTAACATCAACAACAAATAAATAATATTTTATACCTGGTTTAGGCACCTCCAGTCCTCTCTGTTTGTAAAAATCTATCATCCTTGCTCTCTCCACTGCAAAGAAAATGAAGAGTAAGAACAATATTAATTTAAACTGCCAAACAAAAGATTGAAATGAGAAAATGTGAGAAATGGAAGGCTTATGGATACTTACATTCTTCTAGATGTGGCAGCATCTTGTAAACAATATCTTGCAACTGTCTGTCAGGCCTGTGGAGGTAAAAATACCCACCATACAGTAAGTATTTACATACCTGTATATAACTGAGTATTAGCCTATAGATCACTATATTCATTGATAATGGGCCAATGGGAGAGTTATAGTTATCTGCTGCAAAGCAGACTTCTGCACACGTTGTTTCAGTGAAAATGTCAGTTTATCGTGGCAACGTTTTCATTTAAAATGAGTTTGCACTAGGGCTGCACCCATTTAGTCGACTGGTCGATTGTTTGGTCGATTGTTTGGTCGATTGTTTGGTCGACCAAGATTATTTTAGTTGAGCAGTGGCAAATATATAGAAACAAATTATGGCACACGAAACACCTGCCTGATTCACACCTGTCAGAGGGGACTAATCCATTGTGGAGACCGCGGGTGATGGCACACCAGTATCACCAATAGCAACATTTACCATTAATTCCCATAATTTCTAATCTACCATGTTTGTTTGGTTACGGTCATTTCTGTTAATGCATTCAATATATTATTACAGTCCTACCGTTGTCATTGTAGGAGTGGACACACACCTGATTCCGCATATAAAAGTAGACTAGTCTACTTGTTCTGCGCACAATGTAGACCTATAAGAGTGCCCATTTGGGGATCTGATACTATTTCTGATTTCCTTAACTCACCATGACTGCAGAGCTCCTCAAAGCAACTTTTTTTCTCTCACCTCAAACACCAGGTAAACAAAGTCTGTCTTTACATCCATTGTGAATGACAATAGTTCCTCAATGTAGCCTATTTATTAAAATCTTTCCAGCTCTCTTCAGGTGCTTCAGGCCTGACCATGTTAATGCAATGTTTCAAGTTCCTTGCTGACAGACCATGTGCAGCCAATGTGATTTATAGGATACTTATTTTTAAATCAGGATATTTTCTACCTGCGGGCTGCAAAGTTTTGTTGGCTTATGTAGGCTATTTTTACATATCGGCAATGGCAATAGAAGTTACTTTTAGATTTGTATAATTTGTATTAAGATGTAATGTGGTTAATCAAATTTTATTTTGAGACATGAAGACTATTATAAACTAAACTCTTCCACAAAAATGTGCATGTGAAAATCATAACCGGCACGCAGATCAGTAGAAATGGCACTTCAAATGGTAAAGGTTGCCGACCGCTGGTGTAGCCTATTACCGGCAACTTTAGGAGCATAATGCAGAATCTGAGAAGGCCAGTAGCAGGGGGCAACAGGATGGATCTCTGGCTCTCTCTTTAGTAATTTGTCTTCATTTTTAAATCACAGTGCTTAAAGCATCAGACAAGCTCAATGGCCTAGATATAGTTGATTTTATTCAAACATAGGGTGTGTCTATACATGTCAAAATACATGTTTTAAAATGTCCACCAATCGATTGGTCGAAAGAAGACGATTCTTGGCTAGTTTGCATATTAGTCATCTGTACATTTGTGTCTCTTTGGACTGTGCAGAAGGCAGAGTTGTGCACAGCGGTTCGGTAGACAAGCGTGTGTGCTTGGAATGGATAAAAGTGGCATCTACTGATAGACATATCAGAACCTGTGTGTCACATCAGGACATTGTGTACCAGGTAACTCCCCAGCAGGGAGGGTAACCATAGAAATGTCACCTTAAAAAGAACACTAATGAGGACAAGCAGAAAAACAACCTTTGATCGCTCTTTTTGAACAACTCTCATAAACAACATGAACCGATGTCTTCAAATTCAAAACCTCTGATACAATTGAACAAGACAAGAGCATGGGTGCTCTTAGACATCAGAGGCAGGCATGTTTACCTTATATTGTACAGTGGTTGTGTCTGGTGGACCACAATGCTGCAATTGGGACACCTGTTGCTGTAGAAGAAGTGCTTCACGATGCAGCTTTTACAAACTGGGAAAGGGAAAACGCATAACAAAGCAGTTATGACTAATGTGATGAGACTGAAGTGATTGCATTCATATTTCAGGAATTTTCATCTCAATCATTGTATCTCACAAGTGTGCAGACACTCTGTTATGGTGGTGGCATCGATGAGGAATCCGCAGCAGAGAGCACAGCGGATGTATGGGTAGAATTGATTAAGAGGAAGTTCAGGCTGTGAAAAGATGCAAAAACATGCATAATGTCATTCCACATTACAGTGCATCACATTTACAGAGTACAAACCATTGTAACTACCATGTAACTAACGTTACCATATTCATAACAGTATATTATGACTCGCCACTCTAGCAATATAAGAAACGCTAACGTTAGATATTGCCCAAGTCTCCAGTACTGTACCTCATCCTCGGAGTCAACATTATTGGATGTCCCATCGTGGTCTTCAGAGCCATCGTTGTCAACGCTGTTCTGGCGGCTACCATCGGTTGGTGTCGCCTCTTCTGAATTCTGACCGACACTCAAGCAACCTGGTCTTTCGAGTTCCTTGGTCCTGTCCTCCATGTTACTGCAATTTGTGTTGATTTCTACGCCAATAAATTTTTCAATTAATCAATAATTTGATATTCACCTGACCCTGGTCTGTCCGTTGAGGGGCAGTGTTGCTAACGTTAGCCAGCGTGCTGGCTACGGTTGCAAGCTCAATGAATACACAACGATAACAGTCCTACCTTTACCTGAACGGACTACCTATTAACCACATACGTATTTTAACCATTAAACATTAGCACAAATTAAACTAACAAAACCAAATGTAACAGTTGCTAGCTAGCTACTTTTGTTGTCCTTCGACTTTCAGCAACTTCCGGGTTGGCGCCATGGTGGTGAAACTAGCCAATGAAATCCAAGCTGAGCAGAGTCCCATAGAAATAGAACGTATAGAATGGAGCACAGTTGCTTTCTCTTATCGTGCATCAAATGAATGAATATTCATTAATATGACATCAATTAATAATTAGAACAGGGGTCTCCAACCCTGTTCCTGTAGATTTTCGCTCCAACCCCAGTTTTAACTAACCTGGTTCAGTTTATCAACTAGCTATTAGTATTGGGTGTGCTAGATTATGGTTGGAGTGAAAACCTGCAGGAGGGTAGCTCTCCAGGAATAGAGTTGCAGAGCCCTGGATTAGAACATACTAATTAATGTGTTTATTTTTTACTTGATGGTTTATTTAAGTTTTATCAAACGTATCTCCTATAGGCTTACTATTGGTAGCTAGCTATACATGGATCTAAGTTTATGGATCAGGTGCCGTCAGGCAATGTCCTTTAAAATATCTAACTATTAATTTGGCCATGCAAGACACAGGGAAACATGAGAAATGGTTCCATGGCAGTAATATACCCTGGCCAGCAGGGAGCACAGAACCCAGCCCCGCAAGCAGCAAAGTCCTCATGGTGTCATATCATATGCCACCAGATAGAAGTATTTCACTTGGTTGTTGCATCTCTCATATTTTAAAACAGGGATTCAGTGACTCAATGTATACAGTAATTATTCCTTATGGTGTGTGGTACCATTTGGATTGTGGTTCATCAATTAAAGCCTTCAAATCATATGCAAACTGGTTTATGTACACTTAACATACTGGGTGTCAACTCCTACCTCTACCTTGTCTGCTTTGAGATCACAGTCACTGTGTGAGTGTTCAGGGAGTGTTGTGCTGGAGCATGTTGAGTGCGACATCTCTGAATCTGACAGCAGCAAGTCTGAGCAGCACAGGCATTCATCTCCCTTCTCATTCCTGCCTTCTCATTCCTGCATTCCTGTCCACTATTCAAGTACCATATTTAATCATCATCCATCACCCCTTGGTGCTCCTGATTTGTCAATCACCGTATTCTTATCGGCAGACTCAACAGCCTTCGTTTCTCTAATGACTGCCCTTGCCTGGTTCACTAACTACTTCTCAGATAGAGTTCAGTGTGTCAAATCGGAGGGCCTGCTGTCCGGACCTCTGGCAGTCTCTATGGGGCTGTCACAGGGTTCAATTCTTGGGCCGACTCTTTTCTCTGTATATATCAATGATGTCGCTCTTGCTGCGGGTGATTCTTTGATCCACCTCTACACAGACGACACCACTCTGTATACCTCTGGCCCTTCTTAGGACACTGTGTTAATAAACCTACAAACGAGCTTCAATGCCATACAACACTCCTTCCGTGGCCTCCAACTGCTCTTAAATGCAAGCCAAACGAAATGCCTGCTCTTCAACCGATCTGCCTGCACCCGCCCGCCCGACTACCATCACTACTCTGGATCGTTCTAACTTAGAATATGTGGACAACTATAAATACCTAGGTGTCTGGCTAGACTGTAAACTCTCCTTCCAGACTCACATTAAGCATCTCCAATCCAAAGTTAAATCTAGAATCGGCTTCCTATTTCGCAACAAAGCCTCCTTCACTCATGCTGCTAAACATACCATTTTAAAACTGACTATCCTACCGATCCTTGACTTCGGCGATGTCATTTACAAAATAGCCTCCAACACTCTACTCAGCAAATTGGATACTGTCTATCACAGTGTCATCTGTTTTGTCACCAAAGCCCCATATACTACCCACCACTGCGACCTGTATGCTCTCGTTGGCTGGTCCTCGCTACATATTCGTTGCCAAACCCACTGGCTCCAGGTAATCTTTAAATCTTTGCTAGGTAAAGATCCGCCTCTGCTCACTGGTCACCATAGTAGCACCCACAGGTAGCACAAGCTCCAGCAGGTATATTTCACTGGTAATCCCCAACTCCTCCTTTGGCCACCTTTCCTTTCAGTTGTCTGCTGCCAATGACTGGAACGAATTGCAAAATCACTGAAGTTGGAGGCTTATATCTCCCTTACTAACTTTAAGCATCAGCTGTCAGAGCAGCTTACCGATCGCTGCAGCTGTACACAGCCCGTCTGTAAATAGCCCATCCAACCAACTACCTACCTCATCCCCATATTTGTTTTTGTTTTTCTGTTCCTTTGCATACCAGTATTTCTACCTGCACATCCTTATCTGCACATATATCACTCCAGTGTAAATTGCTAAATTGTAATTACTTCGCCACTATTGGCCTACTTATTGCCTTACCTCCTTACTTCATTTGCACACACTGTACACCTATTTTTCAATTGTATTATTGACTGTACAAATGTTTATCCCATGTGTAACTCTGTGTTGTTTTTGTTGCACTGCTTTGCTTTATCTTGGCCAAGTCGCAGTTGTAAATGAGAACTTGTTCTCAACTGGCATACCTGGTTAAATAAAGGTGAAATTAAAAATTAAAAAATAATAATAATTGGTTGGAGTAGGTTTGGAACCAGCTGCACTGATTATGTATGATTGGATACTGGAAAGTGTCTCAAGACGCTTAGAACAGTCAAGTCAGGAAGGAAAAAAATATTCCAAAATTGAATTCACTACAAAATCATGGTTCAATCTTGGGTCAGTGTCACGACTTCTGCCGAAGTCGGCCCCTCTCCTTGTTCGGGCGCGTTCGGCGGTCTTCTAGCTATCGTTTTCTAGCTTTTCATTTTCCATTTGTTTTGTCTTTGTCTTACACACCTGGTTTTTATCCCCCAATTACTTGTTCATTATTTAACCCTCTGTTCCCCCAAGTTTGTTTGTGAATAATTGTTTGTTGTATTTACGGTCCGTATTGTGGGCTCAGTAATATCGACTTGATTTGTAAGTCTTGAGTAAATTTTCGTGTATTACTGCGCCTGACTACTCTGCACCAGCTACACCCAGACCTATTACAGTCAGAGTTTGTGTCCACTGACCATTACACTGAATATTTGAAGATGAAGGTGAAGACAAACTTGAAGGCAAGGACATAATATTATAAATCCAGCCCATCTTGGTTGTGGATATTTAGCATTAATCTATTTTCTGTTCACAGAAGTTCACGATAGTCAAGCAGTACTTATACTGAACATAAATATAAACGCAACATGCAACAAATTCAAAGATTACAGTTCATATAATCAAAATCAGTCAATTGAAATAAACTCATTAGGCCTTAATCTATGGATTTCACATGACTGGGCAGGGGCGCATCCATGGGTGGGCCTGGGACGGCATAGGCCTACACACTTGGGAGCCAGGTCCACCCACTGGGGAACCAGGCCCAGCCAATCAGAATAAACTTTTCTCTACAAAAGGGCTTTATTGGACATACTGCCCAATTCTCTAAAACGATGTTGAAGCCGGCTTATGGTAGAGAAATGAACATAACATTTTCTGGCAACAGCTCTGGTGGACATTCCTTCAGTCAAAATGCCAATTTCATGCTCCCTCAAAACTTGAGACATCTGTGGCATTGTGTTGTGTGACAAATCTGCCCATTTTAGAGTGGACTTTATTGTCCCCCGCACAAGCTGGGTATGTGTAATGATCATGCTGTTTAATCAGCTTCTTGATATGCCACACCTGTCAGATGGATGGATTATCTTGACAAAGGATAACATGCTCACTAACAGGGAGGTAAAAAAAAAACATTTGTGCACAGATTGTTTTTAGAAATAATACTTTTTGTGAGTATAGGACATTTCTGGCATCTTTTATTTCAGCTCATGAAACATGGGACCAACAATTTATGTTGCATTTATATTTTTGTTCAGTATAGTTAGGTGGATTCAGTGGAGCACAGCTAAGGCCATGCAGGGTCAGCTGAATATACAACATTTGCATGCTTAATGCTAAAGAATGAATGACATCAGAGTTCTCAATATCACTGAAACACTACACTTTATTGAAAGTCAGTTATAATACAAAACAATTCCTTAGAAATAACTTAAAGACTATATATTTAATTGAATTGCGATGGCATTTGCGTCCCTCAGCTTTTCAACCATGAAAAACACTTTATGACAAATAGTTACACATCATACACATTTTTTGTTGATATTGAACTGTTTATGAATGATAAAACATAAAGCAAGTCATTTCTACTGCAAAACTGTATCTTTAATGAATTGTTTAAAGAGACTTCACTAGTCGTGTTAGTATCCTTCCTAATACATCTCCTCCAGAATCTAATCGAGCATCTGACGCAATTACGTAAGATTTTAGTTCTGGGTTTCTGAGATGACTCATTACACAAAAGATATACAAGGACCTTGAGCATTCTCTCCAAGAAAAACTCTTATCGCAGGAGTAGTCTATATTAAAGAAAGTTGCTAGCTATTCATACCCTTTTAGAGTGTTATAATATGGTGTGGATAAATAAAGTGTTATTAGTGTTAGGCTAATCAATTTAAATGAAGAGAAATTACATTGTGAGCGATTAATCATATAACTTGAGTAAATTAAGGGTTAATGACATTAGATCTGAGCAGCTGTGGTCTCCATTTAAGAAAATCCTCAATTACAAAAAATGTGTCATTGGTATTACCAACATTACATTGTCTTCTGACAGGTGGGTCACTCCCACGCGATGCCCGTCCCTCAACCCGACAGTGCAGGCAGAATGGTTGCACTTTCTGACATACGATAATGGCATCATTGGTGTTACTACTCCTAGCGGTGGCAGAAGGTTATCGTCAAAATTACTTAAAGTCATTAATCGGCCATATTAATTTATTTAGAATGGGAAGATATACCCAAATACATTTAAATAAAAACAACTAAACAAAAATGAAGTAAATGTCTTCCAAAATGCCATGCCCAAAAGGCACTGCAAATCAAGAATGACCCTGATGTGTTATTTAGAGACAGGGTCACTGTACCCTATGTCATAGCTGGATACCTCACAGGCCCATATTGGCAGCTATGAGCGTGGTATGTGGGTGTCACCTCCATCCAGGTCCTATGTTACTCATCGACCAATCAGACACCCTATCTTCAATTGGCAACATGGGATGGAGGGTACTGACAGTTTGTCAGTTTGTCCCCCAATATTGTTCTATGAGTTCCACTTTAAAGTCTTATCTCACACACACCTGCAGGGCTCTAACACCTTCAAAGAGTGGAGTGGATTTAAATAGTCTGTCAGAACTAGGATAGGGATATATGGGAGAGGTCAGGATGGAATGCCTGATTCCCTTCACCTGGACCAGGGTGTGATTTTTAGGGGTCAGGCGGTCTGGGAGAGGCAGGTTGGGACTGTAGTTAGTGGTGTTGAGGTGCTGTGGTGGGGTCCTTCTCTCCTCTCACACCTCCATTGGGCTCTGGGGCCTCTCTGCGCCCTGTGGGGGGTCTGGCTGCAAACGGCAGATAGGTTTGTTGCACATAGGGCAGACACTGCGGATCTCCAGCCATTTTAACAGACACCTGCATGGGGGCAGAGCGAGGAAAGTATTATATTATAGACATACAGAGAGAGAGAGAGAGCGAGAGAGAGAGAGAGAGAGAGAGAGAGAGAGAGAAAGAGAGAGAGACTGACAGAAAACAGAGGAAAATATTTACAATGTGCAGAGTGTGAGCATAGCCTTGCTATTGGGAGAAGCCGCCATCGGCAGACCTGGCTCTCAAGAGACGAAATGTGTGCCCAATGCCCACAAAATGTGGTGGAAACTGAGCTGCACCTTCGGACAAATACATGACGATATGAGACACACATATTTCCCTCAGATTTCTAGGATCCAAAAGACATTGATAAGCTCCATTATCTGTTAGGTAAAATACCGCAGTGTGTGATCATTGCAGCAATAAGTGTGACCTGTGACCTGTTGCGATAATTTTAGGGCAACCGATGGAGCACATATTTATCTGGTTATATTTATGTGGCTATTTATTTTCCCCTTGCCATTTGTACTTCTACTATTTGCACATTGTAACAACACTGTAGACAGTTAATAATATAACAATTCAGGGAAGGTTAAACTGTACACACCACCCTACATATTACTATATAGGCCATTGGCTACTAACATGTCAAACATATCCTGTGAGAGAAGTCATTAGACCAGGGCAGGGGTGTCAAACTCATTTTGCCCCGGGGGCCACATTCAGTCTTCAATGAGGCGGCACTGAAAATGTGTTATATTTCATTGGCGTCGAAATTTGAAAGAAATTGTTTTGGGATTTTTTTATGCTCATTTCGGCAATTTTTGAAACTCAAAACACACGCGGGCCAAATTGAATGGACTTGCATATGTTTGACACCTCTGGACTAGGGAGAGGCAGATGGCGTGTGTTAGGGGTAAACAGGCTTATATAGTCAAATGACAAAGTCACACAGACAGTAAATGCCTGTCACCTTGACACTGCACCTGGAGGGCTTTATTATGGTTTTCGTCTCTGTTTTTCTTTACATTACAATTTGAGTGTTTCATTGCATTTGATGTTCTTCCTTCTGAGTATATCTTCAGTTGTTCACTTCACGCCATCAAAGCCAAGACTGTGGGGAGGGACTTACTTCTTGTGGAAGGCATGTGAGCAGGGACACACTCCAAGTTCGTCTCTGCTTTTGAACTGTTCTAGGCACACTGCACAGGTCTGCTGTAGGATGGGAAAGAGATCACGTCAACACTCCTTCAGAAAACAAACTCTCTCACTCCCCACCATAACCCTCTCAGGCCAGGGCCAATATTCTATCCCCCTGCTGAAACAAAATGTTGTTATTTGTAAAGTGCATAGCTGGACCAATGAAGTCAACTTACTCCAAGAAGACTCAGTTTCTTTCCTGCTCCTTTCAAAACAACCTAGAAACAAAGATGCATATAATGTGACAGAGGGAACTATTTTATACAATAAAATAAAAACAAAAGAACAGCTTTATAAATGAACATAAATACGTCAACAACAACATCTGCCGATCCAAAGCTGCCAAGATGCAAAAGATCAAAGCCATCATGAATTGAGAAATGTACAACTTTTTTGAAGAGTTTTATTTAGTGTCTGTATGTCTGACACTACAAAAAAATCCAGACTGTATCACATCCGGCCGTGATTGGGAGTCACATAGGGCGGCGCACAATTGGCCAAGCGTTGTCCGGGTTTGGCCGGGTTAGACCGTCATTGTAAATAAGAATTTGTTCTTAACTGACTTGCCTAGTTAAATAAAGGTTCAATATAAAACGTTTTTACAACAACAACAAAAAATATTCAAAGATGAAAGTACCTCATTATATCCGTATTGCTCCCTTGTGCCTTGTCGCCTTAACCTGAAACAGAATTATAAAAAGGGATTTTCAAATATTATTTTGGACATAATTCCATATTAGGTTGATCAGATGCATATCTGTATTCATAGTTGTGACATCCAAAGATTAGATTTCAATTGACTGATTTCCTTCTATAAACTGTAACTCTGTAAAATATTTGAAATTGTTGCATGTTGCTTTTATATTTTTCTTCAGTACATCTCATCTCTCTATCATATCATGTCTCATCTTGCCCAATGTGTCGGCATGGAGACCAGTTTTCCCTATTGTATTCACATGAATGTCAAATGCAAGTCACAATGTGTCTACACTTAGCTGTGCTACAGCTGCAAAGCAGTTGATCAGGAGCACATTTCCGTATGTCTTTTTTGATTCTTTATCTGGACAACAAGAAAGTGTAGAAAACATTGCCTCAGATTTGGCCAAAAAAACACATTTAGCTCCAGGTTGAAACACAGTCTTAACAAAAAAGCCTGGCAGCTGATGATGTCATGAGGTTGTTCAACACCTAGCATTGATCACATTGCCGTTTAAAACCTATTGTACTACCTGACTGGGGCAGCAGGTAGCCTAGTGGTTAGAGCGTTGGACTAGTAACCGAAAGGTTGCAAAATTGAATCCCCGACCTGACAAGGTAAAAATCTGTCGTTCTGCCCCTGAACAAGGCAGTTAACCCACTGTTCCTAGGCTGTCACTGAAAATAAGAATTTGTTATTAACTGACTTGCCTAGTTAAATGAAGGTAAAAAAATAATAATAATAATTGTGCCAGCCTCAGGGTTGTACTTCCCGAATAAGTTTTTTAACGTTGTTGTCTACAAAGAAATCTACAGCTGACTATGGGTTACTGAGAGTACCAAGCCCATAAGTCATTGACCTTGCTTAATGATATTGCCCCTACAGTCTTAGAAAAAAAGGTGTTATCTAGAACCTACACGGGTTCTCCGGCTGTCCACATAGGACAACCCTTCGAAGAACCCTTGTTGGCTCCAGCTAGAACTATTTTGGTTCCAGGTAGAACTGTTTGGGTTCCCTGTAGAGCCCTTTCCACAGAGGGTCTACATGGAACCCAAATGGTTCTTCCTGGAACCAAAAATTGTTTTTTACCTGGAAACAAAAAGGGTTCTCATCTGGGGACAACCGTAGAACCTTTATTGAACCCTTTTTTTCCAAGAATGTAGGTGAGCCTCACCTGAACATGTAGCAGCAGAAGATCAGGCTGAGCATGAAGATGAAGAGGCCGATGCCCAGGATGATGACGTACACGTTGAGGGGCAGGTTGTAGATGTCTTCCGATGTCATCTTGCCGTAAGGGTCTGAGATCTGCGATCTTAAACCGCACAGACATCCTGAGAGGAGGAAGACAGAGAGAGGAAGAAGACAGAGAGCCTTGAGTCTACTTGACCAAACTCGACAGGCCCTTCTGTCCTCACACACAAAAGACAAGAGTTCAGTGCGTGCGTCATTCTCAATAATGGATTCTGAAGCACATTTCAGTGACTTGTGTGTTTCATTTAAAATGTAGAGAGGAGGTTATGCATTCGAGGAATTAGTATGTTTTACATGTGGCATTTCAAAACATGAAGTGGTGTGTGTGTGTTGGTGTGTTCATCTACTAAGTGCACAGAGGATGTTTTACATCTGAAACAGACTGAATCAAATGAAATGTGGAATTTGGAATGTCTTATTAGCATAAATGTTTAGTATTATTTTATACTGTGCAGTAGGCTGCACATTGTCTGTCTGGCCAGCACTGGACTCGTGGTTAATCTCATTGCATGTGTGCTCCCAAGGCTGGCATGCATATTGCATACTGTTAGCCACTCAGCAGCTTCTTGTTTCAAATATCAATATAACACTACTTCCATTGTTG
Organism: Oncorhynchus mykiss; assembly: GCF_057628025.1. NCBI lineage: Eukaryota > Metazoa > Chordata > Actinopteri > Salmoniformes > Salmonidae > Oncorhynchus > Oncorhynchus mykiss. The sequence continues at coordinate 71,603,232 of NC_143022.1, forward strand.
AACTTCATTGAGTTGCACAAACTTTACACAAAGTACTAAGTTACTTCAACTGAAAATTGAGCTGTCAGTGGGAGTGGGGTGTGTGTTGGACCAGCTCCCCCATTAAGGCCTGTGTGTGTGTGATGTGTGTGTGTGTGTGTGTGTGTGTGTGCGTGTGTCCCATGTCTGAAGGCCACCCCAGAAGCCAGGCACTACATAATGACAACAAGAAAAACACTTTAGTAACATTCCTTGGAGGCTAATCTGTTACGAAACATTTCCATAACCAATGTCTCCAGCACAGAAATATTCCACAACCACATATTCTCTCCATTCATGGTCCTTTAAACACAAACTCTATCCCTATAATTAAACATCTAAAAGCAATTACATAGGAATAACAACCTTCTTTTTGTTGGACTGGAATTTGTTACACATCTCACATACAAAAATACTACAGTTTATTATAGAATACAATAGAATTTACTATAGAATTCTGTAGTAAACTGTAGTATACTGTAGAATACTATACTCCACAAGGTAATATCCCTCAATCATCTGTAGTACTTACTATATAATCTTGTAGTATACTGTAGAATACTATACACTATAGTACACTATAGTATCCATAGATCATGTGTAGTACTTACTATATAATTTTATAGTATACTGTAGAATACTATAGTAAATACTACAGTCATGTCTGCAAAAGCACTAGTGCCAACAAAAACACAAAACATGTTCAATTATAGTAATACTACAGTATTTGATTTGCATATACCCCTCCCAATCCCGGCCCCCATATCCCAATTTGTGCCACCCATTAGTAAGAAACCTACATGCCAGGTATAGACCATATATTGTGTTCCCAACAGGTTTTGGTACATTTGCTCTTTTAGTATTTGTCCAGTAGGTTGCATCAAGGAGAAAGCCCCCGCTTCTATGTCAAATATAGTAAAACAGAAACACTACAGTATACTACAGTCATGTCCACGAAAACACTATAGTAAATACTACAGTCATGTCTGTAAAAACACTACAGTGAATACTATTGTATATAAAGACAGCAACACTAAAGTATTTATACCATATTATACTATAGTCTTTTTTTCACGTGGATTGTTCGTCGGCCTGGGGATGTGAGTGTGTGTATAGTGCATTCAGAAAGTATTCATACCTCTTGCCTTAATCCACATTTTGTTGTTACAGTCTGAAGTCAAAATGGATTAAATAGATTTTTTTTTCTCCCCCTTCAACACACAATACCCCATAATGAAAAAATAAAAACATGTTTTTAGACATTTTTTCTTGGGAACTTTGAAGAGACCCCTGGAGGCATGTATTGTGGGGTATGTATCTTGAACATTTCATTGCTGACAGGCAAAACAGTTTGGGAATATATCAACAAATAATAGCAAGGCGTGCTGTAATAGCAAGGCGTGCTGCTCTGTTTTGAGCCAGCTGCAGCTTTGCAGGTCTTTCTGTACTGCACTTGACCATATTACTGGACAGTAATCAAGATGGGACAAGACCAGAGCCTGAACAACTAGAACAGTTGATGTTAGTGTCAAAAACACATAACATATTTTTATAACATACATACCCCTCCCCCATCTTCACAACAACTACAGTTGAAGTCGGAAGTTTACATACACCTCAGCCAAATACATTTAAACTCAGTTTTTCACAATCCCTGACATTTAATCCTAGTAAAAATTCCCTGTTTTAGGTCAGTTAGGATCACCACTTTATTTTAAGAATAATAGTAGAGGGAATGATTTATTTCAGCTTTTATTTCTTTCATCACATTCCCAGTGGGTCTGAGGTTTACATACACTCAACTAGTAATTGGTAGCATTGCCTTTAAATTGTTGAACTTGGGTCAAACGTTTCAGGTAGCCTTCCACAAGCTTCCCACAATAAGTTGGGTGAATTTTGGCCCATTCCTCCTGACAGAGCTGGTGTAACTGAGTCAGGTTTGTAGGCTTCCTTGCTCGCACACGCTTTTTCAGTTCTGCCCACAAATTTCTATAGGATTGAGGTCAGGGCTTTGTGATGGCCACTTCAATACCTTGACTTTGTTGTCCTTAAGTCATTTTGCCACAACTTTGGAAATATGCTCGGGGTCATTGTCCATTTGGAAGACCCATTTCTGACCAAGTTTTAACTTCCTGACTGATGTCTTGAGATGTTGCTTCAATATATCCACATAATTGTCCTCCCTCATGATGCCATCTATTTTGTGAAGTGCACCAGTCCCTACTGCAACAAAGCACCCTCACAACTTGATGCTGCCAACCCCATGCTTCATGGTTGGGATGGTGTTCTTCGGCTTGCAAGCCTCCCCCTTTTTCCTCAAAACATAACAATGGGCATTATGGCCAAAGTTCTATTTTTGTTTAATCAGACCAAAGGACATTTCTCCAAAAAGTACGATCTTTGTCCTCATGTGCAGTTGCAAACCGTAGTCTGGCTTTCTTATGGCAGTTTTGGAGCAGTGGCTTCTTCCTTGCTGGGCGGGCTTTCAGGTTATGTCGATATAGGACTCATTTTACTGTGGATATAGATACTTTTGTACCTGTTTCCTCCAGCATCTTCACAAGGTCCTTTGCTGTTGTTCTGGGATTGATTTGCACTTTTTGCACCAAAGTACGTTCATCTCTGGGAGAAAGAAAGCGTCTCCTTCCTGAGCGGTATGACGGCTGCGTGGTCCCATGGTGTTTATACTTGCGTACTATTGTTTGTATAGATGAATGTGGTACATTCAGGCGTTTGGAAATTGCTCCCAAGGATGAACCAGACTTGAGGAGGTCTACAATCTTTTTTCGGAGGTCTTGGCGGATTTCTTTTGATTTTCCCATGATGTCAAGCAAAGAGGCACTGAGTTTAAAGGTAGGCCTTGAAATACATCCACAAGTACACCTCCAATTGACTCAAATGATGTCAATTAGCCTATCAGAAAGCCATGACATCATATTCTGGAATTTTCCAGGCTGTTTAAAGGCATACTCAACTTAGTGTATGTAAACTTCTGACCCACTGAAATTGTGATACAGTGAATTATATGTGAAATAATCTGTCTGTAAACAATTGTTGGAAAAATACTTGTGTTATTCACAAAGTAGATGTCCTAAACGACTTGCCAAAACTATAGTTTGTTAACAAGAAATGTGTGGAGTGGTTGAAAAACTAGTTGTAATGACTCCAACCTAAGTGTATGTAAACTTCCGACTTCAACTGTATGTCAATATGTCTTGCCCATGATAATTTACCATCCAATGTTATACCTAGGAGTTTAGCTTCCTCAACTTGCTCAATAGTCACACCCTTTAATATACAACTCCAGTTGAGGTTCTGCTGACATGTAGAGTGTGGCATCATTTGTAAAAATAGAGAAGAGTAATTGCCCAAGGAAACTTCCCTGAAGGACACCTCACTGTACATATCTGATGTTAGAGAAGCTTCCACACTCTCTGGGTTCGATTGGATAAATAACTCTCCAACCATGTGATGGCAGGTGATGTAGATCCGCTTTTCGTTTTGATGCACCTCAGTGCTGGGACAATCTGCAGATCTTGTTGAAATTAAATGTTTTGTAGCCGCTCAGGCAGTTTAGGGTAGAAATAGAAGACCTGATAGCTGAGAGATGTAGACGTTATCGAGGATTGTATCTGAGATTTGTATGTATTTTTGTGTATTTCATCTGTTGCTTGTATTCTATAAAATGTGTCAATTGTAAAATGCAGGTCACTCTTGTAAAGGAGACCTTGGTCTCAATGGGACTTCCTGTTAGCAAGTGAGTTTTTTCAATGACCGTTTATGATCAATAACATCAAAGGTTGCACTGAAATCTAACAATACTGCTCCAACTATCATCTTATTATCAATTTCTTTTAACCAATCATCAATCCTCTAAGTTAGTGCAGTACAAGTTGAGAATAGGCAGCACACTGATTGCGTGGCTGTTAGCACCAGCAAAGGGTGCTTTACTATTTTTAGACAAAGGAATTCATTTAGCTTCCTTCCATGCCTGTGGACAGACACACTCCTTTTAGGCTTTGGATAAAGACATAGCAAATATGCGTGGCAATATAGCCTGCTAGCATTCTCAATAGTTTCCCATCTAGGTTGTCTATACCTGGTGGCGTATCATTATTGATGGATAACAATGGTTTTTCCACCTCTCCCACAATAACTTGACCCAATTCAAATCAGCATTCCTTCTATTTCATTATTAGATCGTAATATGATAGTTCACGATTCAATGTTGTCATTTCACTTCTACGTTTTTCCACTTTACTAGTGAAATAGGCATCGAAATGATTGGCAAAAACGAAAGGTTTTGTTATAAATGACCCATCAACTTCAATGAACGATGGAGATGAATTGGGTTTTCTGCCCATGACATCATTTAAGGTACTCCAAAGTTTTTTTACATTGTGTTTTATGTCATTTATCTTTGTTTGGTAATATAATTTCTTCTTTTTTTTGTTAAGTTTAGTCACAACTTTTCTCAATTTACGGTATGTCAACCAATCAACTGAGCAGTCTGACTTGTTTGCCACCTCCTTTGCATAATTTATTTGAACCATAAAATGTTTCAATTCATCATCAGTCCAGGGGGTTCTAACAGTTCTCACAGTTAATTTCTTTACAGGTGGATGCTGGTCAACACTTGGCATGAATCATTTTACTGTGTGTGTGTGTGTGTGAGAGAGAGAGAGAGCTGGATGTCACAAGAATGGCCTACAGGCCTAGAGTGTGTGTCACCTGGGAGGACCACAATGGAAAAACCCTCTACTCAGACGTTTAGGCGTGCGTGCGTGTGTGTGTGTGTGTGTGTGTGTGTGTGTGTGTGTGTGTGGGTGTGTGTGTGTGGGTTCTTTCAGTCCATGCAGCCATTTTAGACCGTCATCAGCAGAACTATCTAGGGAGAGAATGTTGAGCAACCCTAAGGTCTAATACCACCCATAGTCCCACAATGAGTAGAGTTCTTTCTGGGTCAAAGGTCCCTCTTTGCCTGTGTGAAGGTCAGGCCAGAAGGGCCATTCCACCGGCTCTGTCTCTGAGGGGGTGGAATGCTGGGTTTGGGTGAGAGGGGTGGGGGGCATCTGTAATCTTAGGAGGATGTTAGTAAATCATTGATAGTCAAGCTCTAAGAGGTAGGCCACTCTGTGAACACATGATGTCTGGGAGAGTGTTTAGGGCTCAGCGTTAAAAAGAAAGGCACACAAAACAGGCAGGACCATAAGAGTCGTATCCACTCAGATGCAAACCAATTGTAACGTGACAATACATTGTTACACCACAAACACAAAGGTCATTGTTACGCGACGAAACATTGGAAGGACATACTCACCGTTACACCACCGGACCGGGTGCATGAAATCAGCTTCCAGATGGCCAGAGACCCAGGGAATCAGTGGATTGGGGTGAAAACGTCTGAAGTCAATCACGGCCACTAGGGTCACTGTGTCTGAGGTCACAACCAGTCCTAGGTCTTTGTTTGTTGGGGTGCAGACAGATTGAGGAGATTGTCCCCAGATAAGTCACTGTCTTCCAGACAATGACGTGAGTCCGAACTCTCCTGTCCCCAATGAAAAGGACTGATTACTCAATCCTTGTTGTGTTTGTAGGCTGAGTCAATCCCTTTGGGATAAAACTCTCAGTTCCTCAAGAAACTCTCTTGTGGATGATGGTCTGTTTTCCAGTAAAACATTACAAAAACAAGTCACTCATTGTTGAAATCAACTCTCCTTTGTGATGATTTAGGTAAGCATGATGTGAATAATCAAGCAACAATGTCATCAGGAATTGATAGGTACTTTTTTCAATCCAAAATCAAGCTCAAAACAAATGTGAAAAGGTATTGTGGAATCAAATACGGCCGTGTTGCAATGGCTCCACTCTTCAAATAAACCAAAAGATATCCGGATCATAGCATTGTTTATACTAGGATATAAACATCCAAACCTGGCAGGTTAAAGACACATCAATGTCATTGTTAATAGTCCAAAAGGAGAGAAACATTGTCACAAGGCTTACCCCTACTTCCCCTGCTCCTCTGAGGTCCTCTGTTTTACTCTCCTTCTCTCTCTTTCTCTCTGCCTCCTCCTTCGTCTCGACATAGATTTCCTCTCTTGCTGTTAAAACCTGCCTCTGCCAATTATGGGAGACAAAGGAAAGACGCGAATGGCTCCCTGCAGTGCCCAGTGTTCCTGTGAAAGCAGCTCCTCATGCCCGCACTGGCGTTGTGCTCTCTGCTCTGTCAGCCCCAGCCATCTGCTCCCCCCCCTTCAAACCAGACAAAGAGGAGGTGAAAAAAAGAGAGAGAAAAAATGAGCCTAACACTGCTAAGTTTAACCCAGGCAGCACCTCTCCTCTGGTCCCAGTCTCTCTTTTTCTCTCTTGGCTCTCAGTCCTGCTTCCTCATAATGGAGCAAGTGAGCACGCCTCCTCAGCTCAGTTTGTAAACATATCCCTGCTCATGTGATTCGCTGTCTGCATCACAGCTCTACTTTCACCCGCCCCCTCCTTTCTCTCTGCCTTGCTCACTTTCCCTCTCATTTTACTTTCCTCCCTCCCCTGCCCTCTTTCCAGCTATAAGCTATTACTAGGCGACAACAGAGCAGGAGCCATATAGGCAGATAGGCAGAAAGGCAAGCAGGCAGACAGCAGGCAGACAGATGGGTTGAGTTCCTGGTCGACTACATTGCAGACGCCATGCCAGAGCTTACAACGCATGGATACATATTCAACATATCAGCTAACAACATCATTTGATATAGCAATCTGATGCTTGACTGCACAGTCAATGACGTGGCAATGGTGGCACGCAACTATCGGTTGATGCAATGCAGTTGGGCAGGAACTCGACCATGGTAACATAGACAGACATGAGGACAAACAGGCAAACAGATAGGTACACATGAACGGCTTCTAGACCAGGGTTGGTCTGGGGGTGGGGAGGGCATGTGGGTACTCAGCCCCGCGAGCAACTGAGGCCTCTCGTGATGAGTTCAGATAACTGTCCTATACAGATAAGCAGACAATCAGATAATCAGATGGGTTTGACAGTCGGACAATCAGGCAGCCAGTGAATCTGATAGTCAGAGAGACAAGCAGATAAACACACACACACACACACACACACACACACACACACACACACACACACACACACACACACACACACACACACACACACACACACACACACACACACACACACACAGAGACAGACACAGACACAGAGACAGAGACAGAGACAGAGACAGAGACAGACACAGACACAGACAGCGACTATCTTAGAGATACCCAGGACGACAGGCATAATAGGTCGTTTTTATAGAAAATTACGAAGAAAAAAGCAACAGAACTGAACCCTGACAGAGAAAACGGTGCTCTGTCTACGAGCTGATGTTTGGAAGTGCAGGATGTTACAGTAACAGGCCATCTAGTCTGAGAGCTTGTCTCTTATTGAGAGGGAGGGTAAAACACCTCCATAAAATGTTCTGTTAAACATGGACCCTGAACTAGACACAATAAGCATATAAACACAAACTCCGAAAAAATACTTTGGACTATCGTCCTTTATCAACCATTACAACCATTTGAAAACTGGAAGAGAGCAGAAGTAAATGGGGAACAATGAAAGTGTAACGTTGGGAACATTAGTTCAATCAATATTTGAGTCCATTCCAATTTACTTCCAATAGTTATCAGGTGCCATCACTAGCCGAAGGGTGTAATAAATACAAATGTGGGATAATACAAGTAAAAGACTAATCTACCCAGGTCAGTGTTCTTCAACCCTGGTCCTGGGGACACATCAGGTGGACATGCTTTTGCTCCAGCCCTGTGCTTACACACCTGATTCTTTCAACTAATCAAGGACTTGACTATTAAGTTAATTAGTTGAATGTCTCAGTGCTGGGCTGGAACAAAAGCCTGCACTCCCAGTGGGTTCCCAGGATCATGGCTGAAGAACACTGGGGTGTCCAGTGCCAGTCAGCTCAGAGTGTCCATCTCTTTCTCCATGGCGTCTATGTTGTTCTCCACACTGTACTGGGCCCACTTGTTGAGGCGGCTATAGAGGGGCAATCCCCTTTTCTCTCTGTACAAGCAGATCCCAGTGATCCGGTTCCACTCTGTACTAGAGATGGGGCTGGCATTCTGGTGCTCCTCCAGCTGCTGTTTCTCCTCTTTCTCCAGGGCCACGAAGCCAAAGTAGCTCTTAACACTCTCAACAGCCAGGATACGGGAGTGCACGTCGGCCGTGCGCTGGAAGAGGTCGTGCTCGTTGGAGCGGAACTGGGACCAGTACGCCTCCTGTTGGTAGCCCAGGGGAGAGCAGCAGCGCTTCATGCACAGCAGGAGGAACAGAACCACTGCCATCCCTGCCACCATCAGCCACCCTAGCAGCTGAAAGGAACAACACCATGACAAATCCCCACAGGAAGAGAAGGCGAACAGCCAAGAAACAAATTCAGGAAACACAAGGGCAGTGATAAGCCATAATGTAATGACACTGTGATAAATAATTTGCATTTGTACTTCCTCTTTCCACCAGCTATAATGCCACAAACATAGTGTCATCAAACACACAGGAAAAGAAAATGGAATAGTGGATTTAGATCAAATTAAATACCTGAGACTCGTACTTCAGCCGGCGTTCAATCTCCGCCCAAAAACCCTGCATCTCCTGTGGGACCGTGGACTTACAGGGAAACCTGGCCATGACCTCTAACCCCTGTCCAGAGGGAAAACCTTCCAAGGTTGAAGGGTCCACAAACTCACTGAGGGCACAGACATAGGCCTCCCCACGTAACAGTGAGATGACAGCCCACGTCACTGGAGCCACGGCCGCTCTGCCAATGATAGTGCCCAGGACGGCGAAGGCAGCCGCCCCCGATAGTTTCCGGCACCTCCTGAGGCGGCACTCAGACACCAGATCCCAGGTACTCTTATTCAGCATGATGCCAACAAGGTAGAATGCCAGGGCGGGCACCCCGATGGCTGCCAGGCCATAGAGATAGTTCCGCCCAGAGGAGCACGGGCAGTCGAAGGCAAATATGTTGTACATGGTCTGACTGGCCACCGTGCCCAGGGCTATCAGGCCATTGAAGATCATTACGTCCTTGCTCTTGAAGAAGAGCGAGACAAACTTGAAGTTCTCTGTGATGAGAGCAGCCATTTTGAAATGTTTGGTGTGTTGTCTGACACTGGAGAGCAATGGAGGGTTTTCCTATTTTGGAGCTTGCACACAGGGGAGTCACGCTATAGAAAGTGAGGGAGATACATGAGATCTTTGTAATCTGAGCTGCCCGGTAAGATAATATGGCGATAAGAGCATTCTATGCACTGGTAATTGAGGCTGCAACAACTGGGAATGCCTACTTCATTGACTAATGGATTTCATTTCATCGAAGAACATAAAATTATGTTTATACATGTATTTCCTGGTAAACTGACGTAGATCAACTGCATAACTTTAGCATTGGTTCATACTAGCACATTCTGTGTGGAGCTAAAGCCTTAACAGAAGCCATGTGATTCCACAGGAAAAGAACAGAGAAGAAAATCTGGAATCAATGAAGTCATGCAAACTTACATTCTATAGCCGGGAGATAGGATATTTGAGGTACATTCTTTGTGTAGAACGGTTGAAAAACAAAATCTGTGAGTAAAAGCAAAAATGGGTATATGATTTCCTAAAGTACCAAAGAGTCCATGCTGGTAGGTTCGGGGGGAGAAACATTCCTCTTTGTGTGTGTTGTCTGGGGTCTGGGCATGTTCAGTGACTCATCGTCGGGAACTGCCCTCCGGTTTCCTCTTTCTTTTTGAACTGAAAACACATGTTGAATGATCACAGAGCAACATGGTGGCTGCAAGCTGACTACTATCTCAGAGCAACTGACTACATCTAAGAAACTACACATAAAATATAAACAATATTCAATTGCACTTTATTTTACAGTACAGAAATGACCAGTTGTTTACCAAAACACATGTATGGTAAAATGGTAATTACACAGTAGTAACCAATGAATTACTTTGGGATTCATTAAATCTATCACCATTAGTACCAGGTACCTTTTGAAGAATAACTAGCATAATGTAAAGTGTTGAATAACTCAGTCCATCTCTAATTTGCATCTGTCTGATATCTATGGAGTTGAGCAGTATGTAAAATGAACTATGCAGAACAAGTCAGTCTAAATCCCAGCACATTCCAATACCCCCAGGCACATAGTTTCTAGGTACACTCTATATTATGCAGCCCATGGAAAACAGTAATAAGCGAATAAGTACTATTTACACAATCACACACACATCTAAACGTCTGAGTAGAGGGTTTTTCCATTGTCGTCCTCCCAGGTGACACACACTCTAGGCCTGTAGGCCATTCTAGTGACATCCAGCTCAGGTTTACACTGGAACCATGTTTGAAGCAGCTGATCCATCTGTTCCTGCTGGGTAATCCCATGGAGTCTATCCTCCTCCTCTTCCACCATATCTTCTTTCCTCCTGTACCTGACTTCGGGTGAGAGAGGCAGTCTTCGCACTGCGTCTTCCCGCATGCCCTCGAAGAACTGCACCACGCACTTGCGGGCAAAACCGCAGCACGCACGTCTAGTCGAAGGGCTTCTGCTCGATGTCCAGGTAGTTGCTCCAGTAGCGTGCCCGAAGGTTGGTGGCATGGTCATTGAAGCAGGGCTTGACGAGACGGCCCAGTGCACCCAAAATAATGAAGAAGAGGAGGATAGACCATCCAATAGCCTGTCAGGGAAGTATAGTATAAAGCGTTAGCATTCGGAATAGAGAATGGAGGACATTAGTCATCAGGACGATTGTTTTGGACACCCCTGCATTAGGAGTAGGATTTAAGTGACTAACAAAACCCTACCTACCTGAACAGTGCAACCACATTTTTGCCGATTTGAATATTAAACCCATCAACTCAAATACGCAAAGTAAAGACATGAGTTTCAGGGTTACTTAAAAATGGGAGTACACTCACTTGGGAGTAGCGGCGCACGTAGCGTGAAACAGCTTTACGGAATGTGATATTCCTGAAGACCAAGTCCTCCTCGCAAGACACCTTGGCCATGAGCTAGACCAGGTCCAGTCCAGTGCTGTCGGGCATGCCTGTGGAAAAATAGAGTACAACTAAGTTAAAGTTAGTGTTTGAGTCCAAGTTAGAATGTTACAAGACTAGACTAGACTAGTTTTACTCTGGGTGAGGGCTTGGGTCAAAGTCAGAGTTGGAGATACAGTCTGCTATTAGTTAAGGTTATACTGTCATTAAATGGTGTTGTGGTTATAGCTACCAGAGAACGGCTTGGGGTCTACACTCATGCCAAAAGCACAGATGAAGATCTTCCCATCCAGCAGAGTGACCAGAATCCATACCATTGGCGCATGTAGAGCCCTATACATCATGGCAGAGAACATGTACCTGGAGAGGGTTATAACATCCCAATAATTACAGGAAGTAGTTGTAGTTGTTGGACTAAAAGCTGTGATGATAGTGGTAATGGTGGTAGTAAACACATGAACATGAGATGGTTTGACAGCAGCACTTGAAAACTCACTTGACAATGGCATGATCTTTGCTTCTCTTCCCAATGGGTCTCAACCATTCTTCCATCATGATTCCCGTGGGTCGATTGAACAAGATTCCCAGGAAGAAGAATATTAAAGGTGGGACAAACATCACCCCCAGTGCGTAGAGTTTGTTATATTGTGGAATACAGGGGCAGTTGAAGTCAAAGCTGGTTTAGAGGTTCACACTGATAAGGGCCAGTACGATGCAGATCAGGGCCAGTACGATGCAGGGTTGGACTGAAAATACTGCTGAACTAACTTCAGACATTCCATGGTTTAGTTAGACCGAAGTCTTATGGAACACGTATGACAATGATCCAGTAAAGTTACTGTACAAAAGTAACTGTAACTGTAAACACCTTATTTTAAAAACAAGTAGGAAAGATTTGCACTACCACAAAATAGTCCTTACTAAAGAATCCGCTGAATTCAAGTGTTGAATCAAAATGTTACTGCCGTACTAGTATTTTTTGGTGCTTTTTTAGAGGTAGTCTTACAAGTCCGAGCAGAGAAGTTGAAAATGCACCAGCCAGGTTAGTGTCCTCTGTGACCACACCCCAGTAATGTGTGTGCAAGGCTGAGCACCCTGACACCAAAGGCTTTAGGAGAGAATGGAGGGTGTGCTCACTAGCTCCTACTGAGCAGGTGCAAGCGAATTCAACACTGTTTAACAATTACTGACCTTTGAATGACAGAATGTGCTTTTAATGACTGCTGTACTCATCAGATCCAGTATTTTAAAGTACTTAAGTAAAAATACTTTAAAGTAGTACTTAAGTCGTATCTGTACTTTACTATTTATATTTGACAACGTTCACTACAATCCTAATGAAAATCATGTACTTTTTATTCATGCACTTATCCCTGGTCTGATCTTGCAGGCCTCATTAAAAACAAATGCTTTGTTTGTAAAGATGTCTGAGTGTTGGAGAGTACCCCTGGCTATCCGTACATTAAAATAAGAAAATGGTGCCATCTGGTTAGGCTAATACAAGGAATTTGAAATGTATACCTTGACTTTTGATACTTAAGTATATTTAAAACCAAATAATTTTATTATTAAAGTAGTATTTTACTGGATGACTCACTTTTACTTGAGTAATTTTCAAAGGTATGTTTACTTTTACTTAAGTATGACAAAGGAGTACTTTTTCCATCACTGGTCTTTTCTATAGCTGTTTTACTCTGATTAAGTATGTTAACTGTTTGGTGGGTCACTTATTGATCCCCAACCATGACATATGTATCAAACATTGTTTTTATACATGTGAAAACATGCATAACCTTTTCAAAAGGCACAGTCATCTTTTTTGGCACATGCCTACTGACAGACCGTCTGTACGTAAGCAGCACTACGTTCCACTATTATAAAGGAATAGAACTCACATGACCATAACACATTCAGGAGATACGGTTTATTTTTTAAAGGGGTTGCATACAAAACAATTAAAAGGGAATGCTCTCAGCTTGTAAAGAAATACCTTTCCTTACATAAAAGTGCTTGGAGTTCTGGTCCAACATACAGTATCAATTAACCCATTTAGTGAACTGAACAAGATAGGAGTACAGCATTTACTTTAGCATGTATTGTGAAAAGTAATTGGTTCCAATGCAAAAAGGTTTGTTTTTTTTTACAAAAAAATAACTTCCAAGTAAATGAATCACTGCACCTAAAGTGGTTAAAAAAAGTCCAGAGTATCTAACTCTACAACAATAATAACAATGGCAGGTAAGAAAGATGTCAAAGCTGTTAGAATACTTTAGTTTCAGTCTCCCTGGTTAAAGACTCCACTATAACCAACAGTATTTGATAAACTCTACAACAAAAATAAACTTCAACAAAAAGGCAGTTAATAACAGACATAAACTTTACAATGAAATACACTTTCTTCAAGTATTAAACCAGTTGTTTTAGGAGGACGGCTTGAGTAAGTCTTCTGGTTTCAGTCTCAGTATTATAACCAACAGCAGCATTGTGGACCCTTAGGATCTAGCTCAAGATCTTTTTGGTTATGACTTTAGGAGTAGCTCGTCTTCTTTCAAACTCTGGTCAAGTTGATCTCAGATGATTCCTTGGCTTCGATAACCTTGAAGACTCCAACCTTCTGTTTTGAGCTCCTCTTGGCCTTGTCTGGAAGGAGCCAAATGATTACATTTCATACAATTGAGCCCAAACAAAAGCTAGGTTTATAATGACAACAGATGTTGAGGGTTCGTCAGGGGGCCATTCTACAGGGGATGGCACCGGAGCTCTACAGAGGTAAAGCATGCCGACAAAGGATCTGAGTATTCTAGAAAGCACCACGACATCCCATTCCATGACGGGTGTTTTTAATCGAACTCACCTAGTAGGTCACTGCGGTCCAGCAGAAACTCCAGGTCCTCGTCACTAATGACCTTCCCCGTGGTGCTTTTCACCTCCCTGAGAAAGACGGTCATTAGATAACAATAGACTTTGACCAACTTACTTTGCATTTGACATTTCATAATGAACATTGATCGACAATCTCGTACTTCTCGTAATCTCTTGCGCTGAGAAGATCCATCAGCTCAGACACATCAACACAGCTCTTGGTCTGTTTGAGCTCAGCTTTTCCTCCTTTGAATTTGTCTGAAGATAAGAAAGAAAAAAAGGTACCAAAATATGAACACATGCACCTAAAAAAAAAAAAAATCTACAATACTCAGTTCTGAAATATTTAGCATCTCTAATGCAGGGAGGGGCGGGCAACTGATGGTGTTGGGGGCCGCCAATAAAGATCTGAACTCCTCATGAGCGGCAGCAGTGGCTCGTGGGTCTGCATACTCACATGTGCAGTCAGAGCCGGCCCTAGCATTTGGGGTGCCCATAGCAAAATTGTTGCCCGCCCGCCCACCCCTTGTTAGCAAAACATTTTAGCAGCCCCTCTTGACAGCAGATAAACATTAAGTTTGAGTTAATTTCCTGCAATTCTACAAATTTTGTCATAGGGTGGAAAAATTACATCTGAGTGAGTGTGACTAACCAAATCAATGTGGGCCCCCTGGTCAGTATTCGACCATGACTACTAGAAGTTCAGAGAGATGGCTAGACTAATTTACCAACCTAAAAAATGTTCGCTGACAAGGGTGACTGACAAGAGAAACTGCTGATTCAAAACAAAATGTCTAAATTGCACCATGTGTATTCTACCATTTTAACTTTGTCCATGGGCCTACAAAAAAGGGGCCAGGCCACCAGTTGCCCATCCCTGCTTTAATACATCTTTAATTCATGTGGGTTTTAGATTTCCCTCAATGTAATAGTTGTGTCCTGGATGTGGTACTCTACGCACTCTTGTGAATGACCATCTTCTCCAGTTTCCTCTTGGCTGAGGCTCTCTCCAGGATCTTCTGGTCGATGGTGTTGGCAGTGACCAGGCGATACACCACCACGGGTTTGGTCTGCCCGATGCGGTGGCACCTATCCTGGGCCTGCAGGTCTGCCTGGGGGTTCTGACAGAAGAAGAGTCCGGTCATTATCGTATGGAAACAAGACCAGTAGGTACCAAACAAATAGTAGTAGGCAACGTTTGTTGCGCTCATCCAGAGAGCATGAGTTCTACACCTACCCAGTCACTGTCAAAGATGATGACCGTGTCAGCAGCAGTCAGGTTGATGCCCAGGCCACCTGCTCTGGTGCTCAGTAGGAAGAGGAACACCTCCGGGTCAGACGAGAACTTTGTCATCTGCAAAGAAAATATGGAGGGATTGTTGCACAGCACAAGAAAGGAGAGAGATGATTATAAGAGCTGTATGACTGCTTCATGGCAGAGTGCTTTAAGGGAAATTCCTTTGTGGGGAGTAGACTCACGTTCTCCTCTCTGTCGGCATAAGCCATTGTCCCGTCCAGTCGGCTGTACTGGTAACCACGCAGGTAGCAGTAGTCCATTAGGATATCCAAGATGGACGTCATCTGGCTGAAAATCAACACCTGTTTGTCCGCAACGTCGAGTCAGAAGTGGTCACAAACATCTCTCAATAAATACATATTCAAGCAAAAAGGTTGGGGTATTAAAATCCCAACACTTGTCACAGAATTTGTCAGTTTACCTTGTGTCCCCTCCTCTTCAGCTCTGGCAGCATTCTGTCCAGAATGAGGAACTTCCCAGAGGTCTGCACCAGTTGCTCGTCAATCTGCAGGGGAAAGAGATTGAGGGTGAAACAAGACAATGCATTTACAAATGAGCTACACCAGATGACAGTCCAACTCCCAACGCGCTGACAAAAGCCTCTACTTAGCTGCGATGAGAAGTCATGAATGCACCCACAACATTCATTGGCCGTGTCATTTCGAAACATCATTTTGTGCCAGTAGCCATTGAAATCCAGCAGGGCCTTTACCTTGAACTCCTGAGTGGCTGGGTCCAGTGGGTACTCTATGAGGTAGGGGTGGTTACAGCACCTCTTCAGCAGCATGAGGATGTTCTGCAGCTTCAGGTTGATCTGGGAGTCCAGGGGCATCTGCACGTCCACCACCGGGGCGGGGCTGGAGAGGAGAGATACGTTACACCACAGCGGGGGCAAATTGCAAACCCTAGTCTTTATGGTTAATTTATATTAAGAGGTGATATTAAAATGCAGTTGACATTCACAAAAAATGTAGAAATTACACAGACTTGATAAACTACAATTGATGACCATAACAATATAATCATCCCATTTATGGGCACAGCATTGTTTGCGTCACACAGAACACTACCATAGTAGAGGAGATTCTGACCTCAGCTCTGCCTCCTTCTGAACCCTCTCCAGGTATTTCTCCAGGTCATAGGGCGTGTCACCATCAGTCTCTTTGTAGTCCACAGGCCTCCTGGTCCTGCGCTTAGGCCTGCCGTCGGTCGTCAGCACCACTGGGGCCTCCCCCTGAAAGGGGACACGTCTCTTAGAAACATCTTTCAAAACAAAGCACGGCCTCAGAAGTCTGCAATATTTATTTTCCATTCTATACCCTTGTTTTTCTATAGTATAACCATATGACAGTGTAGCAGTGAACTGAAGGTCTTACCTTCTCCTGGCCCAGCATTTTGGCAATGGTCTTGTTGACCACAGCAGTGTAAAAAGACTCCTGTTTGGCAGTGAGTGGGGCGTACACAACAATCTCTTTCTTGGGCGGCACCTCCAACGTCACGTCAGACTTCAGTCGTCGTAGCAGGAACGGCGTCAGAATCTGCAGATGAAAGAGTTTATGGACAATCTCCCTACAGGTTTAACCATTTTATCTTCCCCAGTGAATTGCAGAGCTAGTCAGTCAGAGGGCTTACCTGGTGGAGCATGTGCAGGATGTTCTGCTCTCGTTCGTTAGCCACAACTTGTTTTGCATTTGATCCAATGGTGTCGATGTCAAACCACGACTCAAAGCTGTAGAGATAAGTAAAGTGCAATTAAGTTTACAAGGCGAAATTTAAACATTCTGTATAGTCCCATTCCAACAGTAGAGGCCAACATAGACAGACATGTCCCTTACCTCTTGAGGTCGTCAAAGACCTCAGGCAGGAGGAAGTTGAGCAGTGACCAGAGCTCAGCCAGGTTGTTCTGCAGCGGCGTGCCTGTCAGGAGCAGTTTGTTGTCCGTGGGCAGCATCTTGAGTTCCCTCACCAGTCGGCAGTTCAGGTTTTTGATCCTGTGGCCCTCGTCCACGATCAGGTACTTCCACTGGAAGCGCTAGGGAGGAACAGCAAAAGGCGGTTATCAGTGAGATGCTGAATGGGTTAAATAGGTTGCACAACTTAAGGCAAATTTAATACATGCAACTTTTACAACTTACATGATGAGTAGGGGAGTTGGGCCTACCTGCAGAAACTTCCTGTCTATCATGGCAATCTCAAAGGAGGTGACCACCACAGGGCACATGTTGTGAGGCCCCTGGGGCTTACGAATCTGCTTTAACAACGACATCCTCTCCTTAGCAGGCCCATGGTACAGCTGTACGGACACCTTACCATTCAAGATGAACAAGGAATTGAACAGTGAAATATATATATTTTTAAACAGTAATTGATTGGTGATGCACGTGACATTCAATTGCACAACTTCTGTAATACTTTGAATAGTTTTTTTTTTTAGGGAGGAGTGTTTTTGTGTGTGTTTTTTTTTTTTACCTCTGGAGTGAAGCGCTTGAACTCATTGATCCAGTTGGGCAGAGTGGACAGGGGGGCCACTACCAAGAAGGGTCCCAGCACCTTTCTCTCCAGCATCATGGCCACGTGGGCGATGCACTGGATGGTCTTCCCCAGACCCATCTCATCTGCCAGGATCCCATTAATACCATTCTCCCACAACATCTGGAGAAAACAAAATACACACCAAGGTTATAATGAAATATCTCTATGATCAAACAAAATGGGCATAATCAACAGCCCACTTACCCTGAGCCACTCCACGCCCTCTATCTGGTACGACCTCATGACTCCCCCAGTGAAGAGCAGGGGCTGCTGGGCGGGCACGGCCTGCCCGTTCACTTTCCTGTCTGGGTCCAGCAGTTGTTTGGCATTGTCTCTCACAGCCTCCGACAGACGGCCCTTGATGTCAGCATTTGAGTCACTCATCTTTTCAATGTCCGCCGCTTCCAGCTTCTTCTTCCCAAGGACCTCCTGTTATTCACGGACAGATATATTGGCATTAGAGCATCTGGGACATCTAGGACTCATCAACACTCTCCCAAGTTCTTGAGTCTAAGAGTAACAATCAGTTTTTAAAAATGCTCCTTGCGGTGTATAAACAAAAGGCCTTTACCTCATCCTCCACTTTAGGTTTCTTGGCCTTGGACATAATTTCCTGAAACAAAAAGCAAAAAAAGGATGACATATGCAACAAAAAAGGTTGAATAGCATGAAATAGGCATTCGTCTACATTTCAAAAAGAGACGGTCACCTCTTACCTCTTTAGACATGACATCAGCGATTTTGTAATCTTCCTCCCTCTCCCTTTTCTTTCTTTCAACTGAAAAAACAGAAAGACAAATTCAGGAGCCGGATATCATCAATATAAAATTGTGTTTCAACATCAACTAGAGGATTTCAATGGTCATGATGCAAAGTAACAGGACACAAGTGCTGCCTACCTCTTCCAGTCTTTTTGTCAGTGCCCTGTGACAAGAAAATGTTAAATGTTTAGTGATTAAGGAGCTGCTGGCAGCAATAAATCACAGAAACATAACAAAAACACACAGGAATGGAAAACTCACTCACCTTGTGTGTCTTTTTCAGTCTCTCTTTCTTCAGCATTTCCTGGGTATATAGGGAAAATGTACTGTTAGACACTGCTTTTTCAAATACTATTCAGACTACTTGGGTAGATTATACAGTACCAGTCAAAAGTCTGGACACCTACTCAATGCAGTGTTTATTTTTTACATTGTAGAATAATAGCGACGACATCAAAACTAAGAAATAACACACGACAAGAACAGCTCAAATAAGCAAAGAGAAAGGACAGTCCATCATTACTGTAAGACATGAAGGTCAGTCAATCTGGAACATTTCAAGAACTTTGAAAGTTTCTTCAGGTGCAGTCGCAAAAACCATCCAGCGCTATGATGACTCTCACGAGGACTGCTACAGGAAAGGAAGACCCAGAGTTACCTCTGCTGCAGAGGACAAGTTCATTAGAGTTAATTGCACCTCAGATTGCAGCCCAAATAAATGCTTCAGAGTTCAAGTAACAGACACATCTCAACATCAACTGTTCAGAGGAGAACGTGTGAATCAGGCCTTCATGGTCAAATTGCTGCAAACCACTATAGGACACCAATAAGAAGAAGATACTTGCTTGGGCCAAGAAACACGGGCAGAGTACATTAGACTGGTGGAAATCTGTTCTTTGGTCTAATGAGCCCAAATTTGAGATTTTTGGTGAGACGCAGAGTAGGTGAACGGATGATCTCCACGTGTGATTCCCACCGTGAAGCATGTAGGAGGCGTGATGGTGCTTTGCTGGTGACACTGTCAGTAATTTATTTAGAATTCAAGGCACACTTAACCAGCATGGCTACCACAGCGATACACCATCCCATCTGGTTTGCGCTTTAGTGGGACTATCGTTTGTTTTTCAACAGGACACTGACCCAACACACCTCCAGGGTGTGTAAGGGCTATTTGACCAAGGAGAGTGAGTGCTGCATCAGATGACCTGGCCTCCACAATCACACAACCTCAACCCAATTGAGATGGTTTGGGATGAGTTGGAATGAAGGAAAAGCAGCCTTCAAGACTGTTGGAAAAGCATTCCAGGTGAAGCTGGTTGAGAGAATGAGCAAAGCTGTCATCAAGGCTAATTTGAAGAATCTCAAATTTTGGTTTAACACTTTTTTTGGTTACTACATGATTCCATGTGTTATTTCATAGATTTGATGTCTTCACTACTATTCTACAACGTAGAATATAGTAAAAATAAAGAACCTTTGAATGAGTAGGTGTCCAAACTTTTGACTGGTACTGTATGCGTTTCCATGCATTTTTCAGACAATCGCACGAGTTGGAAAGCAATTATCCCCCAAAGGAGGCCTGGAAACAGCAAAGCTAAGGAGCTTAGGTAGTGACTGCCTAGATTCCTGTTCTCATTTGTATTTGTTCACCTGTAACTCATTAGCTGTAACATGATCAAATCACATCTATGGATAGGTAGTAGTTGTACAATGAGCTGTGCAAGAGGTACTTCTAATATTCCACTCCACTGGTATTAGGACTTACCTCCTGCTGCTGTTGCTCCATCTTGGTAAGAAGGAATTTGGAATAGATGTTACTTTTCTCCAGCAAGTGTTGCAGCCTCTTGAAGCGAATGTCATGAGATTCCTTCTCCCGAGCTTCTCGAGCCTTGGGAAAAAAAAGAGAGTAATGTTGGCCATTGAAAACTATAAATTACATTATCACTAGTTATTCAGACACTGTTTTTCAACAACAAAAACGAACCTTTTTCATTATCTCCTCTTCTTGTTTCTCTCCTTTCTCCATCAATTGTTTCTCCTCTTCCTCCATATCTTTTGTGATGACAACTGCAGACACTACAGCTTCAGCTTCCACACTTGCAGCTGCTGAGATGTTATATGGTTAACGTACACTACATGACCAAAAGTATGTGGACACCTGCTCGCATAACATCTAATTCCAAAATCATGGCATTAATATGGAGTTGGTCCCCCTTTGCTGCTATAACAGCCTCCACTCTTCTGGGAAGGCTTTCCAATAGATGTTGTAAAATTGCGGGGACTTGCTTCCATTCAGCCACAAGAGCATTAGAGAGGTCGGCAATGATGTTGGCCCATTAAGCCAGGCATGCAGTCAGCGTTCCAATTCATCCAAAAGGTGTTCGATGGGGTTGTGGTCAGGGCTCTGTGCAGGCCAGTCAAGTTCTTCCACATGATAGACAAACCATTTCTGTATGGACCTCGCTTTGTGCACGGGGCATTGTCATGCTGAAACAGGAAAGGGCCTTCCCCAAACTGTTGGCACAAAACACAGAATCGTCTAGAATGTCCCACCGCACCGGTAACCCCTGTATATAGCCTTATTTTTTTCATTTATTTTTCTCTTTGCTTAATTATTCAATATTTTCTTAACTCTTTCTTGAACTGCATTGTTGGTTAAGGGCTTGTATGTAAGCATTTCACGGTAAGGTCGACACCTACTGTACTCGGCACGTGACAAATAAAATTTGATTTGGAATGTCATTGTATGCTATAGCATTCAGATTTCCCTTTACTGCAACTAAGGAGCCTAGGCCGAACCATGAAAAGCAGCCCCAGACCATTATTCCTCCACCACCAAACTTCAGTTGGCACTATCCATTGGGGCAGGTAGCGTTTTCCTGGCAGATGAAGAGTGATTCATCACTCCACTGCTCCAGAGTCCAATGGCGGTGTGCTTTACACCACTCCAGCCGAAGCTTGGCATTGCGCATGGTGATCTTAGGCTTGTGCATGCCTCCTTTGCCATGGAAACACCTCCTTTGACAAGCTCCCGACAAACAGTTATTAAGCTGACATTGCTTCCAGAGGCGGTTAGGAACTCGGTAGTGAGTGTTGCAACCGAGGACAGGTGATTTATTTTTTTTACACACTTCAGCACTCTGTGGTTCTGTACCTGTGAGCTTGTGTGGCCTACCACTTCACATCTGAGACGTTGTTGCTCCTACCCTTTTCCACTTCACAATAACAGCACTTACAGTTGACCAGGGCAAAACATTTGATGAACTGAATTGGTGGCATCCTATGATGTTGCCACATTGAAAGTCACAGCTATTCACTAAGGCCATTCTACTACCAATGTTGGGTCTATAGAGATTGCACGGCTGTGTGCTCGATTTTATACCCCTGTCAGCAACGGCTAATTTGAAGGGGTGTCCAGATACTTTTATATATATATCGTATATGGTTATAATTTATATGAAGGGAAGAATTGTGAACCTCTAAGGGTAGTAGCTACTACAAGTTAGTAAGCCACCGATGGCCAATTATGAGTGTCTTCACTTACCATTTTCAGGCAAAGTCTCCTCCATAGCTGTACCCAGCGGTTCTTCAGATTCGTTAGGCTTTGGACAATGAGGAGACATGCTTCGGGTTTCTTCCTTTACGCTGTTGAGTAAATATTAAATGAATGGGAGTGAGACAAATAACCGTGCATGTGTAAACTGTGTGGCAAGTAAACAGTTCAGCTAGCTAGCTAGCCTTGAAGCTACGAAACACTACACTAACGTTACCGACGTCATAGCGATTTAACGTTAACTAGCTAGGGCTACTAACGTTAACGTTAGCCTAGCCCTAGGTTAAATCTAACGGTAGCTGCATGCACAAAGACCGTTTTGAAACAATACAGGACTTACCAACTCATATTGGGAAAACCTTCCAAACTAGATATGTAGCAAAATAAACTATTTCCCTGGGATATTTATTTTAGGAAGAACTAGCTAGATATAGCAAGTTATACAAAGAAGTTACACAAGCAAGCAACAGTCTGTCTGTGTGATGACTGACTGTAGAATTAAGGAGGTGGGGCTTCATGATTTCGCGCCAAAGAGGATGAAACTAATGTTAAAGACAGGGGGATCTGATATATTGAAAATCCAACAGTGTTGCTATTTTTGGATTGCAGAACATCAAAAGAGGGAAGACTTGATTATATGATCATGAGTAAGATTATATTACATTTTCACTCGCAATAAAATTGTTCAGAATTGAGATATGAAATCGCTTCATGAAACCTTTACCCCTTAGGATCATATATCTAAAATCCAATGCATTAATATTTCCCGCGAACTCTGACACGACTGACCAACGATACCGGTTCCGCAGAGTATGGTCAAAGTTTTTTTTAAATAACTAACCCATTTTTCTATCTGCAGTGGAGCCCCCAGAAATGTTTCATAGTGGTGGCCAGATGGGGCCACTGAAAATCTTGGGGTGGCAAAACAAAACCAAAAGCCATAAATGAATTTCACAGCAATTCTATTATGCTGTTGTAGTATATAGACTAGTTGAAAATTATGTCAATATGAGAGTTAAGGAATGAATACTGATATACTTTGGTTTCTTATTTTACAGTTAATGTTTAAAAAGTTTAAAAACATCACACAGAGGCCAATACAGGTTTATTATTTTCAATACAGCTTTATTCAGGTGTTTTGTAAACAAAAATATTATATATGTCCAAAAATGAAGAAAAAAAATGGGGGAAAAAAGCATTATCATGGACAATGTACATTTTACTATAGCCTACTCACAACCTACTCATATCAACATTGTTTTCAATACAGCTTTATTTGCCTGTTGCTGTGTCTTTTGGCAAACACATCCACAAAATCTTAAAGATTTATGTCCCTAGCCCGTCTTCACTCTACACATAGCATTAGTATGTGATTCTGATTTGTCATGGCCTACAAATCCCTCATCTTTGTAAGTTGCTTTTGTCCATTTTTGAACCCCTCTCAGATGTAAACACTGAATCACCTGAGGAGGGGAGACTGAAGTGCCAGCAGGCATAGCAGTAGGCATAGTCTTTACTCCGAGAGTATTCCAGTCATTTATGCTTACTGTACCGTCCACGGGAAAAACTTCAGATGTGGCTGTTTGGGCCCCTCTGCTCTTGACTGGGATATATCTAGGATGAAAGAAGAGGCAAAATCAGTTATTCTAATTTTAAAATAATAATAACAATAATAATAATAATTATAATAATAACATGAGTAGCTAGCCCCTCTCCATTGTAATTACCGATTACATTTGTAATATCGGCCTATAGACTATTCTATTCAGACTATTCAAACTCAACTACTAATAAACATGAATCAGAAGGCTTTATGTGATTATGTCATGACTCATAACTCAATGTAGACATGTTATAACCATACATTTATCCAGATAACGTTACTCTCTAGCCATCCATTTCATTATCAGGGGCACTGTCACAACTTCACCTGTTGGTCCAGGAACGGGTTAAATAGCTCAAGCTGAGTCCTCCCTCGCATGGTTGTCAACCTCTGTGACTGTTGTTGCTGCCTGTTCCGCACTTTCGTGCCATGCTGCGGTCTGTTGTTCTTTACTGTGCTCTGTCACTGATGCTGCCTGTGCGTCACTGTCATGTTCTGCCTCTGTTCTGTCATGCTCTCTCGCTGCCTCTGCCTGTTCATTGGCTTGCTCAATGATGTTATCATCATCATCTTCAACTGCCTCCTCACTAACGTTAACCCTCTGCTGCTGCTCCCCTGTCGGCTGCGTCTCCCCTGTACCATTTTTCTTAAAAGAAATAAGAGATATCCGTGGACTTTCTCTTCATTGTCTGGAAATTGACATAGCTACAGTGACTAACCGTAGCTAGTAAGCTAACGCTATACCAGCCCATAATGTCAGCTAGGTAGATGATCTGCCAGTCCTAAATTCATCAAGCGGTTTGAAAATTGTTCTAGAAAGCTATGATAACTCTAACTATAGTTAGCTAACACTCACTATGCTGCAGAGTAACCTTAAAACGGCATAAACTAACTAGCTAAGCCTCCCCCCCCCCCCCCCCCCCCCAATACCTAATTTAATTAGCTAACTAACTAACCTAGCTAGCTAGGTAATTCGACATTGTCAAAAAACGAACAGTTTACAGAATATTTTTTTACATTTTTTTACTATAAGTAGTATTGCATGACTTACTTACCCGTTAGCAGTCTTAACTCAACTCTGCAGGAAGCTGCCAGCTAAGCTAGCTTCCGATGATGCCACCAGAGACACGAAGCTGAGCTCAGCTGCTGCTGTCCGGGAGGCAGACTGCCATCTGGACTATTATGAAAAATATACATTATTGATTTATATTAATAGTACCTCTTGTAAAATATATTATGCATATGCGACTGGCGAGGGGGGGCCAGCAATTGTATCCCCTTGGCGGTGCCAATGAACGCTGTATCCTCCTTGCATCTGCAAAAAACCCAGCCTTACTTATGATTCAGTACTACACAAATTGGTAAAAATGATTTATTTACTAGCTAACTAAATAATAGCATAGGATAAATACAGAGACACTGTTTAGGTTATTGACTAGAAACTTAATATGATAGAAACACAATATGACGGCTTGTCACAAAATATATGGAGAGGGGGGGGGGGGGGGCAGAGAGGGACAGAGACACAATACTTTGGGACATTTAGAAACTACTCCCACAGTAATTCCAGTTGGACAAAAAAGTATTTAGTCAGCCACCAATTGTGCAAGTTCTCCCACTTAAAAAGATGAGAGAGGTCTGTAATTTTCATCATAGGTACATTTCAACTATGAGAGACAAAATGAGAAAAAAAAATCCAGAAAATCACATTGTAGGATTTTTTATGAATTTATTAGCAAATTATGGTGGAAAATAAGTCGTAATTAAGTAAGTAAGTAATCTAACTAACAATTCCAAAACTACTGTCTTATACACAGTGTAAGGGGATAAAGAATATGTACATAAAGATATATGGATGAGTGATGGTACAGAGCAGCATAGGCAAGATACAGTAGATGGTAGTATGTACATGAATGTATAGTTAAAGTGACTATGCATATATGATAAACAGAGAGTAGCAGCAGCATAAAAATATGGGTTGGGGGGGGAACACAATGCAAATAGTCCGGGTAGCCATTTGATTACCTGTTCAGGAGTTGTATGGCTTGGGGGTAAAAACTGTTGAGAAGCCTTTTGTCCTAGACTTGGCACTCCGGTACCGCTTGCCATGCGGTAGTAGAGAGAACAGTCTATGACTGGGGTGGCTGGGGTCTTTGACAATTTTTAGGGCCTTCCTCTGACACCGCCTGGTGTAGAGGTCCTAGATGGCAGGCAGCTTAGCCCCAGTGATGTACTGGGCCATATGCACTACCCTCTGTAGAGCCTTGCGGTCAGAGGCCGAGCAATTGCCGTACCAGGCAGGGATGCAACCAGTCAGCTCTCGATGTTGCAGCTGTAGAACCTTTTGAGGATCTCAGGACCCATGCCAAATATTTTTAGTTTCCTGAGGTGGAATAGGCTTTGTCGTGCCCTCTTCACGACTGTCTTGGTGTGTTTGGACCATTCTAGTTTGTTGTTGATGTGGACAACAAGGAACTTGAAGCTCTCAACCTGCTCCACTACAGCCCCATCAATGAGAATGGGGGTGTGCTCGGTGCTCCTTTTCCTGTAGTCCACAATCATCTCCTTAGTCTTGGTTACGTTGAGCGATAGGTTGTTATTCTGGCACCACCCGGCCAGGTCTCTGACCTCCTCCCTATAGGCTGCCTCGTCGTTGTCGGTGATCAGGCCTACCACTGTTGTGTCTTCTGAAAACTTAATGATGGTGTTGGAGTCGTGCCTGGCCATGCAGTCGTGGGTGAACAGGGAGTACAAGAGGGGACTGAGCCAGCACCCCTGGAGAGCTCCAGTGTTGAGGATCAGCGTGGCAGATGTGTTGCTACCTACCCTTACCACCTGTGGGCGGCCCGTCAGGATGTCCAGGATCCAGTTGCAGAGGGAGGTGTTAAGTCCCAGGATCCTTACATGCTGACCAGACCGAACACATCGTGTGCGCAAGCATCGCAAAATACATTTTGAAATCCATGTTATTCAATTATTGCACCCACACTGCTCGCGCACACCAACGATGCGATGCCAAGGGCTAAAATAGAACTAATTTCTATTTCTGATGCAGATCGCACTGAAAGTCCTGCCTCTTCCATCTCTTCATTGGTTTATAGAAGCAGGTACCCACGTGCCATCTCCTCATTGGTTATACCCACGTGGGTGATTGAAAGACGAACTGTTTTGCCGATAGTCGTGGTAATACTATGAAAGTTTAGATGCCGATCACCATATAAGTTCAATGATGAAAAAGCCTGGAAGGAGGAGAGATGACTAGAAACGATTCGGTTGGCCGTTTTATGTGTGCATTTTATTGCATGACATAAGTATTTGATACATCAGAAAAGCAGAACCTAATATTTGGTACAGAAACCTTTGTTTGCAACTACAGAGATCATACGTTTCCTGTAGTTCTTGACCAAGTTTGCACACACTGCAGCAGGGATTTTGGCCCACTCCGCCATACAGACCTTCTCCAGATCCTTCAGGTTTCGGGGCTGTCGCTGGGCAATACGGACTTTCAGCTCCCTCCAAAGATTTTCTATTGGGTTCAGGTCTGGAGACTGGCTAGGCCAGGAGTGGCTTCTTACGGAGCCACTCCTTAGTTGCCCTGGCTGTGCGTTTCGGGTCATTGTCATGCTGGAAGACCCAGCCACGACCCATCTTCAATGCTCTTACTGAGGGAAGGAGGTTGTTGGCCAAGATCTCGCGATACATGGCCCCATCCATCCTCCCCTCAATATGGTGCAGTCGTCCCCTTTGCAGAAAAGCATCCCCAAAGAATTATGTTTCCACCTCCATGCTTCACGGTTGGGATGGTGTTTTTGGGGTTGTACTCATCCTTCTTCTTCCAAACACGAGTGGAGTTTAGACCAAAAAGCTATATTTTTGTCTCATCAGACCACATGACCTTCTCCCATTCCTCCTCTGGATCATCCAGATGGTCATCGGCAAACTTCCGACTGGCCTGGACATGCGCTGGCTTGAGCAGGGGGATCTTGCGTGCGCTGCAGGATTTTAATCCATAACGGCGTAGAGTGTTACTAATGGTTTTCTGTGGGACTGTGGTCCCAGCTCTCTTCAGGTCATTGACCAGGTCCTGCCGTGTAGTTCTGGGCTGATCCCTCACCTTTCTCATGATCATTGATGCCCCACGAGGTGAGATCTTGCATGGAGCCCCAGACCGAGGGTGATTGACCGTCATCTTGAACTTCTTCCATTTTCTAATAATTGCGCCAACAGTGGTGGCCTTCTCACCAAGCTGCTTGCCTATTGTCCTGTAGCCCATCCCAGCCTTGTGCAGGTCTACAATTTATCCCTGATGTCCTTACACAGCTCTCTGGTCTTGGCCATTGTGGAGAGGTTGGAGTCTGTTGGATTGAGTGTGTGAACAGGTGTCTTTTATACAGGTAACGAGTTCAAACAGGTGCAGTTAATACAGGTAATGAGTGGAGAACAGGAGGGCTTCTTAAAGAAAAACTAACTTACTGGTTGGTAGGTGATCAAATACTTATGTCATGCAATAAAATGCAAATTAATTACTTAAAAATCATACAATGTGATTTTCTGGATTTTTGTTTTAGATTCCGTCTTTCACAGTTGAAGTGTACCTATGATAAAAATTACAGACCTCTACATGCTTTGTAAGTAGGAAAACCTGGAAAATCGGCAGTGTATCAAATACTCGTTCTCCCCACTGGATATACTGTAGTCTATAATATTCTACTGTATCTTAGTCTATGCCGCTCTGACATTGCTCATCCATATATTTATATATTCTTAATTCCATTCCTTACTTAGATTTGTGTGTATTGGGTATATGTTGTGAAATTGTTAGATATTACATGTTAGATATTGCTTCACTGTCAGTACTAGAAGCACAAGCATTTCACTACACCCGCAATAACATCTGCTAAACACATGTATGTGACCAATAAAACTGTATTTGATTTGACAGAGCCACCTAGCCCTCTTCCTGGAGATCTACCATCCTGTGGGTATTCAGTCCAAACCTAACCTAACATACCTGATTCAGCTAGTTGAGGGTCATGTTCCAGGCCCTGACCAAATTGCAGATCATGCATTGCATCAACCAATAGTTGCATAGTGTGTCATTTGCATGCCACATCATTGACTGCGCTGTCAGGCATTAGACTGCTATACTGCTATATCATATGAGTGGCATTCCTGCCTGACTACATTGCAGACGCCTGCCAGATTTCGCAAAACTTGGATAGGTGTTTAACATATCAGCTTACCACATCATATGATATAGCAATGTAATGCCCGAGAGCCAGTGACGTGGCGCACAACCATTGGTTGATGCAATGCAACGTCTTCAACATAATCAGGCAGGAACACCACCAATATGTGGTTAGCTGATATGTTCAACACTAGCCATGTGTGGCCATCCTTCCAAATCTTGTCTCATTGTGTCACGCCCTGACCTAAGATATCTCTGTTTTCTATATATTTTGGTTAGGTCAGGGTGTGACTAGGGTGGGTACTCTAATGTTGTATGTCTAGGGTTTTGTATGTCTAGGGTTGTTGTAGGTCTAGGGGTTTTTGTATTTCTATGTTGACCTGATATGCTTCCCAATCAGAGACAGCTGTTTATCGTTGTCTCTGATTGGGGATCATATTTAGGCAGCCCTGTTTCCCACTTTCTGGTGTGGGATCTTGTCTATTGGTAGTTGCCTGTCACTATTTTGTATAGCTTCACGTTTAGTTTTTTTGTTGGTTTATTCTGTGTTCATTCAGTTAATAAAAATAATGTACCCATACCACGCTGCGCCTTGGTCCGATCCTTATAATGAACAGAAGATCAGACCACAAAAAGACCAAGCAGCGTGGTCAGGAGGAATGGACCTGGGATGAGATTCTGGATGGAGCAGGACCCTGGACGCAGGCTGGGGAGTATCGCCGTCCTAAGGAAGAGATAGAGGCATCGAAAGCGGAACGGCGATATTACGAGGAGTTGTACCAACGAGAGGCAGCCCCCAAAAAGTTTTGGGGGGGGGCACACGGAGTGGTCGGCGGAGCCGGGGGCTGAACCAGAGCCAGTCAGGGAGTCAAGTGAGGAGCTCGACGCAAGATTCAGTGATGCGCACGGTGTCTCCAGTTCGCATTCATAGCCCGGTGCGCTCTATTCCAGCTCCCCGCATTGGCCGGGCTAGAATGGGCATCCAGCCAGGAAGGATGGTGCCGGTTCAGCGCTCCTGGTCTACAGTACACCTTCTTGGACAAGCATATCCTGTGCCGGTTCTGTGCACTGTGTCTCCGGTGCGTCTGCACAGTCCAGGGCGTTCTGTGTCATCGCCCCGCATTTGCAGGGCGAAAATAAACATCCAGCCAGGACGGGTTGTGCCAGCTCTACGCTCCAGACCTCCAGTGCACCTCCACAGTCCAGTACGTCCTGTGCCTCCTCCCCGCAATAGCCCTGAGGTGCGTGTCATCAGCCCGGTGCCACCTGTACCAGTCCCACGCATTAGACCTCCAGTGTGTCTCCACAGTCCAGTAAGTCCTGTGCCTTCTCCTCACACTCGCTCTGAGGTGCGAGTAATCAGCCCGTACCACCAGTGCCGGCACCACGCATCAGACCTCCAGTGCTCCTCCACAGTCCAGTACGTCCTGTGCCTCCTCCCCGCACTTGCCCTGAGGTGCGTGTCATCAGCTCGGTTCCACCTGTACCGGTCCCACGCATCAGATCTCCAGTGCGTCTCCACAGTCCAGTACGTCCTGTGCCTCTTCCCTGCAATCGTCCTGAGGTGTGTGTCATCAGTCCAGTGCCACCTGTACCGGTCCCACGCACCAGGCCTCCAGTGCTCCTCCCTTAGTCCAGTACGTCCTGTGCCTGCTCCCCGCACTCGCCCTGAGGTGCATGTCACCAGCCCGGTACCACCAGTGCCGGCACCACGCATCAGGCCTCCAGTCCGCCTCCTCAGTCCAGAGCTTCCGGCGACAGTTTTCTATATACTTTGGTTAGGTCATGGTGTGACTAGGGTGGGTACTCTAGTGTTGTATGTCTAGGGTTTTGTATGTCTACGGTTGTTGTAGGTCTAGGGGTTTTTGTATTTCTATGTTGGCCTGATATATTTCCCAATCAGAGACAGTTGTTTATCGTTGTCTCTGATTGGGGATCATATTTAGACAGCCCTGTTTCCCACTTTCTGGTGTGGGATCTTGTCTATGTGTAGTTGCCTGTCAGCACTATTTTGTATAGCTTCACGTTTCGTTATTTTGTTGGTTTATTCGGTGTTCATTCAGTTAATAAAAAGAATGTACGCATACCACGCTGCGCCTTGGTCCGATCCTTATAATGAACGTGACACATTGAATCGTGTTGGAAATCTGGAGAAATCCAGAATAGGATTCTGGGTTTGAATGGGAGTGTAGGTTTTTCTTCAAACCCTTATCTAGCACACCTAACTAACTGGTTGATCAGATGAATCACGTTAGCCTCCTGAGTGGTGCAGTGGTCTAAGGCACTGCATCGCAGTGCTAGCTGTGCCACTAGAGATTCTGGGTTTGAGTCCAGGCTCTGTCGCGGCCGACCAGGAGACCCATGGGGCGGTGCACAATTGGCCCAGCGCTGTCCGGGTTAGGGGAGAGTTTGGCTGGCAGGGATGACCTTGTCCCTTCCTGCACTAGTGACTCCTGTGGTGGGCAGGGCACAATGCACGCTGACACGGTGCCAGGTGTATGGAGTTTCCTCTGATGCATTGGTGGGCTGGCTTCCGGGTTAAGTGGGCCACGACCGGGAAACCCATGGAGCGGCACACAAGTTGTCCAGGTTAGGAGGGTTTGAGAGGATTTGGCCGGCAGGGATGTTCTTGCACCTTGCTTCCGGGTTAAGCGGGCATTGTGTCAAGAAGCAGTGCGGCTCGGCTGAGTATTTACGGGAGTTGCAGCGATGAGACAAGACTGTAACTACCAATTGGATACCACAAAATTGGGGAGAGAAACAGGGTACGCATTTTTTTAAATAAAGATGAATCATGTTAGTTACTACTGGCTTTGGAGTGGAAAAACCTACAGGATGGTAGCACTCCAGGAACAGAGGTGGTCAGCCCTCCAATAATGATTTGGGATTTGTAAAAATAAATAAAAGTAGAGGCCAATAAATAATCAAATAATCTGAACCAATTATGCCAATCGGTTATGTTAACTATCCAAACATTGTAAGAAACCCATAAATTAAGAAGCAAAAAAGTTCACCTGGAACTCAACCTAGCCATCAGCCAGCTGGGCCACGGGTTGCTGGAGGTCGCAGTCAAGCTAGCAAGCAGCCAGCTGGGCCAGGAGTTGCTGGAGCTCGTTCAGAGTTGACTTTTAAAACTATGTTTGAAATGTTTTTATTAATTACGGAGCTTTAAATGCAATGCTCACTTATTATTTATTAATGCACGTTACCATTTTGCTTCCTGTGGCGGGCACGAGAGGTCTGGTTGTCGCCCATGCTGTAAATGTGATCTCGTTATGTCATTGTCAATACAGTACATCAACACTGTTAGAATTGCGTAAATTCGAATCTGGTATCAGGATAAATATAACAATGAGTTACCGATTGTATACTATGTATTTTTTATTAGCTAAGTAATAAATGGCAAATGCAACTTTCGTATATACGGGCTCACTGTAATACCACGCAGGGCAGAACAGAGAACTGACAAGATGTATGTAAACAGTGTTCTTATACTGTGATAGACATTGTCCCAACCCGTCTGTTGGCCTATCACAGTAGAGGCTGGGCGTGGTTTAAACTTGCCCAGCCTATCGCAGGCGCTCAGGCGGGTCCCCGCCTCTTGGCGCTTCTTGGAGTCCTCCCTCCGTCGATGTATAGATAGATTCCTACTGTTCTGGTATCACCCCCTAGTTATAACAGTTGCTCAGTTCCTGCTATTGTGTGGTTCAGTATTTTTCCATCTCAGTTAAACCTCGTGATGACCACCCCTCCCTATCACAACTTTGTAAGATACAGCAAGTCACACCATGTGCTCAATATTGTTACATACAAACACAAGGACAAAGCATCTCCTGGGCTGTTATCTACAGTTTTGCAACATGCAGGTCACACCATGTTACTCAGTTCTTGTCACACACAAACAGGCAAGTAGCAAGCACTTGTTTAATCTCATAATGATGCTCCAGTGCACAAATGCAGACACCTTACACAACCAACATCAGATAATATTTAATCATATATATATGGTAAGGACTATAATGTAAAATACAGAATCCCACAACACCACGATATGAAACACTGATTTGAACCTTCTGACCAACTAGTGGAACAGGCGGCGCCCCACTGTCTGATTCATATCGTTTGATTTCTGATTATATCGACTGATTGCTGTTATGTACAGGGTGCACCATTCTACTCATGAGCACGAAAAAAAAACAAGCAGGCTATTTCCGGTTAGGCTACTGTTTCAAAGATAATGAAAGTGAAAGAGTATTGTCTAACATAGGCTAGATAGGTTAACCTACACGACATATTGTTTTGCAGTCCCTATACGTTTTCTTCAAGGTAAGACCCCCTAACATTTCTCCAATAGGCCAACATCTAATCCAATATAGCATAATACATTTCTCGGCAGTGTTGTAGTACTCCTTGAGTCCGGTCTCAAGGTGTCGGATTACATTTTTACTTGGCTTTAGTGAGGATTTGTAATTTCTACCAGAAACCAGCAGAGTAAAAAAGGCTATAGGCTATACTCCGTTCTTGAAACATTTAGGGATTATCCTCTATTGAGACATGGGATTCCAACTTTAGTCATAACATTATTGTCCTTTATTTTCATTGAAAAATATCCTTAAACTTTCTCCCAGTTTCATTGACTTGCTGGCAGGGAAGTGTGGGGGAAATTGTTGGAAAGTTGCATGCTCACTATTAGTAAAGGGGAGACAGGGAAATTGTAACAGTCTTTATATCTGTTGTAGACATGTTTGCGCAGTGGCGAACCTATTGTACCTAGGCCTTCAGTATGTGACAGGCTCGTGATGCTGAAAGGACAGCGACAGTGCACTCATTCATGGAGGAGAGTTTTGTGAAACACAAAGGGCCGGTAGTGGAAGCTATATGCCCTATGCCCACTTTTTTGTCAGTGGGCATTCCCTATACTCACTTCTTAATAATCCCTTCTGTTGTGTATCAAGTCCAGTGAAGGTATACGACATGTTAATTGTGTAGTACAACAGAGAAATCATGCACAAAGTACCCTACACAATTGCAAAGCATGTGAAATGTATTCACAATGCAAGCAGGATACAGCCTAGTTTCAGTGGAATATCATCTGCAGGCAGCAAGAGGGCGCAGCTCTCAACTGGTTGTTTTTTACCCCTATCCAACCTATCCAACCTATCCAACCAGGAAGTTTCAGATGAAACACCGTGCACCTGGCAACCTTGGTTAGTGCGCACTGCACCCGGCCTGTCACAGGAGTCGCTGGTGCGCAATGAGACAAGGATTTCCCTACCGGCCAAACCCTCCCTAACCCGGACAACGCTAGGCCAATTGTGCGTCGCCCCACGGACCTCCCGGTCGGTTATGACAGAGCCTGGGTGCAACCCAGAGTCTCTGGTGGCACAGCTGGCGCTGCAGTACAGCGCCCTTAACCACTGCGCCACTCGGGAGGCCCTATGATTTTGTTGTTATGGATGACTGATTGGGCTCATTGATTTGAGTTTTAAATAAATGCTGAGCTCATGGAATGGCATGCTTTGATCAATAATAAGTGATATCCGTATTGCCGTAGATATCACTGCTGTCATCCTTACCTCCAAGCGTTTATTCATGTTGGATAATCTTTGGATAACGACAGCAGTCACACGATTGGAAGCCATAGCTTGAAAGGTAGCCTACAAAAGCCTATTCCTGTTATTTTCCCACAATCCATCAAACACATTTGGTGTGTCATCATAGTGACAGTCATAGTGGTCAGATTCGCTCAGGTGGAACAAACTTAAACTTGTGCCTTTTTTCAATGCTGATGTGAATGTCATTGAGAAAACATAGAAGTGTCAAATATTTTTTTCGCTAACATCCTTTCTGAATTTAAAAGTTATCCACAAAGTAATCAAATTAAACTTTATTTGCCACAAGCGCCGAATACAACAGTGTAGATCTTACTGTGAAATGCTTACTTTTCAACATTATTTTGCTTCTTTTTCATGGTATCCAATTGGTAGTTACAGTCTTGTCCCATCGCTGCAACTCCCGTACAGACTCGGGAGAGGCAAAGGTCAAGAGCCATGCACCCCCTGAAACACAACTCAGCCAAGCCACACTGCAAGAACATCTTTGCTGGCCAAATCCCTCCCAAACCCTCCTAACCTGGACGACTTCTCCTAACCTGGACGAGTCTCGGCCGTCTGCGACAGAGCCAAGACTCGAACCAGGATCTCTAGTGGCATAGTTAGCACTGTGATGCAGTGCCTTAGACCACCGCACCACTCTGTAGGCCTGTGAAATGCTTACTTATAAGCCCTTAACCAACAGTGCAGTTCAAGAAAGAGTTAAGAAAATATTTACCAAATAAACAAAAGTAAAAAATTATAAAAAGTAACACAATAAAATAACAATAATGAGGCTTTATACAAGGGGTACCAGTACCGAGTCAATGTGTGGGGGTACAGGTTAGTCGAGGTAAATTGTACATTAGGTAGGGGTGAAGTGACTATGCATAGATAATAAACAGCGAGTAGCAGCAGTGTACAAAACAAATGGATGGGGGGTGTCTCCTTTGGGTTTTTCCTATTTTGTTGCATTGCAATCTTTAATTTAAATAGATTTATATTTGGATTTCATGTAATGGACAGACTCCAAATTGGTGAAGTGAAATTTAAAAAATTACTTTTTTCAAAAAAAGAAATAAACTGAAAGTGGTGCGTGCATATGTATTCACCCCCTTTGCTATGAAGCCCCTTAATCTGGCGCAAACAATTACCTTCAGAAGTCACATAATTAGTTAAATAAAGTCCACCTGTGTGCAATCTAAGTGTCACATGATCTGTACCTTCAGAAGTCACATAATTAGTTAAATAAAGTCCACCTGTGTGCAATCTAAGTGTCACATGATCTATCTGTCACATGATCTCAGTATACATACACCTGTTCTGAAAGGCCCCAGAGTCTGCAACACCACTAAGCAAGGGGCACCATGAAGACCAAGGAGCTCTCCAAACAGGTCAGGGACAAAGTTGTGGAGAAGTACAGATCAGGTTTGGATTATAAAACAATGTGAGAAACTTTGAACATCCCACTGAGCACCATTAAATCCATTATTAAAAAATTTAAAGAATATGGCACCACAACAAACCTGCCAAGAGAGTCCACCAAAACTCACGGACCAGGCAAGGAGGGCATTAATCAGAGATACAACAAAAAGACCAAAGATACCCCTGAAGGAGCTGCAAAGCTCCAAAGCAGAGATTGGAGTATCTGTCCATAGGACACTCCACAGAGCTGGGCTTTACGGGAAGAGTGGCCAGAAAAAAATCCATTGCTTTCAGAGAAAAATAAGAAAACACGTTTGGTGTTCGCCAAAGGGCATGTGGGAGACTCCCCAAACATATGGAAGAAGGTACTCTGGTTAGATGAGACAAAAATTTAGCTTTTTGGCCATCAAGGGAAACGCTATGTCTGGCGCAAACCCAACACCTTTCATCACCCCGAGAACACTACACCGACAGTGAAGCATGGTGGTGACAGCATCATGCTGTGGGGATGTCTTTCATCGGCAGGGACTGGGAAACTGGTCAGAATTGAAGGAATAATGGATGGCGCTAAATACAGGGAAATTCTATTGGGAAACCTGTTAGTCTTCCAGAGATTTGAGACTGGGACAGAGGTTCACCTTCCAGCAAGACAATGACCCTAATCATACTGCTAAAGCAACACTCGAGTGGTTTAAGGGGAAACATCTAAATGTCTTGGAAAGGCCTAGTCAAAGTCCAGACTTCAATCCAATTGAGAATCTGTGGTATGACTTAGAGATTGCTGTACACCAGCGGAACACCATCCAACTTGAAGGAGCTGGAGCAGTTTTGCCTTGAAGAATGGGCAAAAATCCCAGTGGCTAGATGTGCTAAGCTTATAGAGACATGCCCCAAGAGACTTGCAGCTGTTATTGCTGCAAAAGGTGCCCCCAGAAAGTATTGAATAGTGGGGGTTGAATAGTTATGTATGCTCATGTTTTCTGTTTTTTTGTCTTATTTCTTGTTTGTTTCAAAATAAAAATTATTTAACATCTCTAAAGTGGTTTTGGGCTTTCCTCTGACACCGCCTAGTATATACAGCGGGGCAAAAAAGTATTTAGTCAGCCACCAATTGTGCATGTTCTCCCACTTAAGCAGCTTGGTTTGAAGAAATCAACTGTGGGAGCAATTATTAGGAAATAGAAGAAATGGGGGGACCTAGTGAATAACCTGCAGAGAGCTGGGACCAAAGTAACAAAGCCTACCATCAGTAACACACTACGCCGCCAGGGACTCAAATCCTGCAGTGCCAGACGTGTCCTCCTGCTTAAGCCAGTACATGTCCAGGCCCGTATGAAGTTTGCTAGAGAGCATTTGGATGATCCAGAAGAAGATTGGGAGAATGTCATATGGTCAGATGAAACCAAAATAGAACTTCTTGGTAAAAACTCAACTTGTCGTGTTTGGAGGACAAAGAATGCTGAGTTGCATCCAAAGAACACCATACCTACTGTGAAACATGGGGGTGGAAACTGTTTTTCTGCAAAGGGACCAGGACGACTGATCCGTGTAAAGGAAAGAATGAATGGGGCCATGTATCGTGAGATTTTGAGTGAAAACCTCCTTCCATCAGCAAGGGCATTGAAGATGAAACGTGGCTGGGTCTTTCAGCATGACAATGATCCCAAACACACTGCCCAGGCAACGAAGGAGTGGCTTCGTAAGAAGCATTTCAAGGTCCTGGAGTGGCCTAGCCAGTCTCCAGATCTCAACCCCATAGAAAATCTTTGGAGGGAGTTGAATGTCCGTGTTGCCCAGCAACAGCCCCAAAACATCATTGCTCTAGAGGAGATCTGCATGGAGGAATGGGCCAAAATACCAGCAACAGTGTGTGAAAACCTTGTGAAGACTTACAGAAAATGTTTGACCTCTGTCATTGCCAACAAAGGGTATATAACAAAGTATTGAGATAAACTTTTGTTATTGACCAAATACTTATTTTCCACCATAATTTGCAAATAAATTCATAAAAAAATCCTACAATGTGATAGTTGAAGTGTACCTATGATGGAAATTACAGGCCTCTCTCATCTTTTTAAGTGGGAGAACTTGCACTATTGGTGGCTGACTAAATACTTTTTTGCCCCACTGTAGGTGCTGGATGGCAGGAAGCTTGGCCCCAGTGAAGTACTGGGCCTTCTGTAGCGGTCAGATGCCGAGCAGTTGCCATACCAGGTGGTGATGCAACCGGTCAGGATGCTCTCGATGGTGATGCTCTCATCTAGTTTTTCAAAAGTATCTGTAATCTGATTACAATATTTTTTTGCTGGTAATGTAACATATTACAGTTACCGTTTTTTTTCGAATAAATTATATCTAACGGATTAAATTGAATCCGTTACTCTCCAACCCTGCCTACTTGTACAAATGACCTCAACTAACCTGTTGAAAAAATAGAACCATTAGGCTAAGCGTTTCCCAATCAAAATGTACAACTATTATTTCCCATTGCAAAAAACCATTTCACATTTAGCACACAAAGTAACCGGTGATCTAAAGTTTAAATGCAACTTTGTTTCACACACAAGTTATTTTCGAAGAGATGGCTAACAACTGCGCGTGAGTTGTAATAAAAAATCAAATACAATCACATTTTATTTGTCATATGCTCCGAATGCAACAGTTCCACCTTACAGTAGAATGCTTACTTACAAGCCCTTAGCCAACAATGCTTTA
This sequence comes from Oncorhynchus mykiss, assembly GCF_057628025.1. Lineage (NCBI taxonomy): Eukaryota > Metazoa > Chordata > Actinopteri > Salmoniformes > Salmonidae > Oncorhynchus > Oncorhynchus mykiss. The sequence continues at coordinate 71,641,839 of NC_143022.1, forward strand.
AAAAAAGTTTAAAAGTGTTAAGTAAAAAATTGATAAGTAGAAAGTAAAAGTAACAAATAAATTCAACAGTAGCAGTAAAATAACAAGCAAAGCTATATACAGGGGGTACCGGTACAGAGACTGTGCGGGGGCACCGGTTAGTTGAGGTAATTGAGGTAATATGTACATGTAGGTAGAGTTAAAGTGACTATGCATAGATTATAAACAGAGAGAAGCAGCAGCGTAAAAAAGGGGTCTGATTAGCCCTTTGATTAGCTGTTCAGGAGTCTTATGGCTTGGGGGTAGAAGCTGTTAAGAAGCCTTTTGGACCTCGCCGGTAGCAGAGAGAACAGTCTATGATTTGGGTAGCTGTAGTCTTCGACAATTTGTAGGGCATTCCTCTGCCACCGCCTGATATAGAGGTCCTGGATGGCAGGAAGCTTGGCCCCAGTGATGTACTGGGCCATACGCACTACCCTATGTAGTGCCATGCGGTTGGAGGCCGAGCATTTGCCATACCAGGCAGTGATGCAACCAGTCAAGATGCTCTCGATGGTGCAGCTGTAGAACCTTTTAAGTATCTGAGGACCAATGCCAAATCTTTTCAGTCTCCTGAGGGGGAATAGGCTTTGTTGTGCCCTCTTCACGACTGTCTTGTCTTAGTGTGCTTGGACCATGATAGTTTGTTGATGATGTGGACACCAAGGAACTTGAGCCCTGGTGTTCCTTTTGTCCAGGTGAGAAAGGGCAGTGTGGTGTGCAATAGAGATTGCATCATCTGTGGATCTGTTTGGGCGGTATGCAAATTGGGTTTCTTGGATAATGGTGTTGTGAACCATGACCATCATTTCAAAACACTTCATGGCTACAGACGTGAGTGCTACAGGTCAGTAGTCATTTAGGCAGGTTACTTTAGGGCTCTTGGGCACAGGGACTATGGTGGTCTGCTTGAAACATGTTGGTATTGCAGACTCAGTCAGGGACAGATTCCAATCATATAGCAAATGTTGGTTTTAAGTTACATTTTTCAATTTAGTTTCTTCCCATTTCATTGACTAAACAGGAGATTCTAAAACAAACTCTCTCTCTCTCTCTCTCGTCCAGCATGGATAAATTGAGAAAGATAAGGATAGTTCTGACAGAAATATTGTCAGCGGACGCCAGTTACATCCTTCAGTATGTACACCAGGAGGACCTGGTGACTCCACGCGAATACAGGAACCTGCACAATGTCAGTAAATTACATCCAGAAGATTCCATCGTAGGTCTGCTGGATTCACTCCTAATGAAAGGAGGAGATGAGAAATGCACTAGATTCTTGACCCTGTTGCAGCAGCCAGCCATCAGATCAACCTACTACAAACTGGGAGAAATCAAACACATGTATTATGCACAATATTATGCACAAATTAAGCACATTTTTATATAATGTAGCCCTGTTTTTTGTATGTACGATGATTGGGATCTCCTAGTTAAAGCATAATAATGTTTGCTAATCTAATCTAATGACAACAGCGACATAGCTCCGGCACCCAGTAGCCCAGCACCCCCAGACGCTGTCCCAACCTCTGCCTCCTCCACAGTCCACACCCATCGCCCAACCACATCAGGTAGAACCATTTTAAAGCATACATTTCCATTATTTTAGCACAGATCGATTGAATCATGGTGTATGTATTCTATGAATGAATCCTATCTAATGATCTATATATTCACTCGTGTTCCTGGTCCAACCCCACCACCATTAGTGGAATTGTAGTTCAAATGACTGACACCAATATTCTGCGCTTGGAAGCCCCAAGATGGATACACACACCTCTAGCTTCTCATTTGAATTTGTAAAGGGTTACAGATCACCTCATTTCAGACAACCAAAACTATAAATATCACGTAATTGCATCAGATGCTTGATTAAGTTCTATTCAGTACCAGAACAAAGTTGCTTGTTAGTCGTCGTATCCCAGTCTGTCAACCTTTTATGTTATGGTCATCTGTCCACCAGAAGAGAATACACAACAAGTAAAGAATAGCCTAATGTAAACTAGAGGACTCAATGTCCCATTTAAAGTGAACCTAATATGCAGAAAAGCAACAAAAACTTTGAGGCAAAACCTGCAATTTAAAACTGCTATGAGTGGAATGGAGCTAAATCATAAACCAATATGGCATCTGGGAAAAATGACATGTGTTGTTGTTTTTATTAGGTTCAAAAATTCCAACTACTCCTGTGAAAAAGAATAACCGGAGAAGTACCACTGCGTGTGGAACCATCACAGACGTTTCTGAAGTGAAGATGGGGAAGGCGGGGGGGAAATACTACCAAGCTGTTCTAAACCAAGAGGATGGGCCCATGGTCATTCTCATTTTGGATCTAGAGAAACGAAATATCTTTCTAGGAGCAGAGAAGAGAAGGTAGGTCAAACAAAGTATGCTAAGCTTGATAAGATCTGGTTTATAGTGCAGGTGTAATATTGAGTATCTCTTTGTGCGTTTTTTTTCCAGGTCTTCTGTAAAGTTGAAGAGAATCTCATTCGAGAAACTTGGAATGAACAAGTACCAAGAGGGGATAAAGTTCACAAACAAATCCGAATTGACTTACACAAGAGCCAAAAACACTATAAAGATGGAACCCACTGCTGATGAAAAAGAATAAACACATTTTTTTTTTAACTAGAATGACATTTTAAGGGTGACCTACTGACCAGACCAGAGGCAATTCATTAACTACCTAGCCTACATTATGTAAATACAGTGCCTTCAGAAAGTATTCACATCGCTTAACTTTTTCCACATTTAGTTGTATTACAAGGTGGGATTAAAATTGATTTGTCATTTTTTGTCAGTGACCTACACACAATCCTCTGTAGTGTCAAAGTGGAAGAAAAATTCGAACTTTTGTAAAAAAAAAACATGAAAAATACAACATTAATATATCTTGATTGCATAAGTATTCAACCCCCTGAATCAATACATGTTAATAACTTCTGGCAACAATTACAGCTGTGAGTTTCTGGGTAAATCTCTTAAGAGCTTTGCACACCTGGATTATACAATATTTGCACGTTATTCTTATTTTAATTCTTTAAGCTCTGTCAAGTTGGTTGTTGATCGTTGCTAGACAGCCATTTTCATGTCTGCCATAGGTTTTAAGCCAATTTAAGTCAAAACTATAACTAGGCCACTCAGGAACATTCAAGGTCGTCTTGGTAAGCAACTAAAGTGTATATTTTGCATTGTGTTTTAGGTTAGTGTCCTGCTGAAAGGTGAATTTGTCTCTGAGTCTTATGGAAAGCAGATTGAACGAGCTTTTCCTCTAGGATTTTGCCTGTGCTTAGCTCTATTCCGTTTCTTTTTATCCAAAAAAAACCTCCTTAGTCCTTGCCTAATGACAAGCATACCCACAACATGATGCAGCCACCACCATGATTGAAAATATTAAGACTGGTACTCAATGATGTGCTGTGTTAGATTTGCTGTGAACATAACACTTTATATTTAGGACATAAAGTTAATTTATTTTCCACATTTTTTGCAGATTTACTTTAGTGCTTTATTGCAAACAGGATGCATGTTTTAGCTTGTACAAAATAAAATATTCTTTCTTCTTTTCACTCTGTCATTTAGGTTATTATTGTGGAGTAACTACAATGTTGTTGATCCATCCTCAGTTTTCGCCTATCACGGTCATTAAACTCTGTAACTGTTTCAAAGTCACCATTGGCCTCATGGTGAAATCCCTGAGTGGTTTCCTTCCTCTCCGGCAACTGAGTTAGGAAAGATGCCTGTATCTTTGTAGTGACTGGGTGTATTGATTCACTATCCAAACTGTAATGAATAACTTTACCATACTCAAAGGTATATTCAATATCTGTCTTTCACATTTTTACCAATCTACCAATAGGTGCCTTTCTTTGGAAAACCTCCAACTTATTATGTGACTTGTTTACTTCTGAACTTATTTAGGCTTGCCATAACAAATACTTATTGACTCAAGACATTTCAGCTTTTCCTTTTTTATTAATTTGCAAAAATGTTGAACATTTTGAGAGAAAAAAGTATTCCACTTTGACATTATGGGGTATTATGTGTCGACCAATGATACAACAATCAATTTTAAAGGCTCAATCGATAATCAATTTTAAAGGCTGTAGCACAACAAAATATAGAAAAAGTCAAGGGGTGTGAATACTTTTTGAAGGCACTGTATATATTTGTGTATTTCAAGTAGCCATTAGAGTTCCACACTTCCCTTAGGGCTTAGAACTCTACAATGATGATACCAATCACCATATCAAACCACTTGCCTAATAATGTGTAGCCCACTGCAGCTCAAAGAAAATTGAGTAGTTACAGGTCAACTGTGTATTAGCATATTGTTTGTGAAATAATTGTCACAACACAGAATAACTATTCCAACACAGTAGTAGCTTACTGTTTTTACAAAATCACTATTGGACTAGTGCTGAATGCTCATAGGCAGTTTTTGAAAATGTAATTTCTTCTCTTTACCACAAGATGGTACCACAAGATGGGTGTTGAAAGTTACATTTAATGGCTGAACCACTTCACCTGCTGTGGACACTGTTCAATATTTGTTTTACTGTAACACCAGTTGGTTCAGCATTCATCTAATTTACCATTCTGAGGTACTATGAGGAGTTCTAAGTCTCTCTTTTTGTTATGGATCCTTTTTTTTACGCATTGTATTTTCTCTACGTAATGCACATTTCTGTGAACAACAGACCATAAAGTAATATATCATCTAAAGAGCTTTGTGGAGTGCATTCTGTATAAAAATTCCTGATCTCCTGAGGTGCAGTATATACAAGCAAAATATATTAGGTTGTTGGTTATTATTGTAAATATTCCATAGTAAATGTTCATCATAGGCTATGTTCATGATACTATAACCTATTAGTAACTGAAGACATCTGAATGTAATTAATGTGTACTTTGCTTGGACAAGACATATGACCCCTTATCATAACACTATCCAAATGATAATATTGTGGTTGTGGCGATCCTGTTGCCTCGCAGGATGCTGTCATCGTTGGTTGACACAGTGAGCTCACTACTGACTTGTTTGTATTGTGTCGGGTTTTTTCTGGACAGGACAGAGCAGGGCCTAATTAGACTGGCCCAACAAGCACATCCTAGAGATGTCCCTTACTGGGACAGTGGTTAGGACATTTGTCATTGGTGCTGGTGGCCTGGTTTTGAGACCCACTAGCGCAGTCACCATACTACCACAGTCTGAGCAAAATATGTTAATTTAATTATTTGGCAACAGTTACAACACACCTATCAGATATAATTCAAATCAGTTTCTCATTGAAAGATGGGAATATGAAGGATTTTCCCCTGAGCACGAATTATGACCACATATCCAATACCTACTTAATTATTAGTCTATTGTCTTTTTTACTTATTTTCCACCATAATTTGCAAATAAATGAATTAAAAATCCTACAATGTGATTTTCTGGATTTTTTAATCTTATTTTGTCTGTCATAGTTGAAGTGTACCTATGATGAAAATTACAGGCCTCTCTCATCTTTTTAAGTGGGAGAACTTGCACAATTGGTGGCTGACTAAGTACTTTTTTGCCCCACTGTAAGTATGATTCCCAATCAGAGACAACGATAGACAGCTGTCCCGGATTGAGAACCATACCCGGCCAAAACATAGAAATAAAGAAACATAGAAAACAATACATAGAATGCCCACCCCACATCACACCCTGACCTAACCAAATAGAAATAAAACGTCTCTCTAAGGTCAAGGCGTGACAGTAAATAAGAATTTGTACCTTAAATTAAGGTTAAATAAATATTAAAAATAAGAACAATACAGCACACACACCATTTACAACAAATGTGTCATTGAGAAATTAATTTAAGTTAGATCAAATCAAATTTCATTTGTCACATACACGTGTTTAGCAGATGTTATTGCGTGTGTAGTGAAACACTTGTGTTTCTAGCTCCAACAGTGCAGTGTCTAACAAGTAATATCTAACAATACACACAATCTAAAGTAAAGGAATGGAATTAAAAATATCTGAATATTTGGATGAGCAATGTCAGAGCGGCATAGACTAAGATACAGTAGAATAGGATAGAATGTAAGATGGCGGCGGAGAAGATGGCAGATATTTTACGTGCACCCAGCCGATAGTTTGTTTGTTTGTTTGCGTTCTTTGTAACTTATTTTTTAAACTTATTTTGTACATAATGTTGCCGCTATCATCTCTTATGACCGAAAATAACTTCTAGATATCAGGACTGCGATTACCACGGACTAGCAGAATTTTCTTTTTCCTTTCACGACTCTGACGAGCCCGACACGAAGGATACGACGTTTCCTCGAGGACAGGCCCCGACCTCCGTGATTTGCGTGAAGAGTTCGGCGGAGAAAGAGGGGCTGAAGGTCGAGCTGCCTTCTGAGAATTCGTAGGCGATCAAATAAACCTCCACTTCCCTCCATTCTGCTAGCAAACGTGCAATCTTTGGACAATAAAATTGACGAGTTACGCAGAAGATTAAACTACCAACGGGAAATTAAAAACTGTTACATATTATGCTTCACGGAGTCGTGGCTGAACTACGACCACATCAACATACAGCTGGCTGGTTATACGATGTACCGCCAGGATAGAACAGCGGCGTCTGATAAGACAAGGGGCGACAGGTCTATGTATTTTTGTAAACAACAGCTGGTGCATGATATCTATGGAAGTCTCGAGCTATTGCTCGCCTGAGGTAGAGTATCTCATGATAAGCTGTAGACCACACTACCTATCGAGAGAGTTTTCATCTGTATTCTTTGTAGCTGTTACATACCCCCACAGTCAGAGGCTGGCACTAAGACAGCATTGAATGAGCTTTATTCCACCATAAGCAAACAAGAAAACGTTCACCCAGAGGCGGCACTCCTAGTAGCCGGGGACTTGAATATAGGGAAACTTAAATCCGTTTTACCAATGTTAAATGTGCAACCAGAGGAAAAATAACTCTGAACAACCTATACTCCACACAAAGAGATGCACACAAAGCTCTCCCTCGCCCTCCATTTGGCAAATCTGACCATAATTGTATCCTCCTGATTCCTGTTTACAAGCAAACATTAAAGCAGGAATCACCAGTGCCTAGATCAGTAAAAAAGTGGTCAGATGAGGCAGATGCTAAGCTACAGGACTATTTTGCTAGCACATACTGGAATATGTTCCGGGATTCCCCCAATGTCATTGAGGAGTTCACCAAATCAGTCATTGGCTTTATCAATAAGTGCATCGACGACGTCGTCTCCACAGTGACCGTACATACAAACCCCAACCAGAAGCCATGGATTACAGGCAGCATCTGGACTGAGCTAAAGGCTAGAGCTGCCGCTTTAAAGGAATGGGACTCTTAACACAGAAGCTTATAAGAAATCCCGCTATGCCCTCTGATGAACCATCAAACAGGCAAAGCGTCAACACAGGACTAAGATCGAATCGTACTACACCGGCTCTGATGCTCTTTGGATGTGGCTGGGCTTGCAAACCATTACAGACTACAAGGGGAAACACAGACAAGAGCTGCCCGGTGACACGAGCCTACCAGACGAGGTAAGCTACTTGTATGCTCGCTTTGAGGCAAATAACACTGAAACATGCATGAAAGCACCAGCTGTTCCGGAAGTCTGTGTGATCACGCTCTCCGCAGCCGATGTGAGTAGGAACTTTAAACAGGTCAACATTCACAAGGCTGCAGGGCCAGACAGATTACCAGGACGTGTACTGCGAGCATGCGCTGACCAACTGGCAAGTGTCTTCACTGACATTTTCAAACTGTCCCTGTCCGAGTCTGTAATACTACCATGTATTAAGCAGACCACCATAGTCCCTGTGCCCAAGAACACTAAGGTAACTTGCCTAAACGACTACCGACCCATAGCACTCCCGTCTGTAGCCATGAAGTGCTTTGAAAGGCTAGTCATGGCTCACATCAACACCATCATCCCAGAAATCCTAGACCCACTTCAATTTGCATACCGCCGCAACAGATCCACAGATGACCCAATCTCCATTGCACTCCACACGGCCCTTTCCCACCTGGACAAAAGAAACACCTATATAGCATGAGAATGCTATTCATTGACTACAGCTCAGCGTTCAACACCATAGAGCCCTCAAATCACTAAGCTAAGGACCCTGGGACTAAACACCTCCCTCTGCAACTGGATCTGGAACTGGATCCTGGACTTCCTGATGGGCCGCCCCTAGGTGGTAAGGATAGGTAAAAACACATCCGCCACGTTGATCCTCAACACAGGGGCCCCTCGGGGGGGCTCAGTACCCTCCTGTACTCCCTGTTCACTCATGACTGCACAGCCAGGCATGACTCCAACATCATTATTAAACTTGCTGATGACATAACAGCCTGATCACCGACAACGACAAGACAGCCTATAGGAAGGAGGTCAGAGACCTGGCCGTGTGGTGCCAGGACAACAACCTCTCCCTCAATGTGATCAAGACAAAGGAGATGATTGTGGACTACAGGAAAAAGGAGGACCGAGCACGCCCCCATTCTCATCGACCGGGCAGCAGCAGAGCAGGTTGAGAGTTTCAAGTTCCTTGGTGTCCACATCACCAACAAACTAACATAGTCCAATCACACCAAGACAGTCGTGAAGAGGGCATGACAAACATATTCCCCTCAGGAGACTGAAAAGATTTGGCATGGGTCCTGAGATCCTCAAAAGGTTTTACAGCTGCACCATTGAGAGCATCCTGACTGGTTGTATCACTGTCTGGTATGGCAACTGCTCATCCTCCGATGTCAAGGCACTACAGAGGGTAATGCAAACGGCCCAGTACATCACTGGGGCCAAGTTCCTGCCATCCAGGAACTCAAAACCAGGCAGTGTCAGAGGATGGCCCTAAAAATGGTCAATCTCCAGACACCCTAGTCATAGACTGTTCTCTCTGCTATCGCACGGTAATCGGTACCGGAGCACCAAGTCGAGGTCCAAGAGGTTTCTAAAGAGTTCTACCCCCAAGCCAAAAGACACCTGAACATCTGGGTCAAATGGCTACCCAGACTATTTGCAGTCCCCCCCTTCACCCCCTCTTTACACCACTGCGACTCTCTGTTGTCATCTATGCATAGTCACTTTAATAACTCTACCTACATGTACATACTACCTCAAATAACCGGTGCCCCCGCACATTGACTCTGTATGTTGTGCCTTCTTCACCACACTATGGTGTGGGTGGACCATTTCAGTTTGTCAGTGATGTGTATGCCGAGGAACTTGAAGCTTTCCACCTTCTCCACTGCGGTTCCGTCGACGTGGATGGGGTGCTCCCTCTGCTTTCAGCTTCTTTGTTTTGTTGACGTTGGGTGAGAGGTTATTTTCCTGGCACAACACTCACAGGGCCCTCACCTCCTCCCTGTAGGCTGTCTTGTCTTTCTTGGTAATCTGGCCTACTACTGTTGTGCCATCTGCGAACTTGATGATCGAGTTGGAGGCATGCGTGGCCACGCAGTCAAGGGGGAACAGGGAGTACAGGCGGGGACTGCACACACACTTGTGGGTCCCCAATGTTGAGGATTAGCGAAGTGGAGGTGTTGTTTCCTACCTTCATCACCTGGGGGCAACCCGTCAGGAAGTCCAGGATCCAGTTGCACAGGGTGGGGTTCAGACCCAGGGCCTTAATCTTAATGATGAGCTTGGAGGGTACTATGGTGTTGAATGCTGAGCTATAGTGAATGAACAGCATTTTTCCATACATATTCCTCTTGTCCAGATGGGATAGGGCAGTGTGAGGTGGGATGGCGATTGCATTGTCTGTGGATCTATTTGGGTGGTAAGCAAATTGAAGTGGATCTAGGTGATGATCCTTGACTAGTCTCTGAAAGCACTTCATGATGACAGAAGCGAGTGCTACGGGGCAATAGTTATTTAGTTCAGTTACCTTTGCTTTCTTGGGTACAGGAACAATGGTGGACATCTTGAAGCATGTGGGGATAACAGACTGGGATAGGAAGAGATTGAATGCTCTGTGGACGCAGCTAGGGATGCCGTCTGGGCCGTCTGGGCCGGCAGCCTTGTGAGGGTTAACATGCTTAAATGTCTTACTCACGTGGCCACGGAGAAGGAGAGCCCACAGTTTTTGGTAGAGGGTCGCATTCGTGGCACTGTGTTATCCTCAAATTGGGTGAAGAAGGTGTTTAGCTGGTCCGGAAGCAAGACGTTGGTGTACGCGATGTGGCTAGTTTTTCTTTTGTAGTCCGTAATTGTCTGTAGACCCTGCCACATATGTCTCATGTCTGAGCTGTTGATGTGCAACTCCAGTTTGTCTCTATACTGATGTTTGCCTGTTTAATTGCCTTACGGAGGGAATAACTACACTGTTTGTATTCAGTAATATTCCCAGTCACATTGCCATGGTTTAATGCGAAGGTTCGTGCTTTCAGTTTTGCGCGAATGCTGCCATCTATCCAATGTTTCTGGTTAGGGTAGGTTTTAATAGTTACAGTGGGTACAACATCTATATACACTTCCTTATAAACTCAATCACCGTATCAGTTTATTCGTCTTTGTTGTTCTCGGAGGCTACTTGGAACATATCCCAGTCCGCGTGACCAAAAATATATTGAAGCATGGATTCCGATTGGTCAGACCAGCGTTGAATAGTCCTTAGCATGGGTACTTCCTGTTTGAGTTTCTGCCTATAGGAAGGGAGGCTAAAAATGGAGTCGTGATCAGATTTACCAAAGGGAGGACCATGTAGGCATCCCGGAATTTGGAGTAGGAGTGGTTGAGTGTTTTAGCAGTGCGAGTACTACAGTCAATGTGTTGATGGAACTTCGGTAACATTTTCCTCAAATTTGCTTTTGTTAGAATCCCCAGCTACAATAAATGCAGCCTCAGGATATGTGGTTTCCAGTTTGCATAAAGTCCAGTGAAGTTCTTTGAGGGTCGTCATGGTATCGGTTTGAGGGGGAATATACACGGAAGGGAATTCTCTTGGGAGGTAATACGGTCAGCATTTGTGAGGTATTCTAGTTTGGGTGATCAAAAGGACTTGATATATTATCACAATCACACCATAATCATGAAACATACAACACCGCCCTGCTTCTTCCCAGAGAGAGATTTGTATTTAAAAAAAAATAATTTGACCCCCTTTTCGTGGTATCCAAATGTTAGTAGTTACTATCTTGTCCATCACTACAACTCCCGTACGGGCTTGGGAGAGATGAAGGTCGAAAGCCATGCGTCCTCCGAAACACAACACAACCAAGCCACACTGCTTCTTAACACAGCGCGCATCCAACCCGGAAGCCAGCCGCACCAATGTGTCGGAGGAAACACTGTGCACCTGTCGACCTGGTTAGCGTGCACTGCGTCCGGCCCGCCACAGGAGTCACTAGTGCGCGATGAGACAAGGATATCCCAACCTGCCAAACCCTCCCTAACGACACTAGGCCAATTATGCGTCGCCCCATGGACCTCCCGGTCACGGCCGGCTGCAACAGAGCCTGGGCTAGAACCCAGAGCCTCTGGTGGCACAGCTAGCACTGCGATGCAATTGCCCTAGACCACTGAGCCACCCGGGAGCCGGAGGGAGATTTATTCCTGTCTGTGCGATGAACTGAGAACCCAACTGGCTGAACGGACTCAGTAGTATTTCCCGAGAGCCATGTTTTCGTGAAACAGAGGATGTTACAATCCCTCTCTGGAAGGAAATCCTTGCTCTGAGCTCGTCAACTTTATTATCCAGAGCAATAGCGAGTAATATACTCGGAAGCGATGGGTGGTGTGCGCGCCTCCTGAGTCGGACTAGAAGTCCACTCCGAGTACCTCTTTCCGCCGATGTGTTTTGGAACAGCCTTTGGAATCAGTTCAATTGGCCTGGAGGTGTACGAATAAAGTATTAGATTTGGTAAAGTTGTATTCCTGGTCGTAAGGCTGGTAATGCTGGTGAGTTACCGCTGCTCTGATATCCAAAAGTTCTTCTCGGCTGTATTTCCTGGGCTAATAATGTAAGAAATAACGCATAAAAAAAATACTGCAAAGTTTCCTAAGAGCTAGAAGCATGGAGGCCCTGTCCGTCAGCGCTATTTTCTTCTGTGGCACCATTTTCTTCTGGTGTGTTGTCAGATAGGTATGTTGTAACTGTTGCCAAATAAAGAAATAAACATATATTGCTAAGAATGTAAGTGTATTGTTATTCCACTAGTAGGTCTTGAACCCAGGATACCAGCAACAATGACAAACACTCTAACCACTCTCCCAATAAGGGATACCTCTAGGGAGTGTGCTTTTTGGGCCATAAGAAACCCTAACCCCTCCTCCTAGATGTAAGTAAAAGGGTAAATGCACTTTGAAGTAAATCTCACCAATTTTAAAAGTACACTCAAGAAAAACTAATGTATTAACTGACACCTGAGACAGAGATGGTGGCGTAGCGGGAAGATTGGAGTACCGTGAACCACGAGGTTGTACAAATCCCAGGTGAGAACATGTGGAACAATGAACATGCTCAATGTAATCATGTGTGTCAAATATGTAATTTTCTTCGTTTTTGGAGAATGTTAGACAACGTTGAGTTCCTCTGTCCAGTGTCTGTGTTCTTTTGCCCATCTTAATCTTTTCTTTGCATTGGCCAGTCTGAGATATGGATTTTTCTTTGCAACTCTGCCTAGAAGGCCAGCATCCCGGAGTCACCTCTTCACTGTTGACGTTGAGACTGGTGTTTTGCAGGTACTATTTAATGAAGCTGTCAGTTGAGGACTTGTGAGGCGTCTGTTTCTCAAACTATACACTCTAATGTACTTGTCCTCTTGCTCAGTTGTGCACCGGGGCCTCCCACTCCTCTTTCTATTCTGGTTTTAGACAGTTTGTGCTGTTCTGTGAAGGGAGTAGTACACAGCGTTGTAAGAGATCTTCAGTTTCTTGGCAATTTCTCGCATGGAACAGCCTTCATTTCTCAGAACAAGAATAGACTGACGAGTTTCAGAAGAAAGTTACTTGTTTCTAGCCATTTTGAGCCTGTAATCGAACCCACAAATGCTGATGCTCCAGATACTCAACTAGTCTAAAGAAGGCCAGTTTTATTGCTTATTTAATCAGAACAACCGTTTTCAGCTGTGCTAACATAATTGCAAAAGGGTTTTCTAATGATCAATTAGCCTTTTAAAATGATAAACTTGGATTAGCTAACACAACGTGCCATTGGAACACAGGAGTGATGGTTGCTGATAATGGGCCTCTGTACGCCTATGTAGATATTCCATTAAAAATCAGCCTTTTCCCGCTACAATAGTCATTTACAACATTAACAATGTCTACACTGTATTTCTGATCAATTTTATGTTATTATAATGGACAAAAAATTGGCTTTTCTTTCAAAAACAAGGACATTTCTAAGTGACCCCAAACTTTTGAACGGTAGTGTACATTTGCTCTTTTGCAGGTTTTACTCATTTATTCTATCCTAGCCAAATTTCCCCATCTGCCTGCATGCGCCTCCCATATATCAAGGTGTTTTGGTACATCCCTTGTGAACTATGCTTTTCCACGTGCTAACTTTTGCTATACCAGAGGTCAGTTATAGTCTACCAGTCTAATGGACTATTCTGCCCTGCATCCACCATTCATAGTGAAAATAGTGGTAGGTTGATTATTTTTCCAGTTCTGCAATAGGCTAACTAGCAATCATACCAAACATAAAAACATTCAAAGCTGCATAATTTTTTAAATATGAATCAACAAGAACAAATTGGAATAGCTGATAGGCAGCAGAGAGGCCAGGTGCATCATTGTGCATAAAAGAACAGTGAAGACATGAGACATACAACTCAAAAATCTCCCCTATTGATCGTGTTATCGTACAATACAATGATCCCACAGAGAATAACCTACAACACCACAATGCAATTGTTTTCAAGTGAGTACAACATTCTAGCCTACTAGGCTGCGGTGAAAATGTCATTTGAATAACGACGCAAAAGCCCTGTGATTTGAATGTTTCATTCGATTTTGATCAGTTGTGGGTTTACTCCCAACAGTTTAGAAGGCCTAAAAAGGCTGTATTTTACTTCTGATACTGAATGCACTGTCTGTTGCAGATCATCATTCTCCCAAGTCGTCCTATAATAATGTGGCCACATGTGCTCCAGGCAGGCCCAGTTATTCAGGAAAGCTTAACAGATGCCGAGTTTTCCTTAGCTAGTAATTGCCTACATTTGGACGAAAAAAATAAATTAAAAGCCAATAACTAAAATTGCAGCAGGCCAAATTGTCCAGGAGAGGCTGTCTATCATAACCTACAACCTGAATTCTTGCATCAGCACCATTCTGTCATGCCTTGCGCTCACGTGCGCCTGCTGCTGACGACAGAGAGAGCAACAGAGGAGCCTTGGCCTTGGCTACTGCCGATTGAGAAGATGGAGGCCTTTTTCATTGAAGTAAAACAAAAGTTAGAGGAAAAAGAGTATGCCTAAAGTGAAAAGCCTACAAGGGGAATTTAATATAAGTTTTAATATTGTAGTGGACTAAGATGAGAAGAATGCAGGCTACTGTGCTACTCCATATTCAGGTAGGATACAATTTTGGATCTTACATTTATAGTAATTTGTTTTATCATTATTGTTATTATTTTATATCATTGTTATTATTGTAAGCCTACTTATTAGTCAAAACCAGTTCTTTAAATATGCAAAACCTGTTTTGTTTAATTCTGTTAAGGCATTTTCATTGGCAAAATGTATTTGTGTGCTACTTATTTATATACATGTATACAGTAAGTAGGTCTGTTATAAAATAAATAACATTATCCTACTTCTGTCATTTGTTTGGAATGGTAGGCCATTTCTGCAATATAGGCTGTTCAAAACCTTTGTGAAGATTTGAACCAGTTCGCTAGTTGTTTTGTTCAATTCTGTTGAGCCATTTTTCTTTGGCCATGTTAAGTTCCAAATGTAATGTTGCGTTTGCCACAATATAATAGTCTGCTCCTATTTTCACTATAAACAACTTACTTCTGATATTACCCTAATAAAGTTTAGAAACCTTTGTGAAGGTTTGGTGTGGCTATTATTAAGCTTTAGCCTATGATATGAAGGTAGTGTGCCCCAGCGCTCCAACTGACTCAGAAGGTATAAAAAAACATATTCATGTCTGGATTTGATTAGAGCCTTGAACGGCATGAAAATTCAAGTCTGATGCTACCTGAGCCTGATGCATTAAATACATTTTATGAGCCCTACATCAAAGACATTTTATGAGCCCAAGCCCAAAAAAGTCCAAATGATTGTGCAGTTATTCAATGCATAGCCTATGATATAAGCTACAATACATTATGCACAACAGAAAAACATAAAAGCCCATAGATGTTCAAAATGTAGCTATGTTCAAAAATAAGGTAACCCCCGAAACCAGATGGAGATGTGTAAATTAGATGTGCATTCAGTCCTTACATTACTGTAGCATATGCTGCAGCAAATGTAGGGACCAAAAAGTCCCCCGACTGTCACACCCTAATCACCTGCCTTTGTGATTGTCTCTACCCCCCTCCAGGTGTCGCCCATCTTCCCCATTATCACCTGTGTATTCATACCTGTGTTCTCTGTTTGTCTGTTGCCAGTTTGTCTTGTTTGTCAAGTCAACCAGCGTTTTTGTCTCTGCTTCTGCTTTTCCCAGTCTCTCTTTTTCTCGCCCTCCTGGTTTTGACCCTTGCCTGTCCTGACTGAGCCCGCCTGCCTGACCACTCTGCCTGACCCTGAGCCTGCCTGCCATCCGGTACCGTTGCCCCACCTCTGGTTTACTGACCCCTGCCTGCCTTGTCCTGTCTTTTGCCTGCCCCTTTTGGATTATTAAACCATTGTTAATTCAACGTTGTCTGCATCTGGGTCTTACCTTCATACCTGATACCGACTTTATTGTGCAATCCCGTTCACTTTAAAAATGATGTGTATAGTATTTTCTTAACTGACAAATAAAATCAATCAAGCAAAACAGTGCAGATGCACATTTGATGAATGGAAAGAGACATCTGTTACAAAACACCAGTTTCGTGACATTCAGAGAATGTCAAGCCAAGCCTTCAATACTGGGTAAGTCTACAAGGTAGGGAGGTATGTATTTTCTGTTTGTCGAGATTGACAGTCTATTTATTGTGGTGTTAAAAACACAAACCATGTCGGTATGTTTTGTTTATTAGTTGTGTGGTGCATTGGCACAGATACCTGTTGGTGGAAAACTCATTGCATATATTTTATATCATTGTCACTTTCGTTGGAATGAATATCGGACCAAGGCGCAGCAGCGTATGTTGAGTTCCACATAATTTTAATGAATAAAGTGAAACTTAGCAATGACCAAAAACAAATAAACAATAAACTAACAACGAACCGTGACTAACAGAGATGCTATGTGCACTAACTCAAAACACATACATTCAAACAATATCCCATAACCCACAGGTGGAAAAATGCAAGTTAAGTATGATCCCCAATTAGAGACAACAATTACCAGCTGCCTCTAATTGGGAATCATACACAAACACCAACATAGAAAATTAAACCTAGAACCCCAAATAGAAATAATAAACTAGAATAAAACCCATAGTCATGCCCTGACCTACTCTACCATAGAAACTACAGGCTTTCTATGGTCAGGACGTGACAAACATTATAAATATGGCATTAAAATGTTGAAAATCTGATTTCCCCCTAACTGATCATTGTCTGCAACCGGCTTTGATCAGTGAACTAACGAAACAGGCAAGTGGTGGTCAATGAACCCTCAGCCTTCTGGCCTATAGCCCTGTGTGGCACCGGCTCTGCCACAAAAGCAAAGTAAATATTCACGTTTATAAACACTGGGTCGCTACAGTTATTGTTATTTCTGGTCGTAAACCTTATCAGTTGATTGTTCAATCACTGACCATTAGACTTCAGGTGATAGGCTACTTGACAGGGAGAACGTTTGTGGAAACTTGTAAATGGTGTAAACTAGCTGCTACTGTGTTCCTGGGTGTTGTGCCTAGGGCTTAGCTAACAATGTTGTGAAAATCTGTGGTGAAGAGGTCCTCAAGAGCAAAACTGTTTTTGTTTGAGTTTGGTATGCTGATGTTTGTACATCAGTTTCAAATGTTTCAAATGTGAAAAAGCATAGATTATCTGATATCCAAGGGAAAGAAAAGAGCATAAGGAATGGTATATTTAGTAATGTTATACAGGCTCTGCATTATTAACTGTGGTCACATTGGCCACCCCATTCAACCACAAATAGACCTTTGGTAAGATATCAGAAATGGGGTGAGTTATGCCAGTGTGGGATACGGATAAGAAATCAACTGTGAAACAATACTATAACCCCAGGATGACTTGGCAGCTTTAGACTACAATCCCCGAGCTAAAGAGCAGACCTTGGGTCAGCACGTGTAGGCTTCAAGCCCACACAAATATGCCTGGGTTATCTGTGAGGTTATCAATGAGACTCTGCTAGCTGTAAACATATGGAAACTACCCATTAACCCCATTTCCTCCATTTCATCTCCCCATCTGCTAGTTTAGCAAAAGGCTCCTCAACTATGTTTTCTTTTTGATCCTTAGTGTGGGAAGTTTTGTGCTTTATAAAGAAAAAACCTGTACATGTTCCTATACCCTTTGAGACTTTATAGAGCTACTGTTTCTCCGCTTTACTGTTAAAAATATAACCAAATGTCGTGAACACCAAGTTTCCTACAATCCGCCATGTTGCAATGACTTTCATCAAAGGCTCATTGTGCATTCATTTTGACATTGTTTTTCTCGCTGTACACTCAACCAAGAGAGCAACATGCAAGAAACGACTTGTCTGGGTCTTTGTTGTGGACACATCAAGGCCATCCCTCCTCATCATAAATCTAGAGGCTAAGAAGCAAGACTCCTCCATCACGTCAACCACAGTAAGTATAGACTTACGCACTGTCTGAGAGTCGAGCAGGCTCAAATTACAGGGGAGAGTGTTCATGTGGCGATGTGGTATTCAAGGTGTGAGGAGTAAAAACGCTGTAATCTATACATGGCAGTATTACATAGGACTCCTTGCCAGTGGCTCACTGTGTGAATCATGGGGGTTGACCTTGGTGTACCCTGGCGAATTATTACAATTGCTTCCTCAGTCACTGTTTGTTTCTCGGATGGGATATCTGCTGAAATATGTCATGTTGAAGGATTTCTCAGGTCATATCGTTCATGTCTCACAAAATCTGAATAAAACAATAGATGTATCGAAGACAGTGCTAGCTGTTAAAGCATTAAAAGCATCAAATTATTTATGCTTCTAAAGACTATAAAACCTCTTAGATGTTATGTTCCCTGTTTGGGAGACATTGAGCGGTTCTGGACCGGTTCCCGACTGACGTTCTGGTACAAAGCGCTCTGTGAACATCGTAGGGTCCCGTGTCTTATAGCACAAGAAAGCCCCATCTCGCTGCTCTCCACTCCCACTCTCCCAGCTGGGCTGACTTGAAGTGTCAAGTTTCAGAGCCCACATTTGCATAGGGAATGACAGGTCACATTTTCTGGCTTATCTAGACAAAGAAACAATTTCCTGTGTCTGTGAAACTCATGAAATGGCAGTATGTAACGGATGCAGCGATACTAGTTTCATCTCGATTTCATATTCTAGAGCTCTCAACATGACAAAATACTAATACTACATTTCATAGAATTGAACTAAGACCCACGTTCTCTTGGTCACAGACGGCCAGAGATCAAAATGTTGCCCCATCATTCATTGATAAAGCTGAGGACTTTCGTTTTTTTTGATGTGTCAGACCACCAATTATTTCCCAGTGATAATGATAATGGTAGTGACAATGATGAATTCCAACTGTCCACGTACTACA
Organism: Oncorhynchus mykiss; assembly: GCF_057628025.1. Classification (NCBI taxonomy): domain Eukaryota; kingdom Metazoa; phylum Chordata; class Actinopteri; order Salmoniformes; family Salmonidae; genus Oncorhynchus; species Oncorhynchus mykiss. The sequence goes on from NC_143022.1 coordinate 71,660,713, forward strand.
TGTGGAAAACACTGCACTCTAAGTACTTTGAAAGACACAGCACAAGTCACATACGCCTTAACAAGTACAGCCATTTTCTTTGTTGACATTTGTAATCGTTATCATGTGTGCATAACCTAATCTCATAAAGGCCACGTGCAGTTCAAAATGCTGTGTAAAGTTCAAGACAAAACAGGGCTGGATCAGAACTTGAACTGGTATTTGGGCCAAATCAACACACACTTTTATCAGCGGGTATTAAATACAAAACTGTGTCCAATTCCAAGTGTGCTGTCAAAAAGAGAGACCTATTTCATTTCCACTAAAGAATATGTGGGCGCTATTAGGACCATTTCTCATTTTGTTCACATAAAATCATGAATCAAACAACACACAGTGTATTATCTGATTAAGGTTGTTGCCTTGATTGACATATGAGTCATACCACTTTAGTGATGATTTACCAATACCATTGCCCTCACAATGAATTGTCACATATTAGACTATCCTATTGCTTCAGGTTAAAGGTGCGTCACTGTCCAACAATGCACCCCAGTGCTTTTAGCCTCTGACTTTACTAGAGTTCAGGCACACCTAATACGTTTGTTTAGCTGCAAAGCCATTGCAGGCACGCAGTCAGAGTTATTAAAAGTAGTTGGAATGCCTTATGATAACAGAGACAATAATCAGATTACTGAGGTCATCCCTCCTACTCAAGAGAGCGTGATCTGGAATAAAACCAACCCTCCCTCTCCCCCAAACCCCCCCTCTTTGACCCAGTTCCGGTAAGTTTCTGCCAAACATAGTAAGTTAAGTCAACACCCCAAAAAAAGGACATCCAAGAAGGTAATCAGGGATTGACAGTAAATTCAAATAAACAGAGTTTATGTGGAAATGTTGATGGGGTGGGGGCTCGTTAAAACAACTCAATGGCCCTTCTCTTTGATCCTCTGACCACCAGAAGCAAATTACCCTAAAATGGGTCATTCTTAGGTTAGTCAGCATTCAGATCCTTTTATGTCCATCCAGTAATTGTCCAAAAGCTCTCCCAAGAAAATCAGTCTGACTCTAACAAGCAGATATGATCACAGATGATGTCTCTCCCTCGTCCTCCAAACACGAGGGTGGGAAAAACAAAATGTTAGTGACAAAGCGAAAGGCTTAGATGTGTGTGGTGAAGGCCATGTCATTGGCATACTGCAGGAGTGGAGGTGGATGAGTGTGCCCTTATGCTTTCACTTGGTGTCTGTCCCATTGATGTCTTTGTCAAAGTCTCTCAATCAAAGGAAATATAGACAAAAGCTGTGGATCAGGTGGGAGGACGGCTCTCTGCTCGTGATGAAAAGGGCAGCCGGGAGTCTGGAACAGTGAACGTGCTGTCCACCATACGTTTCCGCAGTAGCTGTCGCTCTGACCTCATGTAGGAAAGATCTGAGGAAGAAGGGAAATTATACAATAAGAGCAACACAGTGAAACAATGGCAGGGTCTTGTGGGACTAAATGTGTACACGTTTCAACCATGCCACCTGTGAATACTCCGTATCCTCTTCATGGTGTGTGCTTCAGAGTCCTACACCAAACTCAGGGATAACACAGCAACAGAAAGATTGGAAAAAAAGGTGGAGACAGGTCTAATTGAATAAATCATCCTTTTTTGATCCGACCCAGATGGGCCTGTATTATTTCATCAGCTAAAGAAGTATTAATTCAAAAGAACAGGGCACATTTAGAGACCCATGTGGTTTTATTTATCCAAGAATCTTCTCCGACTGTAATCATTTTTATAGAAACGCCAAGATATACAGCTTCCAAGTCATTTCTAAACCTTAGTGTCTCTAGAGTTTTCTCAGAAGTGCGGATTAACTTATATTACAGAATTTGTACTACAGATATTACAGAACCTTTGCCCTGTCGTCCTCTCACGCCAACCTTAATGAAAACTATTTATTCGTGGGCTAGTGTTACCAGAGGACAGACTGTTAAAGCTGACTAGTTGGAGGAAAACAGCAAAATAAGGATAGAGATCGACAGTTTAGAGATGTCACCATTTTTGGTGGCTCATTATGAAGATCAGCACAATGGCAACATTTCTGAGAATGTGATTCGTCAAAACCCAACATTTTGGGGCTGCGCTCTTCTCCTCTTTCATTTAGATCCTCTTTCCTGGAATCACATCTCTGTTGGAACCCCTCAGATATCTGGCATCCTCTCAGACATTTCACATCCCCTCAGACATCTTCAGTTCCCGGGGATCAACACCTAATTATAGAATACCTGGCCAGACAAGCTCATGCAATTCGAAAGTAGAATGTTGTCTTCACCTTTGTACCTTGTTGCCCATCAATTCCCTGTGCCAATATAGTGAAGGAACAGATTTTCCCCTGTAAAGTCAACTCCCTTATAGCAGGTCTTTCTTCAATAGACTCTCAGTATCTACAATGTTACCCCAACTTCCATTGACCGTCAGTGTAGTTTATCAGTGGCCCACATTGTAGCTCTGACAAGCCCTTCAGATAAGTCATGTCTGGAGAGTGGCGTGCTCAATGGCTCCAACTGAGTCTGCCCAATTTGGGAAACATGTGATTGTATTCTAATTGTATATTATTCTTCCTTACTTTCTCATGTTATTGTTTTAAAAACAGCACCAGGAATCATTTGGAAGTGTGAATCTGACAATTCTTCCCCCTTACATTTTTTAAGCAGGCCATTTCATACCGTAAAGCAAGTGTCTTGAACTTTACATAACAGTAACGGTGATAACCAAACCCACATGGTACAACATTTTGCCAAAAGTAACAGAGAGACCTGTCTGAGCTCTTCGGGATAGAACAGTCTGAGGGAATGGAGTGAGTTATATGTTTTAATGCTTGAGTCAACCTGATCCGTGTGATGTCATGGTTGGAACGAAACTGGCAGGAAGAAACAACAGTTGAATGTGTCACTGCTGAAACCTGAATATTATTAACCTCTGCTTTGGAGAATTAGTCTTCATTTCCTTTACCATGTGCCATCAGAATTCGACACGTGACTAATATAGTAACTGTAGGCTATCAAAACAATTACATGCCATGTGATTGCCTACAGATGGAAAATCTTAATTTGAGCCGGTTTGCTACAGCAGAAAAATGATCCCGCAGCATCAGGAAGTTATTATGTGTATTATAATTGATTAACATTTTTGTAGGGGTTGATACATTTTTCGTGAGGGGAAATTAAGTCTGAAATGTCAAAGTGGAAATGACAAACTTCAGAAACTTTTTGAAATCTCAAATACACTACAAGTTCTCCTGCAACAGGGTGATCAAATTAAGATCCTACATCTGTAGTAGCACACGTATCAACAGTGGTGAAATAAAAAAACAAGGTATAATATACTGTAGGTGGACTGAACATGGCCCTTGGTCTGTACTTGGCTCTGAGGTGTTAATGAGGCCCCAGATTGATGTTGTTTGTATTTTTCTTCATCTGCTGACTGAAAAGGAACCCCTGTTATGATATTTCAAAATAATGCATTAGATTGTCCAAAACAGCATGCGATGAGCCTGTGCAAATTCTTAAAAGTCTATATTATATAACACATGGAAAGGATCAGTATCGAGCCTGCAGAGAAAGTTCCCATTCAGATCCAAGACCAACAAGACCGTTCGCAAAAGCCCAGTCGAAAAAAATCCCAAGCAAACATTTTTTTTGCTAACTCCGCATCAGTATGCATAAATAGTTTTATCTTGTGGACACCATGAACAAAATCTTATTTGTATTGGCTCCAACACTCGCTTGTACATCTCATTATCTCACTTGTGACAATGTCCCCAACAGTGAGTGGAGCGCTTTTGTTTTTCCACGTGTTAAAAAATATCACAGAGGATAGATGAGGACATGGGAAAGATGGGTATTTCCCATCACAATAATGTATGTGGGAAAGTATTCCTGTTTAGGCGCTACCAATTACACTATTACCCTGTTGCTAACAAAAAACACACAAATACAACTAAATTCCACAAATCCTATATCACACAAATACACAAATAGAATAACACACGTATAAAGAAGAGAACCTAATTATTACACCATTGCACTTCAAACAAGAAACACACAAACTAAATTGCACAACTGCCATCTAAACCCTGACCTTTCTGCCTTCCTTGATGCAAAGTCATCAATTACATCATCATAAGAAATCTGCCCAGCAACTACATGGTTTATACTGATGACAGTGTGACTTCAGAAGTTATGTAGGTGACCCCGGTGTGTAAATGCTATAAGGTCAATGAGTACTTAGCCTACTATAGGATATAGATTGCATTGCATCCCCTTCCTTAAAATCGGATGCAAATCACAGCTTCTGAGAAGGTATGCTAAAAGGTGGAAAAGGATGGGCTATCCTTATCCAGTAATACAAGCTTTATCAGTACTCACCCACTCATTTCCATCCACACCCTGGAGGGATTTCACCCCTGTGTTGTCTCTCCTCTAACCTCTCCACCTGTCCCTTACCAAAACACTGTTAATGGCCAGCACTGGAGCAAAAATGTCAAAACACAAAGGCCTAATCTGTCTCAAAAAGGAATTTGGTATATTTAGAATCTACTCAACATTTCCCTCCCAACAATCACTCAAACGCTTGGCTTATTTATCCCAACAACTACAAGGCTTTAGTTTGTTCAACCCAGAACAAAGAAAAGCTTCATGGTAAGTATCATTAGTGTCTCAACAGACAAAAAGCTAATCCACCCCCTCATCCCTCTGCAGAGAGTGAAAGAGAGAGAAAAGTTTAAAGGATAAGTCTTGTATTGTGGCCTAGCTGACTGCAGCAAGTGTATGGGTGTGTCTGAATTCCATCACCTTGTTTTGTTTTCCCGATAGAAGAAAAACAGGATAAGACTTGTTTTAATAAGGGGAGACTGGATGGTATCCAATTATGTGTCAATAATATTTCTAAGTAATATGATCATCTAATAATATCAGGAAAGGAGCAACAAACAACAAGACTGGAAATCCATCCATATATTTCTGGAATGTTTTGAAATGTCTCACTTCGGCTATCATTGATTAACAATAGTACAGTAGCAGGCTTGAAGTGTAGTAAAATATTTACAGATCCATTGTTTTGTTGAGATGTTATATGTTAGCGGATGTTAATACAGTCTGGCTTTAACATTAACCAGCTTTCCATTCAACCTTCTTATGTGAGTAAAGTACATGTTGGATAAAAAAATGTCATGACAGGCCTGATGGAAACAGCAAACTTGTCGGTAAACCTTCCAAATGTTGATTGAACAAAATAGGATTGACAAGAGGGGGAGGGGGGGGGGGGGGGTTCTTTTTGTGTCTGTAAAATTAATTATGCAATAAATGTCAGTGGAAATGCTTTTAACCCTAAATATTGATATAATAACCATCATATCAAAGTAAACTTGGAGTCACATGATGAGATGCTGTGTGGTCCTCCCACTATGACTCGTCGGGAAAGCATGCAGTTTCCCATTAGGCACACACTGCTTGAATCAACGTTGTTTCCACGTAATTTCAACGAAAGTACATCGAACCAACGTGGGATAGACATTGGGTTATTAGGCTACAGATGAAATAAATTATGATGAACTTCACAGGGAGGTGAACGTGCAAGGTGATGCTCCTTTCTAGAATGGCTGCCATTGTGCTATTTTGGGTGTTTTTTCAAATTGTTTCTAACTTCTTTTGTACATAATGTTGATGCTACCGTCTCTTATGACCAAAAAGAGCTTCTGGATAACAGAACAGTGATTACTCATCTTGAACTGGACGAAGATTTTTTCTTTAATGAGTCTGACGCGAAGGATATAATGTTGCTCCCGGACAAGGACCAAATCCCCGTCATTCGCATGAAGAAAAGAAGGAACTACAGGGGCCAAAGATCAGATTGCCTTGTGAGAATTTTTCAGCGAGTGGGTAACCCACCTCTACCATCCGTTCTATTGGTCAACGAGCAATCACTGGAAAATAATCTGGATGAGCTATGTTCGAGACTATCCTATCATTAAAAACTGGAATATCTTGTTTCACCGAGTCGTGGCTGAACGACATCACAGATAATATACAGTTGGCTGGGTTTTTTCGTGCATTGACAAGACAGAATAGCTACGTCCGATAAGATGAGGGGTGGGGGTGTGTTCCTATTTGTCAATAACAGCTAGTGCGCAATGTCTAATATTAAGGTAGTCTTGAGGACGGTGAGCAATACGTTATGATAAGCTGTAGACCACACTATCTACCAAGATCATTTTTCATAGCCCTCTATTTACCACCACAAACCGACGCTTTAAAGGCCACCTTTACTCCACACACAGAGACACGTACAAAGCTCTCACTCACCCTCCATTTGAAATATCTGACCATAATTCTATCCTCCTGATTCCTGCTTACAAGCAAAAACTAAAGCAGGAAGTACCCGTGACTCGCTCAATACAGAAGTGGTCGGATGACGCGGATGCTACGCTACAGGACTGTTTTACTGTCACAGACTGGAATATGTTCTGGAATTCATCCAATGGCACCTCAGTCACCTGCTTCATCAATAAGTGCATCAGTGACATCATCCACGTAGTTACCATACGTACATATCCCAAACAGAAGCCATAGGTTACAGGCAACATCCGCACCGAGCTAAAGCTTACAGCTGCCGCTTTCAAGGAGCAGGACACTGATCCCTATGCTTATACGAAATCCTGCTTTGCTCTCAGATGAACCATCAAACAGGCAAAGCATCAATACAGGACTAAGATCGAATCCTACTTCACCGGCTTTGAAGCTCGTCGGATATGGCAGGGCTTGCAAACTATTATGGACTACAAAGGGAAACAAAGCCGTGAGCTGCCCAGTGACGCAAGCTTACCAGACGGGCTAAATGCCTTTTATGCTCGCATCAATACAAGCAACACTGAAGCATGCATGAGAGCACCAGTTGTTCCAGACGACTGTGTGATCACACTCTCCTCTGATGTGAGCAAGACCTTTAAACAGGTCAACATTCACAAGACCTTTACCTGAGCGAGTCTGTAATACCTAGATGTTTCAAGCAGACCACCATAGTCCATGTGCCCAAGAAAGTGAAGGTAACCTGCCTAAATGACTACCGCCCCGTAGCGCTCACGTCGGTAGCCATGAAGTGCTTTGAAAGGCTGGTCATGGCTCACATCAACACCATTATCCCGGAAACCCTAGACCCACTCCAATTCGCATACCACCCCAACAGATCCACAGATGACTCAATTTCAATTGCTCTCAACACTGCCTGGACAAAAGGAACATGAGACAAAAGGAACATGAGAATGCTGTTCATTGACTACAGCTCAGTGTTCAACACCATAGTGCCCACAAAGCTTATCACTAAACCTAGGACCCTGGGACTAAACACTTCCCTCTGCAACTGGATCCTGGACTTCCTGCCCCAGGTGGTAATGATAGGTAACAACACATCTGCCACGTTGATCCTCAACTCAAAGGTCCTCAGGGGGGCGTGCTTACTCGCCTCCTGTACTCCCTGTTCACCCACGATTGTGTGGCCAAGCACAACTCCAACACCATCATTAAGTTTGCTGGCGACACAACGGTGGTAGGCCTGATCACCAACAACGATGAGACAGGGAGTCTACAGTCTACAGGGAGGAGGTCAGGGACCTCTCAGTATGGTGCCATGACAAGAACCTCTCCCTCAACGTGAGCAAGACAAAGGAGATGATCGTGGACTACAGGAAAAGGAGGGCCGAACAGGCCCCCATTCACATCAATGGGGCTGTAGTGGAGCGTGTCAATAGTTTCAAGTTCCTTGGTGTCCACATCTCCAACAAATGATCATGTTCCAAACACACCAATAAAGTCGTGAAAAGGGCACAACAACGCCTTCTCCCCCTCAGGAGACTGACAAGATTTGGCATGGGTCCCCAGATCCTCAAAAACTTCTACAGCTGCACAATTGAGAGCATCCTGACCGGTTGCATCCACGCAGGTATGGCAACTTCTCTCCATCTGACCGTAAGGCGCTACAGAGGGTAGTGCGTACAGCCCAGTACATAACTATGATCAAGGTTCCTGCCATCCAGGACTTATATACTAGGCAGTGTCAGAGAAAGGCCCAAAAAATTGTCAAAGACTCCATACACCCAAGTCATAGACTGTTCTCTCTGCTACTGCACAGCAAGCGGTACCGGACTGTCAAGTCTAGGTCCAACAGGCCCCTTAACAGCTTCTACCCCCAAGCCATAAGACTGCTGAACAATGAATCAAATGGCCACCTGGACTATTTGTAGTGACATTCCCCCGCCCCCCCCCCCCCCTTTGTTTTTACACTGCTGCTACTCGCTGTTTATTATTTATGCATAGTCACTTTACCCCTACCTACAGTTCATGCACAAATTACTTCGACTAACTTGTACCCCCTCACATTGACTCGGTACCGGTACCTCCTGTATATAGCCTCCTTATTGTTATTTTATTGTGTTAATTGTTATATTTTTTATATTTATTTCTTCAGTTTACTTAGTAAATATTTTCTTAACTCTATTTTCTTAAAACTGCATTGTTGGTTAAGGGCTTGTAAGTAAGCATTTCTATCAGGAATCAAGGTAAGACCTAGATGCAGACATGTCGAATTGACAATAGTTTAATACTCCAACAGGGGCAGGCAATAGACAGATCAAGGCAGGCAGGGGTCAGTAAACCAGAGGTGGGGCAATGGTACCAGACGGTAAGCAGGCTCAAGGTCAGGGTAGGCAAAGGTCAACATTCCAGAGGAGGGGCAAAGGTGCAGGTCGGCAGGCAGGCAGGCTCAGGGTCAGGGTCAGGCAGAGTGGTCATGCAGGTGGGATCAGAGTCAGGACAGGCAAGGGTCAAAACCAGGAGGGCGAGAAAAAAAGAGACTGGTAAAAGCAGGAGCTGAGACACAAAAACGCTGGTTGACAAGACAAGCAAGACGGACAAACAGAGAACACAGGTATAAATACACAAGGGATAATGGGGAAGATGGGCGACACCTGGAGGGGGGTGGATACAATCACAAGGACAGGTGAAACAGATCAGGATGTGACAATTTCATGGGAAGGTTGTATTCGGCGCATGTGACAAATACACTTGGATTTTATTTTATTACCAATAATTATCGAGGGTCTTTTTCTGGTGACATGATCATCGATGCTTGGCTGCCATTTGACAAATAAAAATGAGCTTGTTCTTTTGTCCATACTAATCTCATCATGTAGGCTATATCTGCACTGTATCTGCGAGCTGTTGTCTAAAGCACACATGCCAATACCAGAGTGGGCACACTCTCTATATAATGCAAACATTTTTGTGAGAAAACCATCAGTAAAGTTGAAAATGTGATGGAAACCCATTTAACTTGTGTTGTTTATTCGGTACATGGGAATTTAACCGCAAAATGTACTTTTATCTGCACTATGTCATCACGCACAGCCTTTCATCCGCAACAAGTCTGTCGCCAATTGGATGGAAACGTAGCTTGTGGGATAAAATGAAGAATCTTTTAGCAGATATTATTTTGCTGTCAAAGAAGGTTAGGAACTCTACTGTGAGGCAGACTGGATCATCCAATCTATATTCATTTGCTTTGGTATTTCCTGGACCATGTGAGAGTTAATAATGAAAGACAGAAAAGCACATTCTCCATTCTGTCTCTTTACCGAGAGTCAAAAGTGAAACAGACCTGTTTTATGATAAGCATAATTGACACATGATGCAGATCCCCCCCCTCCTCACTTTTCCTATGACAAAGTGGTGACAATTTTAATTGAAAACAATCACCGTAAGTTACTTAATTGTTACTCAGAAATGATTTGATATTGAGATAAAAATGGCTGCATTGGACATTTAAGAAAATCTCCATCCTTCTATATATTTCAGTGAATAATACTACATCTGCCAATCGATCTCCTCTATCCCCTCACCCTCAGGATGAATTGGAGTCCCTGGCTTCTCCATAGTCTTTTCCCATCCTCTTCCTTCTCCCATCTTCCCTCCCTTCCCCCATCCTCTTCTCTTTCTTCCCCCCTCCTCCCTCTCTTCTCTCCATCCTCTCTCTCTCCCCCCTCCTCCTACCACTCTTCCCTCCCTCCTCCCTCTGGCTGGCTGCCACTCCTCCCAGCGACTCTGTGCGTGTTGTCTGTTGAGGCCGGCCCCTCTCTCTCCTCTGATGGAGGAGTGAAGCACACTGACACACACTCACAGACGCAACACGCCACAGGCAGGCTACCAGACAGACTGGCAGACAGGTAGGCAGCAGTCAGGCAACATGACCCAAACAGGGAACAGCCTCAGCTCTGTGACCTGTGACAACAGATGCCAACCACAGAACTGAACATTGAAGTTTACTTTGAGAGCCTCAGAGGAGCTGGAGTAAGCAGAAAATAAGACAAATAACAAGACGGGATGAGGAGTGCTTGACTGCTGTTTTTTAGGCTGAGGAGGAGGGAGTATTTTACTAACTTTTTCTGCACTTTCTGAACCTGTGGAATTCCATTCATGAGCCAGAGGACTAAAGCCAGCATGGTATTCAGCTGGCAGAAGTCCTTTGCCATTCTGACCCCCTGGAGGAAAGGTATAGTACACTTCATGTAACCTGTCTCTATCTCTTATGCCATCATGACGTCTCATCCTACCAGCTGTCTATAGCAGCTGGATTTGCTAGCACAATTTGTAATTTGAGTGTCTGCTGGATGTGTTTTTGTGGTTGGAGACAGAGGTGTAATTTCAGCCTGAAGGTAGAGGGTGTCTTTAGTTAACAGCAGTGGGCTTTTATGGTGTCTGGATTTTAGGAGACTAATTGTCTCATCACATGAACAACTCCTCATATCCAAAAGCAAACATATATTGTCTCACATCCACACGGACTTTTCTCAGTAAACTGAGGAGAGTAAAGTGGCCGTGTTACCTCTTTGGCAGTTCTATTAAGGACTAAGGATGCATGTTGTGGTAGACTTAAAAGGTTTGTGGTAGACTTAAAAGGTTGCTGACGGAAGAGAACTGGACTTGATACAGTATAAATGGTCTCTTGATTAGAATAAGCCAGAGTATGCTCTTTTATTACACAGCCTAGGATGGTTCTATTTTGAAGCCCAGACAAAACAATTACTTTGCTTTCCAATGTCAATAAATGTAATTGCTACCATTGGGGAGTGACATAAAAAAAAAAAAATCCTAATTTGTGTACCATCTGTTTGTTATATACGCCCCAAGCTAAAGCGAGGCATCTTGTACAGACGTGCCATGAACAAGTAGGTTGACTTTTCAAAACTCGAGCAGTGTCATGAAATAACAAAACCTAACGGAAAAGGGACATTAAAAGTCTGTGCTGTGGATCTGTTCTAAACAGGACTGTGACACACGTTCAATCCTCATCCTCATGTCTGGAGAATATTAGATTACATATGGTAATCAGCAGACTAAAAGCTTTATGTGGTGTGTTTCAGGAAAAAAAAAGTTTCAAATACCCTGACACAAAAACAAAGTGATGTTGTTTTTAGGACCTGTTGATAGTCACATAATCTATGGGGCCCTTGTGATACAGTGTAACTCCTCATTTTTCTTCCACTTCTCATTTCTCTGCATTCCAAGAATCCGCCTCTATCAGATAACGATCTCAGCTTATGTACAGTATGTCCTCCACACCTGTTGGGAAGGATTGTTCCCCCCCCAGATCCTCAATTTGTTTTGTCCTGAGACAGAAAATTCCCAGCATTGTTGTAGATGTGAAAGAGCTTAGACCCTCCTTGGCAGGAATCACGTTGTTTGTCATGATCCTTGGATTGGAAGAAAAGGCCCATTGTAAAGATAACGCTCACATTGTGAACAGTACATAAAGACAAGGCATTTATTGGTCTATTCTTGTGATGTCCTATTGTTGTCATTTGATCACTGTTTAGTTCACAGCAAGAGGATTGTCTCAAAAACTGTTTGTGAATTACAATGACATTGTATTTCTTCTCGGGAAAAAGGAGCTAACATTGAGAAAACGTCCTTGGCTCTATCTTTGTGCATAGTTTCCCTGAGCAAATACTTAGTAATGTTTGACATTTTTTTTAACATTGTAGCATTCCACAAATGAATTGTCCCTTCTTCCTCTCCCCATATTCATCACCCTGACTCAGAGCCAGGCAGAACGGCACGTAGTGGAATTCACTGCTATATGGAATCATCCTGTTTGGAAAGGGTGACAGGAATTTTTCAGATCCTGAGTTATTTGAGAACCTGAAGGGAGTGAGAGAGTACTCTACACATTTTCTTCAACTATGTATGAACTGTGTCTTGATGCCCTATTTTTTCCAGTGTGATCCTGCCACAATAATGAATGATGATCACAACAGTGACAACACACTTATGCCTGTTAGTGGTTGGATGAAATGCCATTTCATAGGGTTATCGGTCATAAAAATCTGCATTTCGTGGATTACTTTTGAGGATGTAATGGTCAGCAAAATCATCCTTTTCTTTTTCAAGAGGTTAAAAAGCCAATGGCTGTGTCAATATAGGATTCATTCATCCAACATCCAACAAAATTGGGAATGACCTATTAAAACATATTCATGTTGATTTGCGTTCAATTAAGAGGTAAACTGAGTTGGTTGGTGAGGGGGATTGTGGGAGGATTCAAACACCAGACCTCCTGTCGGAGGAAACTGGCCCCAAGGAGACTTTACTTGCGTTAGCTCTCCTGCACATTCTTGTCTTATCCTAAGGGCGTCCGATAGTGGGGAGTGGGGAGCGGGGCCCCTGCACCTCCTAGCTCACGTTGATAAAGGGAGTCTGGGATCCCTCCTCAGGGTCGACGCCACGTCCAAGGAAGAGGTGGAAAGGGAGAAAAGATACCAGGCCTGTGTGTTGAGAGACATGCAGCTGAAAAGATACCTGGTTGGCTTCCTTGGGTTTAGGATGGGCAAGAGATGGGGGGAAGGAGTGAGATGGAAGTTGTGTGGCGGTATTTCACACCTCACCAGATAGGACATATGGCTTCTGTCACCTGAACTGCAGTGGAAATTATGTTGGAAAATGTTGTTTTCCATGGGTCAATTGAATTATAATTGTGTTGTCCTAGAATTATAAATGTGGCTCTTGAGGATTCACCTCCAGTTACCATTACTTCATAAACAACTTAAGGGTGAACCTTGCAAAAAAAGAAAATGATGATAGTGACTTAATGACTAGTAGTGGGAATGAAGGTCTATCAGCAGGCTTGTGACCACCCAAAGTGCTAACAGAGAATGGACATTCTGCTAAACCCCCCGGCTGTAAAAATTGCAGGCTTGTCACAGCCTGTTTATGACCTTTCCACTTAGAATCCAAGAAACTTACGGAATGAACAGTTTAGCCCAGGGCTTACACATGCCATCGCCCAGAGCCTGACCCACTGGGTTAATTCAACATCTATTCCACGTTGGTTTAACGTAATTTCATTGAAATGTGGTGGATAAAACGTTGATTCAACCAGTGTGTTGCCAGTGGGGAGCTCATGTGCCCTGCCCTTCCATTATGAAGAGCACACTTGCTTGGGTAGATAAAGTTGTTGAGGAATACGCACTTTTCAGTGAGTGGAAAAAAAACTTCAGTTGTAGCTCTTCTTGGCCTAGTTGAAGCAATGGGAGACTTTCAGTTCAAATGTATATGCTCAGCTTAACAACAATCTGTCATGCTCTAGTAATAAATCATCTGTTTGTTGGGATTCCAGCTTCTACCCTTGAGGGAGAGAGCAGTAGTAGAATGTTGAGTCTGCACGTACACAGGTCAACACACCTCAGGGAGGAGCCGTGATATCTAATGGAGGAAACAATCACACACGCACACCCACATCACACACCCACACCGCAGAGAAGAGGGACGGATGTCACCTCTCCTTACAGCACATATTTTAGCCACTCCCAATCCCACCAGCCTCTGGCAACACAGTGGTGCTGGCTGGATGTGTTTTCCCTCTGTGAGGGAGTGACAGCCACCCAGGAGCTTAAACCTTTGTTCTCACAGCAGAGTGGAGGCTCCAGGCATTTGGGAGGGCAGCAGGGCAATCCATCTGCTTTATCGAAACTCTCCTTTAGTGAGATCATTGTAAAGTTGATTTTCAAATGACTTTTTTTGGTTGGCCAACCTGAACGACAATATTATACTACACGTCTGGAATGTTAAATTAATGTTGCGGCAAAACGTCTGACTCTGTCATTTCTGACAGAAAGGAGGCTAAATACGAGTCTAGAGGGGCGGACAGTGTGTAGCCTAATTACATGTGTGGGGTTACTCAGCCTTGCTGGAAACGGGCTGACTCCGCTGAGCCTGTTCAATTACAGTGTAGGATTTCAGATCTGCTTTGTCTTTCCTATGATGACACCTGGGAGATGTTGACACCTGCTTGGGTGTAAGACCTGGTGATTTGTGGGATCAAACCAAGCAGATTGTGTCACAATGGCAGTAGTAGGATTAAGTGGTTGAATAAGCAAGGTGACTTCAGTGTGTAATTAAAGTCACTCTGGTCCCATGTTTTTGTCTGCTGCTAATTCAGAGGAACTGGCAATTACTGCATTTATAAAAAATGTATGACAACAAGGCATAGACCGAGCAGAAAACAGAAAAAAAGTTTATTCTCAAAGAAAGATTGTTATTCTCATTTCTTGAACAAAATTCTCTATTTACTTTAATCCATTACAGAATGTTTTTTATTCATCTCCAGCTTTTATTAATTTCCACAGTCTTGGTTTTGAAAATAAATTCCTGGTGTGTTCAGTCACAGACAAATGGATCCGTTTTCTCTTAATGTTGTTGATTGAGAAAAGATGGCTTGGATAAAGGGACTTCACAAATGGTTTACTCTAAGCTTATTCTGTGTAGGCAACCTGAAGCATAGCAACCTTTGCATGATTGATGTTACATTTGAGTCATTTAGCAGACGCCCTTATCCAGAGCGACTTACAGGAGCAATTCAGACCATCGCTCTTAACCACTACACTACCACTTCGGTTGGCTATTGAGTGAAAACCTATAGCCAAAACCAGTTGACCAAAACCTGGTAAACTTCTCCAACTCAGTCATTCCAACACTTCTTCTGAAAGATAAGTTCTTGAATAAAGAGTTTGTGGTCGAGGTTAAGGAAGAAAACGGAATGGAAAATAGGGTCTCTACACAACAGTATCTTGTTTGTATTTGACAAAACACATAACTCCACTATGTTCATACTCCTGGTTACTTACAATATATTGCATTATTCACATTCCAAGCTGCCTGGAGCTGGGCGAGGTGCTGTTTGATCTATCTGAACAGAGACCCAGGTCTCTAGGTCGTTAATTGAAAATCCAGGGGGATTTGGATGCAGATTATTTTCTCCTCATGGCCAACAGCAAACATGTCCCTTCTTCAGCAAACCCCTGTGCTCAATTACAAGCCCAGCACTGCTTTAAAAGACTAGTGGATATCAATACCTGGGTTGTTTCACCAATTAGGTGCCTTTTGAGGTTTTATTTCACCTACATTTAATATACTATCATAAAGAGCATATGTTCACTTAATAAGAAGAAGTTACATTTAAAAATGACTATAATAAGTGCCAAACAAAGTAACAGGGTTGACGACTTTATCTTAAATCAGCCATTAATCCCCTTGTGACAGGGAGAATGGAAGCCGTTTGTGTGCAACAGGGAGAGGCAATTGAATGCAAACTTCACAAAAACATTTTTTAGCCTGTCGTTCTATTCGTAACAGGGTTAATGTGTTATGCTCGACAAAATACCAGAAAGTGGCCAAAAAGAGTAGAACCAGCTCACCTGCTTTAACTCACAACAAAATACCTAGGGCTTTACAATGGTGGTGAAAACATGGAGAAATGTTGGGGGTTAAGTGGGTTATAATCCTCCTAGAATTCACATACAGTAGGATGTACAGAGGGACATATCAAAATGCAGGATTTTGGCACGTTAGCAAGTCTTAATTCATATTCAAAATCTGATTTATTGAATTTTCCATGTGGTCTATATTAAAGGGCACTTCATTTAATATAACAGGCTTTTAAAATGTAATACTTGTGCACAACTTCTACATAAAATATCAGAAGGACGCAAAAGGCACATATTTCGTGGAACGACCCACCTAGGAGGTCAGGGAACTTTTAAGTATGACTGCTTGTGGGAGTAATATATTGGCTGCTAAACATTAAGGCAATGTGGGGGGGGGGGGGGGGGGGGGGGGGGGCAGTTGGGGAGCTTTGTTTACAGTATAGTAAATACAAAAATGTTGTAACTTTCAACCCAAAATACAACAGCCTACATATTGTGCAGTATGTCTGTCTACAGTCTTAGAAAAAAAGGGTTCCGAAAGGGTTCTACGGCTGCCCCCATAGGAAACGCCTTTTCGGTTCCAGGCAGAACTCTTTTGGTTTCCATGTTACATGGAACTCAAGAGGGTTCTACCTGGAACCAGAAAGGGTTCTTCAAAGGATTCTCCTACTGGGACAGCCGGAGAACCCTTTAAGGTTCTACACAGCACCTTTTTTTCTGAGAGTATATAAGATGAAGTGCAGCACAGTAGTCGTTATGCAGGAGATCATTAGTGTTGCTCTTTAACTATCTACTCCTTCTTATCTCTGTTACCACTGTGTGAGATACACCAGTTCCCATTACACTCCTGTTGATAACACGACTGACTGTAGACTGACTTGATAAAGCCAATTAAGAGATAGTCAGGGCTGTGCTGCTGGAGTTACACATGGACTGCAGTCTCTCGTATCTCCCCCAAGGGACCACCGCCTTATCAAGGCTTAGGGAGCTGCTGTAAACGGGTATACATGTGATATTTCTTAGTTGTTTTACAGTACAGTCATACCTTGAGGACCATCCTAGACAACCATTTACATACTTCTGTTTGGACTGCTGAGGTTTCAGGAGTGTCCATGCTGTGTGTTCCTCTGGGAGCGACAGGGCTTGGTTAAATGTGTCTTTCAGTTTGTTTTTAAATTTGTTATTACTTTATTTTATTCAGGGAAGCACCATATGATCCTATATGAGCTTGGTTTGGGACTTAGTGTACATGCTGGATCAAAGGCTGTATACTCCAGGGACATGTTCAAGAACGACTTACCTCAGAAATAACCCACACTGATACTAGTCTTTTATCTGATGTTGTTTGATCATCTTGGGCACAATAGGGCCTGAACAGTGTCTAAGTAGTTGTACTTTTTCTCTGACCACGGTGGAAAAAGTCATGTGCTACATTTGACGGAAACAGGAAATACGTTTCCTTGCCTCCTCTGCAAGAATTTGTTTTGGGAATACGATGTCTTGAGTTGAGCTAGTGCAATTCTTTCCACATGTAACAGTAGCACTATGGGAGTGGCATGAAGAAAATACACATCTCATTCAAATCAGGTGAGACATACCAAATGACGCATGTACAACACATGCAATTATGGGGATTAATAGGAATGATATGTAGCTAAATAAACATTGGGATTTTGACTGAATGTACTTTAGTTGAGCACATAAAACTGGGGATTTCGAATGAGACGACACATGTAGGCTACGCTTTACTGTATATGCAAGTATTGTCTTCTGATACTAATGTTAAAGTTAATGCCCACCTTGACAGCACTGAGCAACAGTATCATTTATGAATCTTTTCAAGAGGCTAACTTTGTGATCTGGAAAACCCCACGTAACTTTTCCACAATACCTTGATCCACTAGCTTTGGACAATTTCGGTACATGTAAAATAATTGGGAAAACACAGACATTTTGAATGGGAAGAGACCTGAGCCAGAACCAAGTCTGATAGCATTTCAATCTTATTTGGTCCTATCATTGTTTTGGCAGAGCCACTATCCATTCCCAAAACAATATTATCACAACAGATTTATTTTTCTCATGAAAAACATGGGTGCACTTTGATTTTTGTGGATGTTATTCACAGTGAAATAAAAAAAACTACGGGCTTTGTTTTGTGAGAAAAAGCTGCAAACAAACATGGTAGAGGTATCTCCACCTCATATACCCGTCTGAAATTCAAACTTAATTCCATACTAAAATCATTAAATAAAGCAATAACTCATTCATTTAACTTCTAAAGGAGGGAAACCGTATCACTGTCATGATTTATTACAATGTAATGGACTGGCTGCTTTTAAATCTGACACATCACCGTTTCCAAATAGTTTGGCAGTTGATGTTTTAATAAATCGTGGTGGTTACACCTACTTCCAATCAGTTTTGTGTACTCAGCTCAATGACTCATTTCCTGCCAAATAGGTTTCGGGTATATAACGCAGCCTGAGCTCCTGTGAATTTCATTATTTATCATCCTACCCATGTCTCTTCCCCTCCAATCACAATGTCCGCCTGCCTCATTTCCTAACAACCAGAGATGCAATTACCCTATTAGTGTTTATACTTAAATGACGCACCACAACTCCTTAAGTAGGCATCATGTTAGAAGGTTTTGTTTTGTTTCTGTGAGCGGTACTGGGATTCAACTTATATTGATACTCAAAATACTTTAGTTTTACTAGTCTTTTAGTTTTAAAAAACGTGTCCTCCATCCCCCACCCCCTTAATAAAGTTCCCTCTAAAGTGGATGAAATCACTGGATTTATAACTTTTTTAATCTCAAATTTCTATGGGCCAGATATTCAATTTAAACAGTGGCGATTCCCCAAACCTTCTTTATTGTTGAAGTTTGATCTAACAATCTACTATTATGTTATACCAGAAAGGTTTATGGGTTAGATTTGCAGCACAGGACTAAACCTTTTTAATTGAGTAATACTAATATTTAATTAAAACCTCTTCGCTGCTCAAGGATATGGTGGTATGTACGTTTGTTGTTCTGGAATTCAAGGTAAGTGAAAAAAAGAACGTTTGATTGACAGCGATGAGTATCAGATTGCACGTGGCGAGAAAGCGGAGATGTCACATTCGAGTGCCCCATAATGGTATTAACTGGACCTTAAGATCAAAGCTGGACAGCCCAGTGTGGGGCACTGACAAATAATGTGCCCTAGGGTATTTGTGTACCTCCGAGTTGAAGAATGCTGGATGGTATAAAACCAGTCCTCAGGTTTCACAGGAAGATCCTCAAAAATCTCTTGGATCTATGTTTTGACAGTACATCTGTGTCATTCATGGTCACAGGAATTGGACATGCAACTGTGAGTCTTTTGGAATAAAAACACCATAATCCCGCATACACAAGAAGAGAGATTTTTTTTCAAATGCTTGAGTCTACCCTCTCAACTTCTGTGTCTTACATTTTACTCTTTGACATCCACTCTCCTTAGGAAAGAGATATTGTAATTAGGTGTTAGGGATGTTCACAGATATTCTATGTCTGTTTTTTTAATCTGAAAGAGTTAACTTTGAAAGAGTTAGCATTCTGACAATGGTATTTCCGAAGCCCTTAGGGTACTGCTATGCAACACTTGAAAACTGGCATTCACTCAAGTATTTATTTTGCATTTTATTTCATTTCATTGGGGTTAACGGAGTGAAATTGAAGTGACTTGTGGGAACATTCGAAATAGGCAACTCTGGTAATGCACAAAAAAAGGCTGTTTTACTAATAATGCTTCTCATTATTCACAGGAAAGGGGGACAATGTGCTGGAAAATGAGGTTATCCTGACCAAGATGAAGCTCTTCAACAACTTCCATGAGAAGCTCCTCAACAACGCTGTTGATTCTTCATCCACTATCGCCATGTCAGTTTCTGAGCAGGACATCTCAGAGCCTGTCAAAGGCTTGGAGAGAAATGCTGACTTGGATAACATGCCTGGACAGTCCCTGATGGAGTCAAGCTCAGACTACCTGTCAAACATTTTCTCAAACTCTCAGCTTTCCAGGCTGTACAAGTTTGAGTCAGAGGACTCTGGGGTGGAACTGCCCAGTGGAACCAACTCTCCCTCCACACCCACCGGTTCGGAGCAGAGCTTCGTGGTCCACAGCCGGGAACCCTCCTATGACTCCTGTAACCTCAACACTCCTGTCCCTACCCCAGAACCACTCCTCACATTTGACCAGTGCTCTGACACCAAACAAACAGAGGATATGAGAGACACACCATGTATGACTGCAGACAGTGCTGTGCAGGAGTGTGATATGGTGGAGTCGGGGGCTGAACTCAACACAGAAGTTGAGAGGGTAGACCTTCATATAACTGAGAAGGACATAGACATGGAGAGGGCCCAGCACACAGCCTTGAGGGACCCCACTGAGGACGGTAAAGGGGGTTCAGAGCAGCTGGGTGAAAACAAGGCTGTAACTGAGGGGGTCAACTCAGAGAACACAAAGCCCAGGAGACAGTGCTCTACAGGGGCCTGTGACGATATGACAGGGGTTGACTTTGAGCAGCGGCCTCTGAGGAAAGGCACGACGAGTGACAGCCTGGAGGAGTATATGGAGGAATGCTGTAGACTGAGTGAGGTAAAGATATTCCCTGCCCACTTGTTATTTACTCACAACCTCTTGGCTTCTCCCAGGGCTGCATGTAAGCCCACAGATATTTCTAATGTTTTATATTCTGTTTTATGTGGTAACCATAAAGTGTTATTTATGGGGAAACTATTCCTGACACAGAGCGATGCCTTAGTGCTGTTGTAGCTATGCCATCTGTGTACTTTCATCTGCAACATCAGGTCTGTTGAACAGAAGCAGGTACCTTGTGCTTCCTTTTATTTATATTTAACACATTTCCTGCTGTCTTTGTGCTTACAAAGTCAGTGAGCGACGGCAATTAGCAGGGCTTGTTTTGACTTCCTCCAAATCGGCAGGGACTTGAGGAAAGGCCCCTTTTGGGTGGTGGACAACAAACATCTTTACACTCCCTGTCATTATCCCTAATTACCAACCCTTCCCAGCCTCTATGTCACCAGCTAATCACAGAACCTCTAACGACAACAAGTCTCCAGGAAGCTCTCTCTATGGGCAGGAAATTGGGGGAAATTGTGTGTATTTTTGAGAGAAATTATCAACATTGTCTTTGAGATTTCAAGAGCGTGCTAGATTAAAACTAAGGTGAATCAAACCTCTAACAGACACTAAATTAGGCAATAAAGGTGTAGACCACGTCACATTATTGCAATATGAAAATGTCATACTGTTATAAGATTAAAAGGGAACAGTAGCTCATCTTAAACCCCTCTTTATGGGTAAAAAAAAGAAATACAGTATTCTCATACTGAACCTCCATGGGGCTATGACCTCCTTAGTGAGATAGCTGAGCAACAACACACTACTTGACCCATTCATAATGGCCAGTAGAGGCACGTTCCCATAACGAAAGCTTGCCAATGAGAGCGGTGTTTTCATTCATGTCTGGGGGAAAAAAAAAAAATATATCATTTTTCATGTTCCAAATGAGAAAACAGTGTCCTCTTACGGTGCTGCACCCGACAGCTGTGGAGCTTTGCCAACCAATACTAACCTGTGTGATGTGCTGCTCAACTCATCACTATCAGCTCTCAGCACCGGCTTTCATACGGCGTCAACATGCACCTTCATCTGAATGTCTTGCTGATTTTGGTTTAGAGTGGAAATGAGAATCATGAGAGTGAAACGGTTCATCTGACTGAAACACTGATGCTGTTCCAAAAAAAAAGTGTTATTCATTTTTGAATGTTTGCATAACATTTATATTACTGTAAGAAGGCCAGTCATGGATTTAATGAGGCAATAAGTGATACTATGTGCAACAAAAGTTAACATTTTTGTTGGCTTGAGTAAGCCTGGGACAGTTTGGTGTGCCGTCTCAAGCAAGCCAAGGTGAAAGTGATGCCCATGACATCTATGACCTTTTGACAATTTCCCAGGACATAGATGGCTCTCTCTTCAGATGATATCTTGGATGACACCAGAGCTAGTAGTTGATCTCAAATCCTTTACATGAAACATACCATTTTCAACAATCCAATATTAATTAATGAGCCAACTAATCAGTTACACAATTTGAGGTGGCCAAACTAGAAAAACTAGGCCCGACTTCAAACCCCACATCTCTTAACAGATACTTCCCCATCTCTCCCTCAAAGACCTTTCACAACAATGTCACGTTCAAAAGACCCAGTCAAGACAAGGTTGTATTATGGCATACAGTAGGGGAATCTAAACACAGGGCCCGGTTGCATACAGGCTGAAAGGAAAAGGTGGAGAGAGCATGTGTTACAGTGCGGGGGCTTTATTCATGCTGCCGCATGTCACACAGCACCTGTTCATCTGGCTGTGGGGATATTGTCCTGGATAAGCAGCCAGCTCCCCCCCATTTCTCTCTCATCTGGTTCCTGCTGCTCCCTGGAACCAGGGCCGAACGTCCTACCTAGACGCATCACACAGGTGGCAAATTGCTCCAATTACTCACATATTTACCCAGATAAAACCCTTTGATAGCCATCAGGGCCCCTTTAACGGACCAGTCGACTGGCCGGCGGGTGGCGATTATTTTGGGGGGCCCCTCCGTGCTCTACTTTAGGGGTGCATTGCTGACAGGCAGTCCGGTGGTTAAACTATTCATCATCATGGAATTTGTTAAACGCCATTGGCACTTGGATTGGAACCAGTGCTATGGTCAGATTATATGAAAGTATAACTCTTTGAGCATGCACACCAGAGGTGGGTTTCGCTTCGAAGGAGGAAGGCATATGAGGAAATAACTCCGTGCCTACTGTAAAATATGATGATGGATCTTTGATGTTATGGGGCTATTTTGCGTCCACTGGTCCTGGAGCCCTTGTTAAGGTCAACAGCATCATGAACCTTAGCAAGTACCAGGGGATTTTAGCCAAAAGCCTGGTTGCCTCTGACAGGAGGCTGAAACTTGGCCGCAAGTGGATCTTCCAGCAAGACAATAACTCCAAGCACACATCAACATCCACAAAGACTTGAACCCTATTGAAAACCTGCCCTTCAAATTGAGAGGGCCGTCCATAAGTGCAGACAAAGGATATCAAGGATCTCTAAAGATTCTGTGGAATGGTCTAAGATTCCTCCCTATATGCTCTCCAATCTCATAAAACGTCTTATAGAAAGGCTCAGTGCCGTTATCCTTGCAAGGTGAGGTATTGAATTGTATTGAACAAAATCTTTCTCTGAACAACTGTATTAGTATAACAGAATATAATCCTATTTTTTTGCATAGAATATAGGGCAGTATTTGTAATATTTACAACTTTATCAACGGTGCCAATCATTTTGGAAAACGTTTATCATATGTTTGTGTTTAGCTATCCGTCTGATCTCATGCGTGCAGCAGGCCTCTATCCTTAGGGGGAACCACATGACATTCAAAGCATATTTCCCCTTGCTTGGCTACCCAAACTCCTTCCTTTGACCAAACTCTATGCCACGCCCATTCGTTTATTCTCAATTTCTTCTCCGCACTGAGTTGCTTGGCTACCCAGACTCCTCCCTCCGGCCAAACTCTATGCCACGCCCATGGACGTTAGTTTATTCTCCATTTCTTCTCCGCACTGAGTACTTCTCTGACCCTTCACTGAATGCGAACACATTCAGGGCTGTCTGATTGGTCCAGAAACCGATGGGTTGGGCCAGAGCCAGAACACGGAGGTTTTGAAATTCATTATTGGCTTTGATACTCTGATTGGTTAGAGACGATCCACAGCTGATGACTTTATTTTGTACAACCCCCCTAGTGCCCCTCGTCACCACAAACTACTTCAATGATGGCAGTCTCAGACCAGGGCCGGCCTGCCCAGTAGGCAGGATTAGGCAGCCGTCTATGGCGGCAGATTGACGGGGGCGGCATTTTCCGAGCTAAACTGACCAAGACACACCTTCAACAACACATAAAACCTCACATAATTCTGCCCCAAAACAATGACAATTTCTCTCAACATGTGCCATATGGGTTTTTTGAAGAGCGCTGATTCCGCCCTGTGATAAGCAGTGCCTACTTTGTCAAAGGCAGGGGCATAAATGTTTTGGCTTGTCCATTCCCAGCGTGTCTCTCCAGGATGCTGTTGGAGAGTTGCATCGCTGCAAATCAGGAATAATAAAGCCAATGCAACTGCCTGGTTTACAAAATGGTAGGCCAACTACATGGATGGACATTCATACAATTCCATTGCGGGCTGACACTGTAGGCTACACCCCAATAAGCACAGACAGATGCCAACATCTTTTGGATGTCTTTTTCTTTCATCCTGTCCGGACATCTTTTTTTTATGTGCGTTCAGGACCAGCCTCAAACCAATCATAGACATCGATGTTTGGCTCAGATTTGGTCCGGTCTGGACAGGCCTTGATTTGGTCCAAAAGTGGACGTCTATAAATGACGTCCTTCAACTTTCATTCAGAACTGAAAATGAACCTGATTTCAACATCCGGAAAATTCATATTTTAAATGTCCGGAAAATATGTATTTTCAACTTTAATTCAGAACCTAAAATGTCTGGAAAATACTTGTTTTAGATGTCTTTTCAACAACATTTTGCTTACTGTGAATATTCTAGATATGTGGGGAATACGAGGGCAGAAAATTTCTCCCTCTCCCTTAGGGGTGGCAGAACAGCCAGGCGTTATGTTGCGAACAACAGAGCAGCGGAAATAATTTTGTTTGAGTCGTCAGGCTATATTTCCCCCCCCCTCTGTTGAAGGATGTGTGGAACACTGTGAAATATGATGTCATAAAAGAATGAAGACGAGGGGAAAGATGGCAAGCCCTGCTAATTGAAATGGTGGTCCTGTCGAATTCCACAGCTGCAGCCCATAAGCATGCACATGATATACAGTACTAAACACACGTTCTAGGGGTTTCACATTCATTCCACTGATTCATCTATTTATGATGAACTGACCTGTGTTGATCGTGGTGCTCAAGACCTCTGTAGAGTATGTGATAGGTGCTGTAAATAATATTTAAGTCCAATGTCAGGGATTGCAATGGGCCATACATGACTAATGTAGCTGCTGAATTTATGGTAGACACCCAAGTACTTCCATGGGTTATTGTTGGCAGGTAGTAAGACAAACTTAGGTAGACCAGAGTCTTAGTGAGGTGTTGTTGGTGGGTAACAGAGAGAGGTAGCTAACATCATTGGGGTAGTTAATCTCACCACTGACCCATAATGGCACTATGCCATACATTCTGTCTCTGTAAATCCTCAAGACCCCCTTTTCCTGTCAGCACAGACACACAGTGTGTTCCCCATAGAGTGCCAATGGAGATATACAACTCTCTCCCTAGATTGTGTGTGCTGAAAACAAATGGGTCTTCTGGACAGAAAAGCAGTATACGTGTACAACACGTATCTTTCTCCCTATCTCTGTGTGCACCTCACATCTGGCACCACATTCCTTTCCAACACTGTCATGTTTAGGAAAGTATTTTTTGATGCGGCAGACACAGTGGAAATCTCCAGAACCAAGGACTGAGGAGAGCCTCAGTTCTTCACCACAGTCTTTGATATCAGCATATCATGCTCACGTTTTCTATGTTTCGCTAGAATAATATTCAAATCCTTAAACTCAAATTATTGTCATTGTCAAGGCAACGGTTGGTCTTGTGTATTGGCTTCGGAAAAGACCTCCCCATAGGTCTCATTTGAACAAATACACCTCTCCTATATCTCTATTTCACACTTTCACAACTTTGAAGGAAAGAGCTAAGTGAGAACTCATTCTCTAACTAGGCCAAAGCCTGGCATTTTATCTGCTAGCCAGCGATTCCCACGTTTGAAACATTGTTACCCCCTCACAACCTATGGGGCCAGAAGAAGCTCTGAAAAAGGGTGGGGGCATTCCCGGGACCCTGAGCGGTGATAAAATCAGTCCCACCCTGCGTCCATCACCGCCGTAGCCGATCTGAGTAAGACCTTTAAAAAAGGCTACGGGGCCAGATGGAATACCAGGACGCTTACTCAGAGCATGCGTTGACCAGCTGGCAAGTGTCTTCACTGACATTTTCAAACTATCCCTGACCCGGTCTGTAATACCAACTTGTTTCAAGCAGATCATCATATTACCCGTGCCCAAGAATGCCAAGGTAACCTGCCTAAATGACTATCGCCCGTAGCACTCATATCTATAGCCATGAAATGCTTTGAAAGGCTCACATTTACACCATCATCCCAGACACCCTGGACCCACTCCAATTCACATACACCCCCAACAGATCCACAGATGACGCAATCCCTATTGCACTCCACACTGCCCTCATCCACCTGGACGGAATATGTTGGAATGCTGTTCATTGACTACAGCTCAGCATTCAACACCATAGTCAAGCTCATTACCAAGCTGGGGAACCTGGGACTTAATATCTCCATCTGCAACTGGATCCTGGACTTCCTGACGGTCCGCCCCCAGGCGGAGCGTAGACAACAATCCATCTGCCATGCTGACCATCAACACCGGGGCCCCTCAGGGGTGTGTGCTCATGTCCACATCACTAAGGAATTAACATGGTCCACACACACCCATACAGTTGTAAAGAGGGCACGACAGCGCCTCCTCCCCCTCAGGAGGCTGAAAAGATTTAGCATGGGCCCACAGATCCTCCAAAAGTTCTACAGCTGCACCATTGAGAGCATCTTGACTGGCTGCATCGCTTGGTACGGCAACTGCTTTGCATCAGACGTCAAGGCACTATAGAGGGTAGTGAGTACAGCTCCCTGCCATCCAGGACTTCTACCAGGCAGTGTCAGAGGAAGGCCCACAAAATTGGACCAAGTCTGGAACCAACAGGACCCTGAACAGATTCTACCCCCAAGCCATAAGACTGCTAAACAAGACTCCTAAATAGCTAATCAAATCTCTACCCGCTGGTGCTACTGTCTATTATCTATCCTGTTGCCTAGTCACTTTAACCCAACCTATATATACACATAGCTACCTCAATTACCTCGTACCCCTGCACATCGACCTGGTACTGGTACTCCCTGTATATAGCCATGTTACTTTCACTCATCATTGTTTTTCATTATTCACTGTGTATTTATTCCTCACGCCACTATTTCAATTATTTATTTTTAATCTTTAACTCTGCATTGTTAAAAAAGGACCTGTAAGTAAGCAATTCACTGTTATTCTACACCTATTGTTGACAAAGCATGTGACAAATAAAAATGGATTTGAAGACTGCTACCGGTCTCATATCCTTGGCCCATGACTTACTGTGTGTGAGGAGGAATCTCCTCCTTATCTTAATGAGCCCCCATAAAACAGAGCTGGGATGGCCAGGCTACAGGCTAGACTAAAGGAACAGGCACCTGATCACTGTCCACCCGACTGATCATCGCTGAGGCCCTGGTCAGACACCTGCATGTCTGGGGAGATAAGGGGAGAGCCAGGACAGTACTGGACTTCTCCATGAGTCATTGACAAATGTTTCAAAACCACTGTCTGGGAAATGAGTAGCCGGTCAAGACTGTGTGTAATGGGCAGAAGGTTCCTTTTTCTGTCAATGGAAAGGAGTGATTTCAGTCCTCCTGACTGTTATGAATTTGTGTCCCATTATTTGACCTGCGTTTCCATTAGTGGACAGGTTCCTTACTGGAGTTTCACAGAAGTTGCACGGAAAAGCCTTCTGGGGGGGGAGAAAGGCTTCGAACTGAGCTTACTTCCTGCTTTTGTTGGGACACTGTGTGAAATGTGGACGATTGTATAAATATTTGCTCAAATTGTCCTTTTCATATTTCTGCAAATGTGAACATCTGCGCCTCTCGGGCTAACGGTCACACCATAAAACAAACAAACAAACAATGGCACACAGCCATGTCTTTGTGTTCCCACACCAGTGCGGTCATAAGTTTGAACAAAATCGTCAATCACTGAACTTCTGCTCCAACCCTCTTAAAAAGGCACTACGTCTGTTTTCCCAGGCCTTTTACTTACCTATTTCCATCTGGCCTCATAAGCAATATGTTGACATCACCATGTTTAAGATGAACATCCAGCCACCACTGCCATCAATCAAACGACTACAAACGTATGCAGTGCCACTATGGTATGACGAGAGATTATGCAATACAGTCAGGATGAGGCTAGACCCTAACATAAATTCATATGAGTCGCATAATCCCTTCCAGAGTCGACTCCTCCTGGTCAATGTTGACATGAAGCTAGGGAAAGACTTAGTGGCCCACGGCAGCAGGGGAATGCATTTAGTAGTAAAAAACTCAACCGATATGGTTAACATGTAACAGGTCGTAAAATATCCCATAGGAACATTCCTGTTTAGATAAAAATGTAATGAAATAAAACGTGTTGAATACCAGAGAGGATGGATACCCTCCCCAGCAGGTTACATCATCTAACATCACCCTCTTGTTAAATCCACGGATCCTTTTAGGCATGTGATGCAGCACCTTTAAGGTGATGTTATGACTGGACCCAAGAATTTCAGAGGACCTAATGTTTTTTTTAATCACACATGAACTTTTTGGTGTGTGATGGTGTGTGACTTTTCAGGCATGACAAAGGAATGACAGAGCGATATAAACCACTGAAATCATTTGACCGTTTACCTCAACAATAGATTACAGCTCTCTCTCTCTCTTCCCCCTCATAAAAACACTCAGTTGAATTACCTACAAGCAGTAGCCCAGTAAATCCCATTGCTTACTGGTTACCCATTGTAAAGATAAGGAACTATACAAACAACACATTCTTACAACCTTTCCTCAGAGAACATATCTAGTAGTGTCTTGAAACAAAATCTGTACATCTAGTTCTCAACCGAAAAGTTAAATTAGCAGCCCTACAGAGACCTATGACCTCACTAAGCTCACCAAACCCTCCTCTCTTTGATTCCTCAGGTCCACCAGGCCAGCTCCAATCCCCTGGGCTCCGGACTGGGCTACCTGGAGCACATCTGTCAGCTCATCGAGAAGATTGGTCAGCTCCAGGAGCACAACCTCAGGCTGCAGAAGCAGATCTGTGGTCTGCAGAAGGATGGAAAGATGGCCAAGAACAAAGAGGTGAGTCACATACTGTACAGACAGTACTATAAACTATCATCATCAGCATACTCACACAGTCCTGTCTTTGGAGTCGAATCTCCATTAGGTTAAAGCATCTGGATTGGGTGTATTGTCTTATTAAAAAAAAAAATGGCTTCTTATCAAAAATAGGCTTCCGCCATATAGCTTTTACATAACATATCCAGTCTTGTCAGATCAGGGAGGGCGAAGAGAGGAAGCACTGAGATAAAGCTGGTTTATGGCCAAACCATCGCTCTCAATGAGTTAACAACGTGAATGTTCTTAACGTTAGAGTATTATGATTTATCCCATTTACGAAGCTCCTAAAACTGTTATAAAAACGTTGTAAAAGGCCGCTGTAGGTAGTGTAGGACAGACCCACGAACATCGATCTTTGATTTGCAGTTGACTGCTGTCCAGGTGGTGCAGAGATGCATACATGCTTTGAAGTGAGCGATTATGACCCACAGGGACGGAATGGCCAAATTTGGTCCGTCTTTCGCCCAGCGGGCCTGTTTAAATTGGGATTTTAGTGCAGAATGATAATTATTGGGCCTATAATGGGGGCATCAAGGAAAATTAATTGGCCGACGTGGGGGCCTCGAGACAAAAATAATGGTCCGGTATGGGGGACTCAAGGGGAGAAAAAAAATTGCGGTGTGTTAGACATGCCACGGACGATTTCTGGTCTCAGTACGTCCTTGCTCACTCATGCTGTCCCAGTGTACACTTAGCGGTTTCCAGAATGGCAGTAGGATGAACGTGGATGAAAGTGTATTTAATGAATAGAACAGCTTGGCCCAGCAGCCTTTAAACGTGTGAGGCACACATTTAGGAAAGTCCTTATAGCATGGCAAAGAGACACCTTTATGTTTATATCAAAGGAATTAATAACAAGCACCAGGGGCTTTTCCTGACACCTGTTTAGAGAGAGCAGAGGAGTTAGGGTCTGTGGCTGGGACAATGGTGCATCATTCCTGATGATAACTAGACTACCTGAAAAATCAACATCTGAACCCCAGCAACATCATACAAACAAGATGATTTACCGGAATTGAAAAATAAATAAGAATCATCCGTTTATATCTGAAATTATGTCCATGTTAGCTAATCATATTATGTAGCTGTAATATCACTGTCTCACAGCTATTCAAAATTAGATATAGGTAAAGGTTCAAACAAATGTGACTATGAAAATGCACAAAGGCAAGGCCAACGTCAGCATTAAAATAGGGCAATTTACGTTTTTTGTTTCTCTGTAGTAAGCACCAGTTAGAGTGGCATTGCAGTAAACTCTCTTAAAATAGCTAACAATCTTCTCAGTTAACAATGTATAACCTATAAAATCCCAAGGCCAGCTCTCCTCACTCTTGCTTTCCGTTCCCACACAAGATGAATAAATTGGCTCTGAATGTAATCTTACCAACGCCAGAGAGAGAAAATACCATTGGTTATTTATGGATTTAAAAAAAAAGTTGTGCCGTTGTTTAAAAAAATCGGTATGGTAATAACATGGGAACATGGGTGAAAATGAATAAAACATGAATTAATAGAAAATTAGGAATGTATAGTTTAGAGTCCTAACACTACCTCAAGTTTATGTTTCAGTATCGGTTGAACCCAACTCAACAAGTGCTCATAGTTAGTCTTTCGGAATCAGCTCAACACAAGAAAAAAAAAACTAAACTTGGATTTGAAAAACAACAACCCAGGCACTAGATTTGGGTGACACCTTATTGCATTGTATTCAACTTTGCCCCCTCTCTTGTGACATTTGCCTGTGCTTCTAAAGAAAAGTACTTTGGCATTGTGTGGATGTCTCGCTTTCCTTTTGAGACTTTGGCACAATACCGGAGCTGCTATGTTCAGGGGGTTTCAGAGAGCTTGTTCCAAACTAGCTCTGTCAGTTTGGGCCTGGGGGCCGGAAAAGCTTTCCACTGAAGCAAAGGGTGAGCCCAGCAGGAGCCTACACTTCAAAGTCTTCAAAGAGAGCTAGAGAGACAGTGAGAGAGGGACAGTGAGAAGGACAGTGAGAAAGGGGCATTGAGAGAGGGACAGTGAGAGAGATCCCAAAAAGTGCTCTTTCAAAAACAACCACATGCTCTCTAACTAAAAACCCTCTTCAACAATCTTAGCAGGACTTACAATTCTTTAAGGTCACCAAATTCAGATATGATTTTACCTCGATAATTCTAACTTTCCATTCAAATGTAAGATACACAGACATAATGTGGGTGTCATTCTCTCTGGGCCCAATCCGGTCTTGAAAGATGTGCACACGATTTTCAGATGGTTTTGAGGACCACACCAGCTGTCCTCCCAAGCGTTTAGTAATAATTTCCCCTGCTGTGAGTGTTTCTATGTTTAGGCCACAACCTGAAACATGTAGATGACACATCAAAAGGATGAGCAAGTTAGCTGGGGCACATCTAAGCCCCATGAATGGTGGTGCTGACACTTATGGTTCCCTGTGCCTAGGCCCATCTACCCCACCTTTCACATCAGCACCAGGGTCACTGCTGGGCTCATTATAAACACAGAGACCCAGAAAATTGCATTAGAGCCAACCTACCACGACCAGGGTGGTTTGGGGTTTCTTTATGATCAGTCAGATGAACTGAGACGCACAAAAATATCTAGAATCAATACTAGAATGGAAGAAAACTTTAATCAAGTTTCTAATGTGAGCAATGAATGTGAGCTCACTTGTCAGGCCTCAAGCTCCCCTTTTCCTTATTCTAAAATAAGTACTACCTCAGACAAAGGAGCCGTCCGAAGGCTGTCCCTGGGTTATTGAGAAACGGGATGTGATGAAGGGAACATTCCAGAGCCGGAGTGTTCTGGACCTTCCCTTTTCCCTTGAGTGCACAGAGACATAATGCCTCCAACAGTTTAATCCTCTTCTTTTGGTCAGAGGTCAAATGCCTGGTGTGGGCGGCCCTCTGAGTCCCCAAAGGTGGGAGCTGCCTCCTTCTAAGGGCTAAGTACACACAGATGGGGTGGTCCTTGGAGAGGGCAAAGACCACCCCTTCTCAGTAGAGAGGGTGTCTTCACAGAGGGGAGAGTGTGGTTGTGGGTCCAGCGGGGATATCAGACTGTGGTCAAAGTTCAGTAAAAACCAAAACAAAGCAGTGGAGCAGGACTTCAGTAGTCATTCATCATGCCATGCTTACCCATGTTTCGGTATAAACGTCTAGTGGTTGCATAACAGGCCATTCAGAGTTCAAATAAGGATTTCCGGGAGAGAGCACTGTCCAGAGATGGTTATTTTAGTGTAGAGTTTGCACCATGTGTCCAGGATAGAGTTAACTTCAGTGCGGAGAATGAAATTATTTTGCACAAGATTAGGAAATGACTTCACCTAAATGAGTCACTTGGGTTACAGCTCTGGGTTCTGAAGTTGTGCAGGTGGCGAGTGTGTAACATTCACGTGATGAAAAATCCCCCTACTGTAAAAGTGACACTGCAAGTTTGATTGTTAACAATGAAGCAGGAAAAAATAACTCTCGTCTCCAGGCTTTCATCTTATTCAATTTATGCTACTGCTGGGCATCTGCGTGGTTTGAACTTCAACAGGGTTTTACGTTAGCGTGGATGTGACGTCCAGAGTTTCCTCAGCTGGGATAAACAGATGGGAACTTTTTCCAACTCTAAACAATGACTCGGAAAGTCTCTCTGATTTTTCTATGAACTACCACACGTGACTGCATAGCGCATATGTTGTAGGCTTATGAGAAGAAAATAGCTAGGCCTACTATGGATAAGTGGATGTAGAGTTTTGAAGTACATTTTGTTTAGGTTAGGCGGTCATAAATCCAAATCAATCTTGAAAAGAAATAAGAAAATACACACTCTATGCATGAAAACAACAAATCAGGTTATTACATTAAAGTAAGATTAAAATAGTCAAACAAACTCAGATATCACCTAACATTTTGGCAGCAGAGAAGGCCTAAAAATGCAAGATTGTGATGGCCAAAGCACATTTTCACTCCTTGTAACAGGTGGTTGCTGTCTGAGTCAAGTAAGTACTGTTGGAGGACCCTTGACCCCACGGGCGAGAAAAACAGTAAAACTAGATTCTGATTGCAAATACATTTAATATGCAGTGTTTTCTCATTGTTTTGATGTGGTGGTTTGTCCCTCCTACTCACAGTCCTGTACCCTCTCTTCCTGTCTGTCCCCCAGGACTTCTTCCTGCAGCACTGTAGCTGTGGAACGGCCGGCCTGACCTTTCAGGAACAGAAAAGACACTCCAGGAGTGAGTTCCTGACCACATCCATGAGTGGCACCCTCTCTGACCTCTCCACCATCCCTGAGGTCACACGTCACACAGGACTCACAGCCATGAGAGGTCAGTTAACTGCTTAATAACAACCCATAATCAACATCCAGTCAACTCTCCTCACTTAAAATCCAATGAATATGCCATACATTCTCAAAAAGTGTTTTTGGCGCAGTTTGACAGTCATTTCATCAGATGTTTTCTATGCAACCTTTTCGTTTCCCTCAGAAAACCAGTGTGTTATTTCATTGGCAGGTAGATTAGCAGTTAATAACCTGCTCCTGCGGGCCTCATTCAGTCACACACAACGACATAAGACCGAATTAAAATACATGTTTCCCCAACGTTTTCCTGAAACAGATCTAATGGGTTTATTAGAACATTATGAGTGAATCTTAGGTTTCAAAACGTGACCGGGTGACACCCAAGGTGTGTTTTCGCCTTATCATCTCACATAACATTCCAAGGAATGCTAGTCACCCAGCAACAGAGTCATTTCGCCAAATGTTTTTACCCTCCTGTTTTCGTGCAGGTCACATTCCCGCAGGTGGGCGGGTGACAGTAACGTGGTCCAGAGGAGATCGCTAAATTTTTACTTGAGCAGGAGAGGGAAATTCCTGGCATTCTGCATATAGAAGGAACATATAACGTACCATGGATTTAGGAATTTCTTGCTCCTCCAATATGCAGGATTCTGGAAACTGGAACTGGGAAGTAGGGGGATGGCAAATGGTCCTCCCTGTACTGCGATAACAGATTGAGGGGGTGGGGAGGTTGAGTAGGAAGTGGTGGCAGGGCGAAAACAGGGGGTCCTCTGGGACAGCTGATTCACATCACCATGTGTCATAATAGTTTCCCCCCACCATGAGTAGTGAGTGGTTCCAGCCCTCATGACACTAATTCATATCATATCTCTCTCTCTCCTTCACTCTATAGAGAGTGACCAAGGTAATAACCAGCCCCTGGTGCCCCTTTGTAGGAGGGGCCTGAATCGGAGGAGCTACACAGAGGGAGAGACACGCTCCTATCTCTTTGACAGTACAGAGGGTCTCTCTGCCCCACACAGACGGGTGAGTCACAAACATTCCTCCTCTGACTCACTGGGCTGTGCACAACAGCCTCAACCCCTGTTTGCGGTCCAAATATGTACATCTGCACAACACAATGTTACAGTAGATTTAAAAACACACTGTCCTGATCAAACAGTGGGGAAAGAACCTATTTGTTCATGCTGAGATATGTGTGTTTGGTTGTGTAGCTGAGTGAGAACTACACATGGGGCAGAGTGAAGGATCTGGTGAAGAAGACCAAGCTGAGAAACCAGAGCAGACTGGGACAGACATCCACCTCCCTGAAGAGATCCTGTCCACAGCTCTACTGGTGAGGACCTCTCAAAAAACTCTATACTCCAAAGTCTTTTCTAAAAAATACTGTATTTCTTACTACAGTATTTACAGTACAGTATTTCTTAATAAACACACAAAGAAAAATTATGAATATGTAACGATTCTCTTGTTGTGAAGGAGAGTCGGACCAAAATGCGGCGTGTAGATTGCGATCCATGTTTATTGTGACTATAGCAACACGAATCTAAATACAAACAGTGCAAAATAATAAATGTAATGAAAACCGAAAACAGCCTAAACTGGTGCAAACTAACACTAAGGACAATCACCCACAAACACACAGTGAAACCCAGGCTACCTAAATATGGTTCCCAATCAGAGACAATGACTAACACCTGCCTCTGATTGAGAACCATATCAGGCCGGACATAGAAATAGACAAACAAGACATCCAACATAGAATGCCCACCCAGTTCACGTCCTGACCAACACTAAAACAAGGAAAACACACACGAACGATGGTCAGAACGTGACAGAATACCACATTGGAAATGTCCACAAAACATAACAATCAGGACTTGGCTGTTGTCTCAACTTGTCAGCCATTTGAGATTGTCTGTTCTAGCTGAAGAAACTAAAAAAAGGTCACTAAAGATAACAGTTGGAGCTTGTTGGTCCTGCAAAGTTGTGTGAACATCTTGAACGGATCATGATACAAGAACAGAGAGGTCAAGTTGTAATTAATCACAGCTCTCTTTAGTTTCATCATCTTTTGTGGGTGTGTGCACCTACTAACTTTTAAATCCTTTAGTCTTTGTAGAAAGAGGAGTTCAGACTGTCATTGGCAGTAGGTCATAGGTTGTGTTTATAGAATGACTCAACTCCTGCTTTCTAGAAAGAAAAACACTGAAAATACTGAAAATGTCCGACCAACTGATATCATCTTACCATTTAGAGATCATTACTTAAAGCTACAATATGGGCAAAATTTGCATCGAACGTGAGGTATACAGTACCAGTCAAAAGTTTAGACACACCTACTCATTCCAGGGTTTCTTTATTTTTACTATTTTCTACATTGTAGAATAATAGTGAAGACATCAAAACTATGAAATACATAACCAAAATAAGTGCTAAACAAATCTAAATATATTTTATATTTGAGATTCTTCTAAGTAGCCACCCTTTGCCTTGATGACAGCTTTGCACACTCTTGGCATTCTCTCAACCAACTTCATGAGGTAGTCACCTGAAATGCATTTTAACTAACAGGTGTGCCTTGTTAAAAGTAAACATTTGGAATTTCTTTCCTTTTTAATTCGTTTGAGCCAATCAGTTGTGTGGTGACAAGGTACGACGGTTGGTATACAGGAGATAGCCCTATTTGGTAAAAGACCAAGTCCATTTTATGGCAATAACAGCTCAAATAAGCAAAGAGAAATGACAGTCCATCATTACTTTAAGACATGAAGGTCAGTCAATACGGAAAATTTAAAGGAGTTTGAAAGTTTCTTCAAGTGCCGTCGCAAAAAACATCAAGCACTGTGATGAAACTGGCTCTCATGAGGACCGCCACAGAAAAGGAAGACCAAGAGTTACCTGCAGAGGATAAGTTCATTAGAGTTGCCAGCCTCAGAAATTGCAGCCCAAATAAATGCTTCACAGAGTTCAAGTAACAGACACATCTCAACATCAACTGTTCAGAGGAGACTGTGTGAATCAGGCCTTCATGGTCGAATTGCTGCAAAGAAACCACTACTAAAGGACACCAATATGAATAAGAGAATCTATCTAACACACAGGAATCTACGTCAACATAATGGGAGTAGATATATAAAAAAAGATGTGGATATTTTGGGTTAGAAAATGTTGGAAGCACCAACACTATATGACAGGTTCTTGGCAAATCATTTCAGATATCTTTTTTCTTTTATTAATGCGAGTCAGTGGAAGAATTGTGGTATTCTGTTGTTTGAAGGTTGTAGAACACAGGAATTTGGTGGGAGTTGCAGGGCTTGAGGAAAGAACAGCTATTTCCTTGGCCCTTCAACCTATTCCACATGCTGGATGGGGCACTCCTCAGACAGAGGGTGGGAGCTTGGCACGGACACAGACGATTAGCGGAGGGGTTGCCGTGTCAGGTTTGAGGTATGCTGGGAGGAGTTGGAGAATTCCCAATGTATTTCACAGTGGTCCAATGAGATATAGAGATGCTTTGCATAATGTATCTAAAGGGAGACCCTCTCTTGGAAATAAATGCATGTGGAAAAAAACATCCTGGTCTCAAGCATTGTGCATAGCTCATTGTAACAGCATTGGCGCACACCAATAACAATGCCCAATTTCCATACAGCCCTGACCTGGGACCAGTGGAACTGCCAGGAAGAAACAGGAACTCCATGGTCGCCTTGGGCCATTAGAACAAACTGGACTTCCAGTGGCCCCAATAACAAAGAAGGTACACAAAGTTCTGAAACAATCAACATATTGCTAACGTGTAGTGAAACATGTTGGAAGCATGCTGTGAATGTACAAGCACAACTCATTTAGCAGCTAT
The DNA here is from genome assembly GCF_057628025.1 of Oncorhynchus mykiss. NCBI lineage: Eukaryota > Metazoa > Chordata > Actinopteri > Salmoniformes > Salmonidae > Oncorhynchus > Oncorhynchus mykiss. The sequence goes on from NC_143022.1 coordinate 71,697,818, forward strand.
CATATGATTAATGGCCAGCGTATCTTAAAGCTATCCATAGAGGTGAAGAGGCAACACTTTCTAAACACTGAACGTCTTTGTTTTCTACCTAGATACGAAACAGATGGCCCAAAGTGGGAAGAGACAGCCCTGAAGAGGAGGACAAAGTGAAGTTGAACAGATTCTTGACTGGACTGGGATATGATGAGTGTGAAAGGAGGGATGAGAGAAAGAACACTTGTGATGGATGACAAAATTTGAGTGAGGAGTAAAAAGAAAACAAAAAGATGGATGGTCAGAGACATCTCTCTCTCTTGCAATACAATTCTAAAATAAGGGATTTTATTGTTTCAAATAAGGGAACATTGGTATGTATATGAGAATAGAGATGCATTTACTCCACAACGTACATGAAAACGATATCAATGATTTAATCTTGTACTATACTCGTTTTCTATACAATTCATATGGTAGCTTAATGTCTTCTCTAAATGTATTTTATTCATTCAGACTGACATTTCAATACTGTGTGTTGATGGAGCAAACAATAACTCTTTGATATGGTAGTTTCATCGAAGAAATAGACAATATTCTGGGGTGGAAATAAAGACTTGGATTATCATTGACAGTGATTAGATAGAGTACATTAGAAAAGGCTGCTTGTTGAATCTTGCTTTCGTCTATGGTAAAGTCTGCTCCCAATTGAACATGGCTGCTGCATAATAACATTATTTACAAATGTCTCGTGATCCATTATGTGAGAGAGAAGTCTACAGTAAGACAAGTCATGCTCCCATGAACAAATGTGAAACATACACATATCGTACACATATCGTACATATTTCAGAATTGTACTTTCAGAATCTATACAAACATATTTAGTGTGATTTATCTTCTTGTTTTGAGTGTAGGCCTATATAGGCTAGGTGTTTGCAATATGGACCATACATGGATGACAGATTGTGGTATATATGTTGTGTGATTGTGCTGTACATAACACATGTTCATGTAGTGTGTGTACAGTCAGTATGATTGTACAGGAAGGGAGTTATGTCTGTAAATTCCTACGTCTATATGATGGAAAGTTATCATTATTGGAGAGAGAGAGGTTCAAGATCCCTAAAGATAAAAAATGAATTAAAAAAAACTGCTGTCAGATGTTACGATGACATTTGTGATGCATTTCCCTAAGGTATTTTAATGTTCCTGTCAAACATTTGTTAAAAAAACAGTCAATATATACATATTTTTTTATATCAATTGATATGATTTACCAGAGTCTGCTGTTGCTTGTTCATCTTCAAGATATATATTGTTTTTGGTCGGGATATATATTGTTTTTGGTCTGGTTTGACTAGCTAACAGTGATTTAGCTTTTCTACACCACTGTTACATCACTATGAGGTTATTTGATAACAGACAGGCAAAACAAGTGCCACGGTGCTTTGGAAATCTCACTGGGCAACTAGAGAAGGTAAGTTTCACACAAAAACTTTGGAAAGGATTATTAAATTGGCTTTAAAGCCTTGACACCTACCTGAAAAACAGCAGCAGCTAATTTCAACTGCTCAAAACTGTCCATTGTGTAAATGACAGGAATGGAGTTAATCCAATTTTACAAGACACTAATCCCACAGAAAGAACACAAACAATAGTTAGTTATCCAGTATGTACTTCAGCAACGTGAACTAGAGTGTAGTACAACACTAATGAGTTCTACATAATGCCATCGTGTAGTCCTATTAAAATAATAATGTACTCATTCTCTAACTGTATCATACTGAATTCATGTACCTCTAAATACTCTAATCAAGTAGAATATAAATGTGTTGCAACTGAGAGGCAGTAAAGGCTGTCAATATGTATGATACATTTGTCGGGCTGGTAACTAAAGACAAAAGATAGTGATATCTGTATATTGTATATTGTACAATTTACTGCAATGGATGAAAAATCTCAATATGCATATTGCATCATTATTCAAAGTTATTTTTCAGAATAAAGTTGACATTTCCTAAGACATGAAATGTATGCTGTGCTTCTGTGCTTTAAGTTCATTTTAAATCACTCACTGACCCCTCACAGGATATGAAGCAAATCATGTTTCTTATAGAGAGAAGGACGTAAAGAGCACCACCTCAGTAGAAACTAGCTGATCTTGCAAATAAGTGGAAAGATACACTCAACTGTGTGTGCTTAGACAGAGATTCCCCTCTCTTTATGATTCATACTAATAAGTAATGAATACTTATTCTCATCCAGGAAGAACTGCAGGAAGCGGACCAGCCTTTTCCAATTAGAGAGGACCTTCACAGCCAGTGACTCGGGAGATTCATACTTCTTTCTGTCCAGGCTGAACATTTGTTGGATAAAAGACAGAATCCGACCCTGGAAACACAGAAGGGTATCTGTCACTATGGCGAAGATGAAGGGAAACTCATTGATCGCCACATCATGGTAAAGTAGGTCTGTATCAAAGGATACTGTACACTATTAAATGACTACAACATACAGAGCAAAGCAAGCTAACTCACTCACAGCTGAGAGAAGGACAACAACAAACAGGCCTATACCAGGTATTCCCAAACTGGGGTACGCCAAATAAAAATGTGATTCACATTTTTGTTAATAAAAATTCCTTCATTTTCACGGGGCTATACATTTGGGTGAGGTTTTTTCCCCCGCCCGAGTAGCCTAGTTTCACTGACAAAAATAAAATGAAACCATCTAGTGTTCAGCGAAATAACAACACAATGTGAAATACAGATAGTCTAATCAAATAATTAACATCCAATCACATTAAGCGTTACTGTCTCACGAGAATTCCACTGATGGTCCGTATGTAGCCAAACGTAGCTGCTGCTCATGTTGGTATCTGTACTGATGGTGCAAAAGCCATGACAGGGAGACATAGTGGAGTGGTAACGCACATGCAAGCAGTTGCTCATGATGCCACTTGGGTACACTGCAGTATCCACCGAAAGGCTTGCATGCGCCTGACCGCAAGAAAGACGTTTTGGAAACTACAGTGAAAATGGTTAACTTTGTTAAAGCAAGGCCCCTGAACGCTCGTGTATTTTCTGCACTATGCAATGATATGGACATCGACCATGTAACGCTTTTACAACATTTGCCCCTTGATAACCAGCACACATAACCAGCGCGCTGGGTATCAAGGGGCAAAGTATTTACACGTTTTTTAAATTGAGAGACGAGCTTAAAGATTTCTTTACTGACCATAATTTTGACTTGTCTGACCGCGTGCATGATGACGAGTTTCTCACACGACTGGCCTATCTGGATGATGTTTTTTCTCGCCTGAATGTCTGATTCTAGGATTACAGGGACTATATTCAGTGTGCGGGACAAAATTGAGGCTATGATTAAGAAGTTGGAGCTCTTCTCTGTCTGCATTAACAAGGACAACACACAGGTCTTTCCATCATTGTATGATTTTGTGTGTGCAAATGATCTCAAGCTTACGAACAATGAAAAGTGAGACATAGCGAAGCACCTGAGTGAGTTGGGTGCACAATTACACAGGTACTTTCGCAAAACAGATGACACAAACAACGGGATTTGTTATCCCTTTCATGCCCTGCCTCCAGTCCACTTACCGATATCTGAACAAGAGAGCCTCATCGAAATTGCAACAAGCAGTTTTGTGAAAATTTTACTTAATCAGAAGCCACTGCCAGATTTCTGGATTGGGCTGCGCTCAGAGTATCTGCCTTGGAAAATCGCGCTGTTAAGACACTGATGCCCTTTGCAACCACGTATCTATGTGAGAGTGGATTCTCGGCCATCACTAGCATGAAAACTAAATACAGGCACAGACTATGTGGAAAATTATTTAAGACTGAGACTCTTTCCAATACAACCCAACATTGCAAAGTTATGTGCATCCTTTCAAGCACCCCCTTCTCATTAACCTGTGGTGAGTTAATCACAATTTTCGATGAACATATAAGGTTTTACATGTAAGATGGTTAAAAAAGAGCAAAATTATTGATTGTTATTATATTATTATTTGTGCCCTGGTCCTATAAGAGCTCTTTGTCACTTCAGATTAGCAGGGTTGTGACAAAAACTCACACTCATTCTTATGTTTAATAAATGTATCGTATAGTGTGTGTGTGGCAGGCTTACAATGATAGCAAAAAACAACATTTGAGAGTGAGCTGACCCTGGTGCTAGAGGGGGTATGCAGCTGGAGGTTGAATGTTTGAAGGGGTACGGGACTATAAAAAGTTTGGGAACCACTGTCCAATAGGGTCTCTCGGTCTTCTCAGTATTTTGTCAGTACAGGACCTTTTTTTATTCCTATACTATTATTTTAAATGTATGTAGTTCTGTCCTTGAGCTGTTCTGATCTGTTACTGTTCTGTATTATGTCTTGTTCTGTGTGGACTCCATAGTAGCTGCTGCTTTCGCAATAGCTAATGGGGATCCTAATAAAATACCAAATGACAAGTCACATACCCTAAGAAGGATGTAGAATTCTTTGGTCTTGCTCTGTGGTCCATAGGCTGCCCACAGGATCACTGGGTCTGTGTAGTCAAACACCTCATACAGATGGTGGTACAGCGCATCAGGCCTCTACGGACACACATGGATACATTACATCAGAACCAAGATGACATCTCCTGGTAATATGTGGTAATGCATGTACGATAAATGAAAAATATTAATACTTGAATTTATTTTTGCCCACACCTTTCCGGTGTTGATAATAAAAATACAGACAACAGCCATGCAACAGTTTTTTTTTCATCCTACCATTAAACACTCCCTCTTCTTCTTAATTTGTGACCAGGCATAGAACATCACAGTCTGTGAAGACATTTTAAAACAGACAGTGACAGTAGGGGTGGGTTCACCTTATTGCATGTTGAACGTGAACATAAAGCTTTCACCTTCACACATACGGTATATCATTGTGATAGGATGTTCAAATCGTCTTTAGTAATCTCATTATAAATCAATGCTGAGTGCACGTATCATTTACAACATTTATTTGCTATTGATTATGAGAATAAAAAAAGCGTACTGTTTTCTTAGTGCCCTCTGAGATCCACGGGGTGCGTAGAGTTGGCTTTAAGATGGCTGGAATGTACTCCTGGCATTCCAGCACCTTCAGCACAATGGACTCGTAAAATATGTCATAAAAGCCAACGGTGTGCATCTAGAGATAGCAAGCAGGGAGCAGAGCCATTGTTCAGTGAAATATGGAGGCACATTTTCTCTGGTATGGATGATGTACAGCAGGGAAAATTGTACTGTTCCCTTCACGTCTAAATCAGGTTTCCACAGACTCAACAGTACAAGTAGGTCTAATAACTTTAGTATTAGTTCACATGGTGCTGTGATGAACAATATTTAACAGAGATATACAGCCAGATGTATTGCTATGTGGGGGATGGACAACAAAATAGAACTTAACAGTAATATTAAAAAGAGAAGAATTGAAAGTGGGTATTCATGTTATAACATGATTACAATAGCATATGGTCCTATAAAAGTGAGAGCTTGGATGGTACTGATATAATGCGTCTCCATGGCAGCAGCTCACCCCTGCCTCCTGGCACTCGTCAACGATGTCTGGCCAGTTTGTTGGATTTTCAGTGAATGCCATGAGCTTTTCCCATACCAGACCAAAGCCCTCCGAGCTCTACAGAGATCAACACACAACCAAACAAACAAACACTCAGAGGCTTCTAATGGCATGATTCCAACATGGGACAGATCTGATATTCACTGTGTGGGGTTTCTGAGAAAAATAGGCTGTTTTCCAATGTCCACCTCCAGAAGAATTCAGGAACAAATGTGCGATGCATAGAGAATTATGAACAAACCCACTGAGAGACATACAGGCCTATTAAACCCACAAGGTCACATAGCTGGGAGAGTTACAACTACTGTTCAAACACTGCAGGGCTTGTCTCGATAAATGCCAAGCTCTTACAGTAGATGGCAGCTAATATAATGGATGCAAGTATTGAATACCTACTGAAGCATTTATTCTCGCGGAACATCTATACTGAACAAAAATATAAACTCCACATGTAAACACAACAAGTGTTTGTTTCATGAGCTGAAATAAAATATCCCATACATTTTAGATATTCACAAAAAGCTTCTCTCTAAACGATTGTGCACAAATGAGTTTATTTCCCTATTGGTGAGCATTTCTCCTTTGCCAAGATAATCCATCCACCTGACAGGTGTGGCATATCAAGAAGCTGATTAAACAGCATGAACATTACATAGGTGCCCCTTGTGCTAGGGACAATAAAAGGCCACTCTAAAATGTGCTGTTTGGCAGTACGTCCAACAGGCCTCACAACCACAGGCCATGTGTAACCACACTAGCCCAGGACCTCCACATCCGGCTTCTTCACCAGCGGGATCGTCTGAGACCAGTCACCCAGACAACTGATGAAACTGAGGAGTACTTCTGTCTGTAATAAAGCCTGTTTGTGGGGAAAAACTTACTCTGACTGGTTAGGCCTGGCTCCAAAGTGGGTGGGCCTATGCCCTCCCAGGCTTACCCATAGCTGCGCCCCTGCCCAGTCATGTGAAATCCAGAGATTAGGGCCCATTGAATTTATTTCAATTAACTGATTTCCTTATATGAACTGTAACTCGTTGAAATTGTTGCATTTATATTTTTGTTCAGTAAATTTCCAGAGGGTGTGGTGGATATATTACAAGCTACATACCTTCCCTGCTAAAGATAGTAGCCCTCCTATCAGGCTCTTTCCTGTCTCCTTCAGGAAGTGTTTGGCCTCCGGGTCTCTGAGAATGAGCTTGGTACAGGAAACAGACATGGATGAGCGACGCTCTGTTCAGCTCTATGTGTCTCTGGCTGACAAATGACTAGTCAGGGGATTGCTTACTTCAAATGCTTGACGGATCGCACTGAGCTTGATGTTGATGAAGGCATCCTCCTCACTTTCTGAAAGGTAGGGTCTGTGATAAAGAGTACAACGGGACGTTTCACCAAGTGTAAATGTTCTTGAGTCATGCTTGGCTTGTCAGCTTGGTTGTCAAAGAGACAAGGTAGTATATCATCTTTGGACATATTGAGCACTATTGATTCAATTCTTGGCAGAACACTCACCTCCAGGAGTTTGGGTACATTCTCACATCTGTGTCGCCCAAAGAGAAGCTTCTCTCCAAGCACCCACTGCTCTGGAGGTACAGTCGTTTAACAAGGTCACAACAGTACATCCCCTGAATAAATGCAGTATAACGTGTCTTTGGGCCAACTCTGACTCCTCGTACCTCATAGCAAGGGAAATACATCTCCTCTGAGATTGAGTCTTGCTGGGGCATCCCCTCATCTGAACCTGTATGTATTGGGAAGGACCACACTACCTGAGAATTCACATCTTCCTTACATTCCTAAAGGTATTAGGACTTGCCTTGTATACAATACCTTCTCTTTCTGAGCCAGTCAGAGTCTTGCAGAGAGCCTCAGCTCCCCTCCGGGCCATGTGCCATAGAGCTTGCACCACAGGCCTGTCTCTGGGACCCTCCAAAGCAACACAAAACAACATCAATCACGGGTCACCGTTTTTTATTTGTGGATCCCTGATTTCTCTTACATTGTAGATGTTACAATTTTACACAGATATCTTTTCTCCCAAAGAAAGGTTGAAATCTTTATTTTTGAGTACCTGTTTAGAGGCATTGTTCTCTTGGCTCTGGACCTCTGATGGCTGCGATTCATGAAGCTGGTCAGATGAGGGTGTCATTGCTTCCCTTAAATCTTTGTAAAGTACAATTTCAGTGGTTTACAAAACAACAGATATTTCTTCAAAGCCACATTTTCAAATAATGGCAATTCAATGACGAAATTACAAGTAGTTTCCCCACCCCAAAATGACATGCAATGATATTGCTGTAAAAGGTCGTCAGTCTGTCATGCATCTGAAATATGTTGTTTTTTCAATTGATTATGATGTCATCGCCATGGCTATGTGACTACATCCAAGAGCAACAACAACCTGGTCAAATGTAAAGAGGTATCAGGTATTGAAAATATGTTTTATTATAAACAGAATAAATATTGGGTTCATTTTGGTAACATCTACAAAACCATATACTGCAATAGAGCTTTGCTCAATAAGTTAAGAGTGCACATTAGTTTAGGAGTTATGTAAAATACAGTCATGGCTGCATTAGTACCAACAACTGTTTAGCATGAATGGAAGGGAAATATATCCTTCCTCAGAAATTTCCTGTACATTCAATGCAATGTGACCCTAATTATTGTCTCGGTTAAATATAGGGCCCATCTTTCTGTTTTGTATCTACAGTACAATGCATTTTCATTTACAGATAATTTACAACCATAATGACTTCCATCAGTTAGTGATACAATTGTACACATGCCATACTGTATTTTGTGAAATTTTACTCAACTAATTCCCTAAACTGGCCCCACCAAGCTGGATCAAACCTATTATATAACAACATAATAATGGCTGTCCTGAGGATTAGTGAGAAAAATTATATTACATCTTTTGATAAGACCACACCGGGCAGATAAGGTATGATCGAAGGACAAAGCATGTGTAGAGGTCTGATTATACATTTGATCAACATTTAGAGCACAATTTCAAAAATTAAATATAAACATACACTGCATGGACAAAAGTATGTGGACACCCCTTCAAATTAGAGGATTCAGCTAATTCGGTCACACCAGCTGCTGACATGTGTATAAAAATCGAGCACACAGCCATTAAATCTCCATAAACAAACATTGGCAGTAGAATGGCCTTACTGAAAAGCTCAGTGACTTTCAATGTGGCACCATCACTTTTCCAAGTCAGTTCGTCAAATTCTGCCCTGCTAGAGCTGCCCCGGGCAACTGTAAGTGCTGTTATTGTGAAGTGGAAACATCTAGGAGCAACAACGGTTCAGCCGTGAAGTGGTAGGCCACACAAGCTCACAGAACAGGACCGACGAGTGCTGAAGCGCGTAGTGCATAAAAAAACATCTGTCCTCGGTTGCATCACTCACTATCGAGTTCCAAATTGCCTCTGGAAGCAACGTCAGCAGAAGAACTGTTCGTAGGGAGCTTCATGAAATGGGTTTCCATGGCTGAGCAGCCGCACAAAAGCCTAAGATCAGCATGCGCAATGCAAAGCGTCGGCTGGAGTGGTGTAAAGCTCGCCGCCATTGGACTCTGGAGTAGTGGAAACCCGTTCTCTGGAGTGATGAATCACGCTTCACCATCTGGCAGTCCGACGTGTGAATCTGGGTTTGGCTGATGGCAGGAGAACATTACCTGCCCCAATGCATAGTGGTCTGGGGCTGTTTTTCATTGAGTTTATTTTACTTTTACAGGAAAAGGGACAGTGCACATTAATCAACGTTTCAGTAAGTGCCAGTTTTAGCCAGCCGGCTAATTTTCAACCGCAGTCCCTGGGCAGGTTCGGGCTAGGCCCCTTAGTTCCAGTGAAGGGAACATTGTAGACAATTCTGTGCTTCCAACTTTGTGGCAACAGTTTGGGGAAGGCCCTTTCCGGTTTCAGCAGGACAAAGCCCCTGTGCACAAAGCGAGGTCCATACAGAAATGGTATGTTGAGATCGGTGTGGAAGAACTTGCCTGGCCTGCACAGAGACCTGACCTCAACCTCTTTGAACACCTTTGCGATGAACTGGAACACCACCTGCGAGCCAGGCTTAATCGCCCAAAATCAGTGCCCGACCTCACGAATGCTCTTGTGGCTGAATGGAAGCAAGTCCCTGCAGTAATGTTTCAACATCTAGTGGAAAGTCTTCCAAAAAGGGTGGAGGATGTTATAGCAGCAACGGAGGGACCAACTCCATATTAATGCCAATGATTTTGGAATGAGATGTTTCGATGAACAGGTGTTCACATACATTTGGCCATGTAGTGTATCTACATTTTGGAAGGCTGAGAACATCCTCGAAGGTTGTCGTTATTGTTTAGGACACAAATTAGGCACATCACTCTGTCTGAGGGAAAGAAGGGAAGGGAACACTGCCGCTACTTCGCTCGCCAACTAAGGTGAATGAATTGAGGTGCAAACTGAAGTTGAAAGGAGATTCAGCAACTCTTGGTTGATGAAGTAAATAAAAAAGCTTTTTTATTGTCAAACCAACGTGTTTTGCCTTTTGGCCTGCTTCAGGGTTTTTTCAGAAGTATTGTGTGTGGTATGTATTGAGTGTGATATGGCAAGGACAATTGGTCTGATTTCTGCTACTCATTTAATCACATCATATTTTGTTTAGTTTTTCTCATTGTGATTGGTCCCCGAGTCCATAAGAGGCTTTTTTGAAATGTATAAAATCTCATTTTGGTTCACTTCTTTAAAAACCTTGAAGAAAGCCAAAAGCAAAAACAGAACATTGGTTTTAATTGTAACAATAAATAAGCTTTTCTATTTATTTCCATTGTCCTCCATCAGTTGCTGTCTGAGGGAAATAACCCAATGGACTGAGATGAGGGTTTTTGGCACTCAGTCTTTCAATCACTTGATGAATGTCCTTGTTGTCTCATGAGAGTTTCATGTGGCACTTCACACACACTGCTCTTCCGGCCAAAAACCTAAAACGCAATTCTTAAGGAGGCAATGTTCTCCGTCTGCAGGCAAGAAAGGCAGTAACAGGCAGGCAGTCATGACGTCAAATGTATGGCAAGTACGGCAACCACGGGGAAGAGATGGGATTACAGTATTCAGTCATGGCTGCTTCTGTGGAGTTGATTGTTTTTAAGGCAGATAGCACAGTTCACTGCACTAGCGGAACACTAGCGTCAGGTACTAGAGGTACACCACCTATATAGATAAAAGGCTTTAGGGTGTAGAGGCTCCAGGGGCACCTCAGAAGTCCTTGTCCCAGCCTGACAGCTCGTCTGGTGTCTCCTCCAGCTCTGGGGGAAAGATGTCAAAGTGGCTGTGGTCCATCGGCCCCTTCAGCTGGGAAGAGGAACATCAAAGAACACCAGTCAGATAGTCACATCCAAGCACTTCTTTAGCAGCCATGTAGTCTTTTTTTGTGTGGTAAATGTAATATTACACATCACCTCTCTCTTCAGTGGCGATATGAGCTTCTGGCGTCTCAGCCCCTCCCAGTTAAAGCCCTGGAACCACCTGCAGGATGTCACAAAGAGGCAGCTGTTCATTTTCAGAACTACAGATCCCATCATCCCCCAGTGCCCACACACTACACCAGAACCAATACAATACAGCACAGTCTGTATACTGTAGATATAGCATACATGCACAAGTTACTCCACAAAGACAGCTCTCCCCCTACAGGACCCTGTTTCAAGCTGTGGGGAAAAAATACAATTCTTCTACAGGAAGCCACACACACACGAGAATGCAATCATAGCAACACCAAAAACAGAATGGCGTCAATCTGCTAATAGGGTCACTAATGTTTTCATACCATTTCTAACAAACATCATTCGCCTACACAGAACATATGTCCAAACACCAAACATAAGTCATAATGGCACTCGCTATTTTAATAATTTGCTCAGTGAGTTGAAAACAAAACCATATTCCTCCTGCTTCAAACATTAGTGCCCTGATGACTTGAGAAGAAGCCAGCTCTGCCAGTCCTATGGTCTATTAAGGCTCTACTCTGCTGAGTAGGGGGACAACTGCACCCCCCATTCTCACAGCTAATTGCTCCCAGGTGAAAGTGCTGTTTGTTATGCAATACTGCCTGTTGTGACATGATACCGAAGAGGCGGGAGGGAAAGGTGCTCATCACACAATTATTTGCACAATGCAGAGACAATTTGACACCAATGGAAGTTTTAATACGGTTCTGATATATTTAGCCCAATGTCTCTAAGTGACTGCTAGCACATACCATTCTGAGAACCATATATGTTTCTTAGAGAGTGTGGTTGTCCTATGGTTATTTGCATACAACATTCCCACAACGTTCTGGGTATGGTGCAGGACAGTTGCTTGGCTTTGGAACATTCTCAGCAAATTCAAGGAACTTTACAACAACAAAAAAGTAATTTTCTTGGTATTTCATTAATTTATCAGAACGTTTCTAAAAGTTCAAACATGGTTACATTTAAATTAATATTTGGTAATGTTCTAGGAACGTTCTCCAACTAGTTTGACATTGGGAATGTTCTCAAATAGTTCGGAAAATGTTATTAAGAAACAACATTCTTCCTTGAGAATTTCAGTACCGAAGCATAACATTTCCTACAGGTTTCCTCCCAGTTCTATATAAAGTCATGTTCTCAAATTGTTCAAAGAACGTTTCAGTGCATCATACATTTTTAGGGATACCTGGATATTCGAAATACACTTGTTTTTTGAAACTTTGTTTTTAACCTGAGTACTGCTGCGCGCAGGAGAGGCTGGAGCTCTAGTGCCGGTAAAATGGGAGCGAGCAGACAGCGGCAGAGAGAGAGAGAGAGACGCTACTCAGCAACATCCAAGACTAGATAAAAAAAAATGACAAAAAACAGTGTGGCTGCTACAAGTTATCATCCCATAGAATAGTGCCTGTATTGACTGGAGTAGCCTAGCCAGACTGGTTGATTAAGGCTACATTTTGCACTCTCTCACCAACCCCATTCATATAAAACAACAGCTAACCAGTTGGTTGCTCGTTGTAGCCTACTCCTCATTTCGCTAACTTTTAATTACGTTATTTTATTCCATCTTGCATTGCATTAGTGAACTCCGACTACATTTGCTATGCTTTGATTGGCCAACATAAACAACTAGCTACACACGTGTATGCAACCGGATGGCTACCGGTCTTTTTTATGGGGCGCATGTCATAAAAACTACATTGAAAAGTTTGTTGTTTTATTAAATTGATTATTTGAAATGTCATGATATATCCTTGTATGTAACAACGTCACATGCATATATTAATTTTCAGTGTTAAAATAGGCCTATACATGTTTGGGCCCAAAAATAAATGCTCACATGAGTATTTTATTATTCAAATAACCGTGCACATCTCTAGTTCAGAGAACATTCTAAGAATGTTATTTAAAAACAGTAATTGCGTTCTCAGAACTTTATGTAAACTTTTAATAAAAAACCACAAGAAAACAGTAACTTTCTAAAAAATTATAAGAATGCTAAAAACATATACATTCCCCTCTGGGCAAAACTCTCTTTATCCTCACTCTTGTTAAGGGTGTTCAGGTGTGTTGGCTGCGCCCCTAATTGGCCACAGCTGATCTTAATGAGTGCTCGTTTCCTTTGAAATGGGGTCTGTTTGAATAGACTAAAATGAACAGCTTTTAAAAAAAACATTGTATGTTAGCTCCATCCTGGTGGCACAGTGGACTCATTCCATGGATAGAAAACAGAAAATCCTATGTTTGAATCTCACTGACGCTGTGTCACAATACAAAAATAAGTGTTTGCATTACAAATTAATTTCTCTCTCTGCTTGGAGTTCAAAACAGCTAAACTAAGATAGCAGTGTAATTGAAACATCCAGTGAACATATTTAAACATTTTGTTCAAAACATTCACAACATTTTGAGAATATTCTTAAAATGTTATTTACTTACCTTCAAATAACCTACCTTTTCTGGTCTCAGAAGGTTAATAAAACATAATATCTCCCAGGAAAACTTTCAGGGAACCATAGTAAAATGTTCTCAGAACCTCCCTGCAACCTAAAACTTTTGTTCCCAGGACAAGCAACATTTTCTTCCATTCTTATAATTTTTTTTTATTGTTATTTTTTTTAACCGGTCAGGAAACACATGACTTCGTTCCGAGAACCAACAAAAACATACGTTCCCACAACTTCCAAGGAACCAAATCTGCTAGCTGGGTAGCCAACTGGTTATGAAGGCACCACTGAGCAAGCTGTTAAACCTGAGCTGGATTCGAATTGCATTGGACCAGAAATCCATCAATGGATTAATCTGTTAAAGAACACCAATGACAAATTATATATTTCAATAGTGCTTGTATCCTTGTATGGTGCATAATTAGTATCACAATAGCTGATGAGTGTCTAGGATATTGGATCTGTCTAGGTGTGGAGTGGTGTTGATGATGCTTCATTAATAAGAAGTGGACCAACTTGTGTTTCTTAATGTCGATGATGCCGTTCTTCTTATTACCAAGCCTGTCCACAGGGTTAAGCCTAGGAGAAGGAAATGATGCGCGGGTCAGTTATTGTTGACAACCATCTGGACAAACAGAATGCTGATAATGTGATTGCAGCTAATACCCTATACACATGAAAGCAGATTGATATTGTACAGTAGATATGACGCAGACTGTTTGATTCAGAGCTGGTCTGGTTTGACATGTGATTTCCTGATGACATCAATGCAGGCCACTCATGGACCAATTACTAGCAATGGTTTTTGTCTGGTCAATTACTACAGGCCCAATTGCTGTGTGACTGAGCTGGCCAAAGGGTTTGAAACATGGTGCTCACTAGCATTATCCAGTAGCCTATCGGTACAATATAAACATGTTATTTTGTCATCTGAAATGGTGATGCAAATAAGGGTTGCACTACATAGTATTGTTTTTTGTGTTGGCTTTACCTCAAACAATGTAGACAGACAGATACACTGCTTAGTTCATTCAACTACAGCCTCTTATCATCAGAGGCACAATCCCCTACTGGGTTAATAGGCATAGCCTAAAATCTCAAATTCCCGATCTCCCCAAAAAGTGTGTGTTTGTATGTGTGTGATTAATAAAAATGACTAATAGTAAGCTGTCCCTGACAACACTTCTATTGGCAAGCAAAGCAGCAGTTTGTAATGCTACAACCACATACTTGCAGAGTCTCCTGATAAGGTCATCGGGGCGCTTGCTGATCCTCTTGGGGAAGTCAACCTTTTCAATCCCATGGAGGACCATGGTGTAGATCTTAATGGGGTCAGTTCCGGAAAAGGGTGGACTAAAATACGTACAAAACAGAAACGTAGGGTTCCTGTTAATGGTGACTATATAAAAAAAATCATGGTTTCATGGACATGCTGGAAACACTTAGACAGCCCAATGCAGCCCAAAAAGCTATCTCAAATAATCTCTCATACACTCAACCTCGCCATGTCAAGCAGGTTACCATGGTTGCCGAATGGGGCCCTAATGCCTAATGGTTCCTCTCAAAGTGAAGTGTTCGTAGAGACAAATTCAAGAGCAGCACCATTTTTACTAGTACTGTGAGCCACATGTCAGACTGTCATAGTGACTCACCTGCCAGTCAGTAGCTCAAAGATGAGGATCCCCAGAGACCAACAGTCAGCTCCAAAGTCATGGCCCTTGTTCATGATGACCTCTGGAGCCACATACTCTGGGGTCCCACAGAACGTCCATGTCTTCTTCCCCAGGCCTATCCTCTTAGCAAAACCAAAGTCTGCCTAAGGAAACAGACAGATACTGTAACATGAACATACTGTATATGACTATGTACAAACAACTGAAAATGAGCAGTGATCAAAGGAAGGTCTATTACCATTTTGACATAGCCTTCTGCATCCAGTAGTAGGTTCTCAGGTTTCAGGTCTCTGTAGATGATTCCTCTGGCGTGGAGGTAGTCAAAGGCTTCCAGGACACAGGAAATGCAGAAGCGGGCTGTCTGCTCCTCAAAGGAACCCCTGTATCATAGTCAAGACCAACATTCAGACACATACTAGGACTTAATACTGATGATTGATTGGCATCATTGATTCCAGGCTTTTGGGTGTTTTTCGCAGATGTAAAACAACCTACACTCACATGTCCCGTAGTACACTCCACAGCTCCCCACCCAGGCAGACCTCCAGTAGCATGTACACATATTTGTCATCTCGGAATGTCCGAAACAACCTAGAACACAAAGTGACATTTAAGAGGACTTAGTGCACAAGGACCATCTGAACAATACTAACGTTACTGTTCTGGAGTTCTTAAAGACATGAGTTATTGACAGAGGTCTTCTGCTCTGCAGTATATTCCTTTGGATGATGTACTTTTAAGCAGTTAAGCTGCCATTTGTTTCGCATTGGATCTGTTTGTCAATTGAGGCCCAAAGAACAACTCTAGGAAAGCAGATGGAGAGAAAGGACTCCTTAGCAACTCCTCCCGGACCACAGAACATGCAGAGGGACATCTCTCTCTCTTAAGAGGAAAAAGTTCAAACTTTTCTTTCATGAACCACTTCTTGTCTCAAGGTCAACACCCTTCACTTCCACAGTCCCCTATCAATCTGAGCGCTGACCTAAGATACAAAGGCTTGTCTGTATAGGCTATTCAGTGAAATGAGACCTTTCACTTTCAAGTCATGGGAGTCATGGCAATGGAACCATATCGCTTGGGAAAAAATAAACGTCCCTTTGTCGAAAACTCAAGATCATGTGCATAATATTTGTAAAAAATCGTACAAATCTTAAAAATCATCAAAAGAATGTAGGGAAGACTACTGCCTCATTTATAATACACATTTGACTTTCTGTTTGAAACCGCACTCTAAACATGCATTATTCATATACTAGATGAATACAATACATGCTTTATTAATTTCCATTGTGACTAAAAACAATCACTCTCTTCTCTGTTTCATAGATCTGAACGACAATGAATTTGTCCTTCACTCAACTGTTCATTTATGCATTCAGCGGACACACGAGGTCCTCCTTTGCATAAATCGACCTACTGCGATTGCATGATATTTATTGTATGTCCTTTGTAAAACCTATGAGATGTTTTACATGGGAGGCCTTGTAAACATCAATATGGCTTGTCTCCCTCTTGCTCTTGGGGTGAACGTGCTTGTCATAAGGTCCATTTCACTGTTTCATTCCAGGTGACAGCAGTCTGGATGATTGGGTATATTGGAGATCCTTCACTGCTACAAACAGGTATCATGTAAAGTACACTGGGAAAACCATGTCAAAGCTTGAAGAAAAGCATGAGTAAAACGCTTTGAATGTTTACAATGCTTTGGGGACTCTGTAATGGGCATTGTTGTCTCAGGAGAAACCTTGAGGATCAGAGAGCAGCATGAGCACATGACGCTGACCTGACTATGAAGTGTGAGTTGGTCTGCTGAAGGATGTTCTTCTCAGAGTAGATGTGCTCCTGTTGTCTTGTGTCCACAATGTGCTTCTTTTTAATACACTTCAGAGCAAATGTGGTATCTTCATCTCTCAGTTTCACCTGCAATAAAACAATTACTCATTGTTTACATATACACTGAGTATACCAAACATTAGGAAAACCTTCCTAATATTGAGTTGCACCCCCTTTTTGCTCTCAGAACAGCCTCAATTCGTTGGGGCAAGGCCTCTAGAAGGTGTCGAAAGCGTTCCACAGGGATGCTGGCCCATGTTGGCTCCAATGCTTCCCACTGTTGTGTCAAGTTGACTGGATGTCCTTTGGGTGGTGGACCATTCTTTATACAGACGGGAAACTGTTGAGTGTGAAAAAGCCAGCAGCGTTGCAGTTCTTGACACAAACCGGTAAGCCTGGCACCTACTACCATACCCTGTTTAAAAAAAATATATATATATATATAGATATATATATATCTTTCACCTTTATTTAACCAGGTAGGCCAGTTGAGAACAAGTTCTCATTTAGAACTGCGACCTGGTCAAGATAGAGAAAAGCAGTGCGACACAGACAGCAGAGTTACACATGGGATAAACAAACGTACAGTCAATAACACAAAAGAAAACTCTATATACAGTTTGTGCAAATGTAGTAAGATTAGGGAGGTAAGGCAATAAATAGGCTATAGTGCCGAAATAATTGCAATTTAGCAATTAAACACTGGAGTGAAAGATGTGCAGAAGATGAATGTGTAAGTAGGGATACTGGGGTGCAAAGGAGCAAAAAAAAAATAACAACATTGGGATGAGGTAGTTGGGTGGGCTATTTACAGATGGGCTATGTACAGGTGCAATGATCGGTAAGCTGCTTTGACAGCTGATGCTTAAAGTTAGTTAGGGAGATATGAGTCTCCAGCTTTAGTGATTTTTGCAATTCGTTCCAGTCATTGGCAGCAGAGAACTGGAAGGAAAGGCAGCCAAAGGAGGAGTTGGCTTTGCAGGTGACCAGTGAAATATACCTGCTGGAGCGTGTGCTACGGGTGGGGGCTGCTATGGTGACCAGTGAGTTGAGATAAGGCTGGGCTTTACCTAGCAAAGACTTCTAGATGACCTGGAGCCAGTGGGTTTGGCGACAAATATGTAGAGAGGGCCAGCCAACGAGAGCATACAGGTCGCAGTGGTGGGTAGTATATGGGGCTTTGGTGACAAAATGGATGGCACTGTGATAGACTACATCCAATTTGCTGAGTAGAGTGTTGGAGGCTATTTTGTAAATGACATCGTCGAAGTCAAGGATTGGTAGGATAGTCAGTTTTACGAGGGTATGTTTGGCAGCATGAGTGAAGGATGCTTTGTTGCGAAATAGGAAGCCAATTCTAGATTTAATTTGGGATTGGAGATGCTTAATGTGAGTCTGGAAGGAGAGTTTACAGTCTAGCCAGACACCTAGGTATTTATAGTTGTCCACTTATTCTAAGTCAGAACCGTCCAGAGTAGTGATGCTAGACGGGTGGGCGGGTACGGGCAGCGATCGGTTGAAGAGCATGCATTTAGTTTTGCTTGCAATTTAGAGCAGTTGGAGGCCACGGAAGTAGTGCTGACTGGCACTTAAACTCGTCTAGAGGTTTGTTAACATAGTGTCTAAAGATGGGCCAGAAGTATACAGAATGGTGTCGTCTGCGTAGAGGTGGATCAGAGAATCACCAGCAGCAAGAGCGACATCATTGATGTATACAGAGAAAAGAGTCGGCCTGAGAATTGAACCCTGCTCAAAGACACTTAAATCTTTGTCTTGTCAATTCACACTCAGAATGGCACCCATACACAATCCATGTCTCAACTGTCTCAAGGCTTTAAAATCCTTCTTTAACCTGTCTCCTCCACTTTATCTACACTGATTGAAGTGGATTTAACAAGTGACATCAATAAGGGATCATTGCTTTCATGGAAAAAACAGGTGTTCTAAATGTTTTGTGCACTCAGAATGTTAAATTGTTTTTATAGCAACTGAAGGCCTATGCCCTATGCTGTCGTTTTCGACATTGCTTCGGGTGGTGCGACCCAAACATCCGGCCACTCACCAGCTCCACTCGGCCGAAGCCACCCATGCCCAGTGTTGCTATGACCTCCAAGTCCTGGAAGGGGTCATGCGTAGGGATGACGGCGATCCTCTCCCTGAGCCGACACACCTCCTGGGCCTCTGGCGACGAGTCGATAAGGGGGGAAAGGGGCCTGTGGAAGGAAGGGGAGAAGGCAGGGGGAATCATTTGGGTTTAATGGTGCACTCCTAAATATCTGTTTCTGCACACAGTGAGGCCCCTTGGGTGGGTGGGTATTTGTAAATGTTGCTGCCATTTGTTATTTGAATTATGTATGGTAACAGTAATTTTGTGGCCTCCACTACTCACAGTGCATTTCTTCTCTCGTCGCATCGGGAGAGCTCTTCAACGTATTCCTTCAGGTACGCCTGCAGTTCCTCATAAGTGCCCACCATCTGGTTAAAGTTGCTGGAGGGGAAGCATAGTTTTTTTTCCCTCCAAATTGCTTTGGTGCAATTTTCACAAATAATGTGGTACTTTTTCACAACTCCTAGTACAAAACTCAAAATAGATCATCAAAAAAGCAGTTCTGTCAAAACTCTAAAAACATTATCAATTGACTGAGTACAACACACAAAAATTATAGTCACTTTTTCACCAAACTTAATCAGTGTTTCATCTAGAAATACATGTTTCGCATTGCAACACATGTTCATATAAAGTACTTGCCTCTCACAATTTAATTCTCATATCACTTTTGCTATGACTGTCTTCTCATTTCTTAAAATAGCTTTTACTATTACTTAATCCAACTGCTCTTAATTGAGAATCACTTAACCGTTGGGTAAACCTATAGATTTTAAACTGGTTTGTCTACTATATACATATTTTAAGAACTACATAATTAAAATGTATGTTTGCAAAGTATAAACATATAAATTATGATATATACTGTAATGTACAATTATGATCATGACTAATATGATTTGACTCTACACTCATTTTAAACAAAATCTGATATTGACAAGAACAGAGATGTACTGTATGTAACAAATACATCCCCTATACAGTATACATTAAGTTGCTGGGGTCTTCTGCGGAGGTTTTTTTTACACTGATTTGGTCAAATTGCATTGGCCAACAGAGTACTGTAATACATGCCATTTACACAGCAGATGCTTTTGTCCAAAGTGACAGCAGTAAGTCCCTACATTTTTGTATTTAACCCCAGTATGAATTTAACCCACAACCCTGGTGTTGCTAGTGCCATGCTCTAACCAACTAAGCCACACAGGATCCCTACAATAGATAAGTACAATACAATTCTGTAAAATGCAATACATGATTATAATAGATAATGACTACTTGTACCGTTCAAGTGCCTGGACTACGTGGGGGAAACATCTCCATTTGTGCAGCCATATCTGGAGATGGTATGGTAGGGCATGGTATGGTAGGGCATGGTATGGTAGGGCATGGTATGGTAGGCCTCTACTTGGGTCTTACAATGCTGCACACCTCATTGAGTTCCTCAATGAGATTGAGCAGGCCTGTCAAGGTGAAAGGGTCATGTATGTCATGGTGTGTGACAATGTCAGGTTCCACCATGCATAGGTGGTTCAGGCATGGTTTTGGGCCCATCCTCGACTCCTGACCCTTTACCTGCTTCCGTTTTCTCCTTTCCTCAACCCAATCGAGAAATTATGATCATAATGGAGGTGGAAACTGTATGATTGTCAGCCACATGAGCCTGCCACCCTCCTTCAGGCCATGGATGACATCAACCCTGATCAATGTCAGACTTGGATTCGCCATGCCAAAAGGTTTTTCCCCAGGTGCATGAACAATGAGGACATACACTGCAATGTGGATGAGAACCGTTGGACAAATGCTTAAGACAGGCTTGATGCAAACCAGTGCCTGCTAAACATTATGTTTCTTTCATTTGATTACATTGTTAAAGGTGTCTTCAATTATCAAACCTTTGATCACACATGGGATAGAAATTATTCAGTCAATTTGAATGGGTAGTGCAAGTATATTGCCTAATGTGAAAACAGTGTAATGTACAGCAATTTACAGTACTATAGCATATTACTTTCAGCCCTTCAAAGGGCAATTTTGAAACATGTATCTTGTATTTTTGTCCTATTGGATATAATGGTTGTTAAAACAGCTAAATTGAGACGATATCATTATGTTGTTTTGGTGATTAAACCAATGTACTGATTATATTTCACAGTAAACAGATATTTTGGATCAGTGCTTATGTGGTGAAAGATGTCTCCAAACAAAATGAATGCACAGTGAAATGTTTTGAAAGACTGGCTGCCTTACAAGTGTTACCAGTTTGGAGTTTTGTACTAAGAGTTTTGAAAATTCACCACGTTCTTGTGAAAATAGTACCAAAGCGATACAAATGTTTTCAACACGACTGTTGTTTCATGTTAGTATTTGTGTATGAATGTTTGTGTGTGTGTGTGTGCATGTGTGTGTGTGTGTGTGTGTGTGTGTGTGTGTGTGTGTGTGTGTGTGTGTGCAATGAAGCTACTCACTCTCTGTCCACCACCAAGCACTGTGTGTCATTCTCAGTGGAGATGATGTTTGCTGAACGCACATCCTCACTGGAAAGAGACAGACACATTTAAATCAGCAGAACTACACAGAACTGAAACCAATTGAAATTCACTACAGAATCATACAATAGCTGTTTGATAATGCATGTCTTTGTCACCAGACTAACATTCCACGACCCACTACTCTACAATATTGTGAAAGAATTTGATTGAAACTGCGGTGGTAAAATGTGTGGGTTGTCAGTCAGGGGGCTAGCCTTAAGAATTGATTGATATACTGCAGAACAAATACATTTTAACATGGGAGAAAGAGGGAACCCAAAGTACTATGTTACAAGTGTTGTTTGAACTTGGCGCTCAAGACAAACCAGGCCAGAGCGATTTTTTCCCATTGAACATTTTGAGATGGTTAAAGAGATCAGCAAACAGATCATACCTTATGAGTGCTTTTTCTCCAAAGTAGTCGCCCACACCCAGAGTCTTTATCTCCTGTGGCTCAGTACAGCCCTCTGTGGTCTGGGTGACACACACCTGGGCAGAAAACACAGCATGTTAAGTGCCATCTTTTTTTTCCCCCTTGATCCAAAATGGCTGACCTGTCTGCAATAAGATTGCATGATCTATCATGGTTTGATAACAGCTTTAACTTCTCTGTAATGGCAGAGAGGAATGTAACTCTTATCAGCAACAAAGATGAACAATGACATTTGGGTCCTTTCTCTTACCTCTCCTTTAGCTATAATGAAGAAAGTGTTCCCTTCCTCGCCCTCCCGAATGATATACTCTCCTTTATCAAAATAGTCCTAGGAATGAGACAGAATATTAACTTTATACGTCAACAAATCTTCCCAAATCACCAGTTATGAAAAAGTCTGGTTAGAAAAACAGTAAAGGCTCACAATTTCCAGACAGTCAACGATTTTGGCAAGCTTCTCTTCTGGCAGGTCTCTCAGCAGAGATACACTGTACAAGATAAGTACACAGAGATAGTTATTGGGAAAAACATGCGGCTAATAATGTGGATTTAGCATTGTGACATAGTGCCAACAGCTTCAAAGATAACCTTGATAATAGGATACAAATATTACATATACTGAGCTATATCGTATACTCCCCAAAATTGGGAAACTAGATTATTTTATCCTAATACAATTGCTCAGAGAAAGAGATTTTTTTCTCAAAAAGATAGGGGTCAAAATAATTGGCACTCCTGTTATCAATGCTTTACAAAACCCACCACTGGTGTGCATGGCCAACGAGCTCTATTTTCATGTCATCCAACGAATGTAAATGCCTGGAGTTTTCTAAACGTCATTGGCACTTGGATTTGAACCAGTGCTATGGTCAGATTATATGAGAGTATAACTCTTTGGCCATGCACACCAATGGGGTTCGCTTCGAAAGAAGGATGCATACGAGGAAAGAACCCCATACCTACTGTAAAATATGGTGGTGGATCTTTGATGTTATGGGGCTATTTTGCTCCCACTGGTCCTGGGGCCCTTGTTAAGGTTAACGGTACAATGAACATTACCCAGTAAGAGGACATTTTAGCTAAAAACCTAGTTCCCTCTGCCAGGAGGCTGACACTTGGCAGCAAGTGGATCTTCCAGAAAGACAATAACCCCAAGCACACATCAAAATGTGGGTGGCAGGTAGCCTAGTGGTTAGAGCGTTGGGCCAGTAACTGAAAGGTTGCTAAATCAAATCTCTAAGCTGACAAGGTAAAAAATCTGTAGTTCTGAACAAGGCAGTTAAGCCCACTGTTCCTAGGCCGTCATTGTAAATATGAATTTGTTCTTAACTGACTTGCCGAGTTAAATAAAGGTCAAATAAAAAAAATCAATGGCCAACTCAGTCTTTGGACTGTGGTTTGAATTGAATAGGGCAGACAAAGGATATCAAGGTTCTGGAAATATTCTGTATGGAGGGATGGTCGAAGATCCCTTTCAATGTTTTTTCTCTAATCTCATAGAACATTTCAGAAAGAAGTGCAAATATGATGAGATATTGAAAGGTTTCGAAAACAGGGGGGCAATAACTTGTTTAACAAAATCTCTTTCTCTGAGAAATTTGATTAGAATAAAATAATATCATTTTCCAATTTCTGTGAGGACACAATATAGGTTACTATTTGCATTATTTATTTTATACAGTATGTTTTGCTCATCTTTATCAAGGGGTGCAAAAAAATGTGTTTGCAACTCAAACTGTCCCTCAAACTTCCATTTACATCAATGCCCGTTTCAGGCTTGAAGACCAAGCTCCCACATGTACCTGCGTAGGAAGCTGAAGTACTCTTCTTGCGTAGCCTGTGTAGATTTCATCATAATACTCTGGAAGGTCTGGCGGTCCAGAGCCCAGATATGAGCCTGGGATACAGCTGGGCATTGGAAATTACAAGTCCAATCAACACACCATATAAGATCAAACATTCACAGGGCCGGATACTCTTATAATGTTATAGGAGTTGGCCAAACATTCCATGAACATTTACTCATTTTAATGTCTGAAAGAATTATGGTGACTAAACTGCTTGGAGCAACCCTGGATTGTAAACGTATATATCTCTCATGGCTCGAAGTGGAGGAGAGATTGACATCATCAATACTTGTTTTTGTAATAAGTGTTGACAAGCTGAATGCACCGAGGTGTCTGTTTAAACTACTAACACACAGCTCGGACACCCATTCATACCCCACAAGACATGCCACCAAAGGTCTCTTCACAATCCTCAAGTCCAGAACAGACTATGGGAGGTGCACAGTATTACGCACGCGTACACATGGATATTGTGTTGTAAATATGTGATAGTAGAGTAGTGGCCTGAGAGAACCCACTCATGTACTGGGTGAAGTGTTATGAAACATAACGTCATGTAATATTTTAAATTGTATAACTGTCTCAACGTTGATGGACCCCAGGAAGAGTAGCTGCTGCCTTGGCAACAGGCTAATGGGGATCCTTAATAAACACACAAATACTATTCTATGCAAGTTTAGAGGAAGCAGCTGTTGACTAAGAGACTGTGTGATATATGGTTTGCATATTCTAATGAGGATGCAATAGTCTCTTGGTGACTTCTCAGAAAATCATGCTGCTTTGTGTCATACATGGATACTTTTGTATGTCATATGCATGGTTTGTTGCATGATTGCATTGGAGTATGAACACTTGGTTTATGATATGTGTGGAGAAGTATTGTATCTCAAAGGGGACTCAAATCAAACCCACCTTTCACTGTTGCAGTTCTCTTACAGTTGTACAATATAGCCAACTCTCCAAAGGCGGTCCTGGGACGCATCTCTCCGAGCAATTTGCCGTTCTGCATGACCTCTAGCAGGCCATCTGAAGACAAAAAACCTAGCATGAGTGTTGACAAACAGCTAAATACGGTATGTGCTGTGTTTGTGCTACAACCCACAGACAACCCCGTTGTGAAAGAAGTTACTAAAGCTGTAATCTCCTATGGGAAGATTCTGCATGTAGACCGAAGATTCTGCCGGGACTGAATGGGATGCATGAGATAATGAGCAGCATTAGTTCCGGTTTGCGGGTTTTCGTCACATTATTTGGAAAAGATTGGGCGAAGGAGGTTCTTAAACTGCTTTGCCTCAAAAACTTTGCATAGATCAGAAGGTGTTTTTGGGGAGGCTGAGAGTTCCCCTTTACAAGGGTGGATACTTTTTTGCAGGAACTTTCCATTTCAAACGCACATGGACACAGAAGTCAATCATGCAGCAGACCAAATTACGCAATATTTTACTTCTGGGTTAACAGAGATTTATAAAGTTGATATGACCTGCCAGCACATAGAGGAAGTTCCCTGGTTCTCCCTCCTGGATGACCAGTTGGCCCTCAGTGTAGATCCTCTCATACATGCAGTCCACCATCTCCCTCATGTGCTGCGGATCCAACTTCTTCAGGAAGTCATTGTTCATGATGGCATCATTGATCAGCTTCTTGGTGCTGGGAGCAAGAGGAGCACAGATAAGAGGTAGAGAGAAACACCTCCAAGTAGACACTGTACTTTTAGAGGTCAAAGGTTTACTTCACCTACAAATCAATATTCATCCAACGTTTAAGTTGTACGCCAAATATCAGATATCAAATATCAGAATTTTATTTTGAATAATGTCGTTTTATTGTCTCTGGCTAACTTTTCTGAACTAAATGAGTCAATATATTGCACATGTACAGTAACAATGCATGCAGTGTCCTGGAAAACACCCTCAAATGCAGATTTCACATTATTTCACCTTAAACAGCCCCCTAAACCGAACATACAGTAGGGGATGCTAACTGGTGGTTGAGTTTGCACCACCATGAGTAAGAGCTTAAGTTAATCACAAGAGACTTTCAATCAGGCCATTACTACTGTATTTTTACTACCGCATTCATGTTTGATTTTCATAGATGGACAAAGCACTATATTTTCCCTAGTCTCTAAACCAGTCACATAGAAGGAGACAAACGGTTGATGTAGTACCATTAGGCGTGTCAGTTTCCCCCTGCATCCCTCTTAACTATAAGGCCTCTAATTATTACATCAGACAGCCGAGGGCCAGTCCATTAACCTAAAATGGACCTGGTGAATGGACTAAAGCAGGAGAGTAGGGGGCAGGCAACCGAGGTCTGCTTAATTAAAGCCATAATGACCCAGCCCATGCATATTGCATATAGATGCTCAGGCCTTTGTTTCCCCGTGTGCCTTCCTATTATCCCCAATGCTAATACAGGCTTTCAAATCTCCTTGGAGTGGCAGACACTACAAAGGCTTGGACAGAGCTCCATACCGTCTTATCCTTTCAAGAGGAGGATTGGGCCGGGATTCAATCCGATTCAATCCGATTTGGACAATGTGCCGTTTAAAGGTCATTTACGATTAAGCCGGCAGTGTTTACCCTGAATGTGTTCTCCGCAAACGCGGGGACATTGCTTTTAAAACGTGCATTGGGGACAAAGCGTGATCGGATTGAAAACTGTGCATGCACAGTAGCCTACACCAGACTCCGCTGAGCACAAATAATGATTCAAGGTAGGCTTTATTATCACAGATCCAGCTGATTGCTTTTAAACTTTAGCGAACATTTCTGCTTGCATGTCATGACATGTGTCTAATTATCACATACGTTACAATGCAACTGGGTTTATATGTGTAAAGAACAGGCCTTTGTGGGAAAACAAGAGAATAGGAACAAGTAGTCGGGGCTGTCCACCACTACACGGAACAGTTTTGGAGTTATTAACCCTCCAATAACCTCAACAACATTGTGTGGTTCTGTTGATCTCTGACACCCACCTGGAGTCCTTGCGAACACGTGCCCTCTCTATGGACACATGGTGGACTCTGAAACCCCCGCAGAAGTGCCCTGAGGTGGGCTCGGCCGACACGCCCTCCTTGGCCTTGAGCCTACGGTGGACCTCCACAGCCACCCTGTGGAAGCGGGTGGGACCCTGGTTGATGACACTGAGCAGGCGGTGGCAGTTGGGAGTCAGAGGAGAGCGGCCTAGGCTGTTGTAGCCGATGGCATCCTGAAGCTTTTCTATCTGGGAGACTTTAGCCTCCAGCTCTCTCTGCAGGCTCTGCAGCTGCAGCTCCTGGGATTTTAACTCCTGGTCCCTCTGGGCCAGCTCTCCTTCCAGGTGGGCTATCCTGAGCCTCAAGGGCTCCGTGTCACACACCTTGAGGCTGGAGGCCAGGAAGCTGTCCTCTGGCCGTGGGGCTTTGATTGAACCGTTGCCCATGGCCAGCTGTTGGCTGGCCACCATAGGAAAGCTCTTGGTCACCCTCGTCTAGTCACTGATATGTCTCCGTCTGGTGAAAAGTATTTTCTCACTGAGGAGGAATTTATTTATGTTATGCTTTCTGCTATAATGCCTTTAGGAATACAAAGAGATGTGATGTGCAACAGAGAATCTTGAATCCACAGGAGACACATCCCTATGATCATATTTCAACAACTAAGAAGATAACAGCATAAATGGAATTCGGTTTAACCTCCAATGAATGAAACTTGGAAAAAATTGGGTACATGACTGTGAAAATAAGGGAGCCTAGATTTCTGCATTCATTGCACAGAACTGATACATTATCCTATAACATACATGCTGCCATAACTGAGATACAATGTATCAATATCGCTTGAGCATGTTATTCTATTTCTATGATATTGAAACACTGACATGCATATGCTGCAGCAACACAACAATAATGCTGAATAAAAATGACACGTGTCAATTGTTTTTGTCATTTAGCAAATGCTCTTATCCTCCAGAGCGATTTACAGTTAGTGCATTCATCTGAAGATAGCTAGGTGAGACAACCACATCACAGTCATCATATATGTAAGCCATTAGATAAGTTCACCTCACACAGTCACATCATGTTTCCTATCATAGGCTAAATGTAATTTCACCACAATATTCCAAAACAACACCATATCTATCGATTTTTAGAGAGCAAGCTGCTATTTTACTTACAATATCGTGGAATTACGTACCCGATTTCTCGAAATGTAATGCCGTAGACTTTTTCATAAAAGCTATGAACGAGCCTCTTCAGGTATTCAAACGCCTGCATAAACGAAGGTCCTCTCCTTTGAATGGACTGGAATCTGTGACATCCTCCTCAAAAGCTTTTTCTCGTCATGTTGAGTACTGACGTGGTAATAGTAGTACTTCTCTCACTCAGTCTAATGACGGCAAAAAAGCGAACTGTTTTGAATCTGTTTTGAATTTGGCTACTCCTGGTGGCTACCCCTGGTGGTTGCATGGTGTTAATCAACGTAGAACCTGTTATTAAATACTGGCCATATTCGCACTTTGCATTGATACTGTAAATTTAAATATAAGCGAATGTCTTGATTACTTCTCTCAAACTCAGTTTATTAGCCTACCTTTGACCAGGTTTATCAGAATAAATGCTTTATACCAAAAAAAAGTCTGTCTACTGGAGATTATTTCCACAAGGTTTAATTGAGAGATGCTTCTAGCGACAAGGGTTAAAATGATAATTCACTTTTTTTTTTAAATTTATTTTTATTGACAATGTTCTCAAAATGTATTGAACAGGGAAATAATGATTGGCAATCAGTGACAAAAGCTGCCATTTATGGTTTATAAAAACAGTTTCTGGAAGAAAGAAACAGCACCTTAGACAGCATAACTCTGTATTACATTTTTTTTACTGACGACTCACTTTGACTCTCAAGAAACAAAATGTTGACACCTCAATTCAATGTTCAAATGTTACATTTCATTCATTTTCAAGAGTCTGTAACAGCAGAGGAAATTACAAAAGGTCACTTAACTGACATAATTCCTAATTTTGTGCAGAAAATGGCATATCAAATAAATTCCCATAAGTATTTTGCTGAAACAGAACATAAGTTAGTAAAATGTCAAGGTTGCTGTCAAATAGTAAATAACACTTACAAACAAAAATATCAGCATGCAGATGGTTTTTACATCAAATGCATTGAAATAAATGCCCTCATATCCGTTCTCAGTTAGCTACTGAAACTGATTATCACACAAACTGGTTTTATAATATTATACATCTTGATTTCTACCTAGCACACTACATAGTAGATAGTTAAGAAAACAACTCAATGAATGTCAACGGCAGGTTAACTATAACGCAGTACTATATAACGGTCTTCTAAAATGGTTTCTATGACCATAACTATCTCTCTCCTAAACTGCTTTAAATACACATAATGGTGATGACATCAAGAAGTGATACATCCACTTAATACAAAACAGAATGCATTGATCATAGACTGGCATAAACATATCTGTAATGTCGACTAAAGTGATGAATCCAATAACGTTACAGTGGATACAACACCATTCCTCAAACAAATCTGTGTACTCTTCACATGAGAAGGCATTAACTGTAAATTGGCTTTGACTAAAATCAAGAATGAATTGAAGACATAATTGAAGGGTTTTTGTGAAGTGTTTTTCAGTAGAAACACACATATTCACAAAGGACCACATTTCGTGCTCAGGTCCAGAAATAACTTCACATGACCTATCATCAGTTACGTGTTTTTTCATGAGTGACATGTTCTAAGATATTATGTGTTAAATAGTTATATTTGAAGTATGCATAATTACATGAAGAGTACACTTCATATATAAATACAGTAAAAGATGAAGACAAAGTCAACTGGGAAATGTATACCAAGAAATATAATACAAACATGTAATAATTATGTCCAGAGAAGATATTGTAAAACTAAAGAGTACTGCCATTGTGCAAAATATCAGTGAGAAAAAGCAGAAATTAAATTCACACAAACTTTCAAAGATGACCGACCCTACAGTAAATGAACTAAGGTGAAATAGTGTTTTGAATACATTCTTACAAGAGAATGAATGATTCTTTGAATATAGCTACTATCTTCATAGGAGTACTCAGCTTAATAAAGGACTGTGGGCGGTAGTGTGACACATTTACTGGGGACGATGGTTTGAAAGATTTGAGGTGAACCAAATAATCTTATAATCAAATGAAAACCTTCAAAATGGCCTAATTGCACATCCATTATGTGTCATTGCACGAAAGCGCTCCACTAAATAAACATGTTTCCAGAATGATTTACATCCTTGGGAGGAAGGCTGCTTGTTTTAGCACCTTTGTTAAAGAAAACAATAAGGCAACACTTTACATTAATTTGAATTTACAGTAATTACTTTAATACAGTAACAGCACTTGACTTGATCCACTTTTATATAAAGGTCGTGTTATAGGAGCTGTTCGTGTGTAATTACATGTTAATTCAAATTCATAATCAATAGGGGCAGTGTAAAGCCTAATTCTCAGGCAAACATTCCAAACAAATTAACTATCAAAATGTTTTTTTTTATCAGAATGTTATCTAAAATGGTTAGATCCTTTTGCCTTTAGACTACATTTCTGTTACCAATTCGTGTCAGTAATGCTAGAGTGGTCTCAATCGTCCACCCCCACTGCCTGCCTAGGTCAATGTGGCCTTTATCAAATCTAAAGAACAACCACAATAACTGACCCTGGTTTGCAACACACAATTTTGGATATGAATATGGACTTGTGTTGTATTCACCACTTTGAATATTCAAATTATTATCGTATGTGCATTTTGATTTGAGGTGTGAGGAGGGTTAGAAGACAGTTGTCAATATGACATAAGGAATGCTTCTGTTGCGTTAAAACATAGTAAAAGGCACAAGATATCGTAGTCGTTGACAAGATGGACATATTGTCAGTTCAGTCTTCGGACTTCGTTTTCACACAAGAATGCTATGAAATTGTTGCTACATTTTTGGAAGAGAAAGTAATAAAATACCTTTACCTCAACTGCTCAAATCAAAATGAGTTTCACAAGGTCAAAATGTCATAGGCGACCTAAATAAGCAATTCATTGGATTTAAAATGGTTCTAAACGTCGGTTACCAGCTGTCCAATAGCTTCAAAACTGGTCTTGTGCCTCCAGCCATGACACGTCACACAATCCTAAACAAAATACCTTCAAAAACAGGGGTTCTTTCGTCAGTATGAAAGCATCATTTTTCATGACACAACATGTTTAGAGTAGCTGTATAATGTCAAAATTTGACATAAATATTTGCCCACGATAAAAATCTGCCTTCTTTATGGTTCATATTTTACTTCAAAGGTGACAAACAGTTACACCGAAGCCCACCGATTCATACAGACAGGATAAAGGTGTTGAACTAATTCCTGCTGAAATTAGCTGCCCAATTTGATTCATGATGACTTGCATTTAGTGTGGCATTCCTCAGGAATCTTATTTTAGGGTAAATTAGATTATGGTACTCTGGCTCTTACAAACTGATATGAATCAGGTTATTCCAGATTATAAACTGGGTGGTTTGAAAGCTGATTGGCTGAAAGCTGTGGTATATCAGACCGTATACCATGGGTATGACAAAACATGTATTTTTACTTCTCTAATTACATTGGTAACCATTTTATAATAGCAATAAGGCACCTTGGGGGTTTGTGGTATATGGCCAATATACCATAGCTAAGGGCTATGTCCAGGCGCTCCGCGTTGCGTGTGTGTGTGTGAGAACAGTCCTTAGCCATGGTATATTGGTCAAATACCACACCTCATCGGGCCTTATTGCTTAAATACTCATTAAAAGTTATCAGTATGACTGCAGACATGTATTATCTAAGACAGTCTAAAACAATAGAGTATCTATGTTGAGTAAAAACATTTTGGGATAAAATGAGAGGCTCCCATGTCACATCAATATAATATATATACAAGAACATGGAGTGAGCGCTTTAAAAAAATTGTGTGAACCCTCTCCTACTGTACACTACTTACTCTTACAGCATTGATATATGGTGAGTTTTACATCTCGGTGCAATAATGTGAATAAATGTAATATACGTCTATTAGACATGTATAAATGTATACCAACAAAATGCTGGTAATAAAGTTCTTCCTTGGGAACAGGTCAGGCCACATAGCTACATAAACAGTATGTTATATGCCTGCAACACCCAGGATATTAGAGAAGGCAGTGAGTTTGATATCAGGAATCATCAAAAGCATTTCCCTTTGTTTTTTGGTTTGTCTTGGAAACACATGAACACAGAGAGACTACATCTGTCTGTTCTGCGAGCTGCTCTGAATTCTTGAATCACAGTTGTTGGTGTCAAATAAAAAACAGGAAATTGTACACTATAAAAAGTGAATGTCTCACTTTCACACAGTGAATAAAGATCTACATCTCAAAGAAAAGCACATATCTCAAATAAATGCGTCTCTATCGCTTTGTGGCTTTGATGGCTTGTCCAACCCGAGGAGCCTTCAGCAAAGAACTGCAAAGGAAACTGAAATCCTTTTGTTTCGGAGTCTTATTGAAGTCAGTCTGCTCACTGCTGCGACTGGAGCCCCCCCCCCCCAATATTACTGCCTCTGTGTTCAGCCGGCTGGAAAATCTGTGAGTAAAATGACAACCCCAGGTGGGGTCAAAACTCAACGATATCTCCAAATGCCTTCAAGTTTCCATCCTGCAGCTTTGAGCGAAACGTTGTTGAGCAGATCTCTTGAACCTCTACTACTTGGCCAGTTGGAAAGGATTTTGACCCTTTCAAAGAAAAAGAGGTTTGTGTCAAGGGATAACTCTTTCCATACTAGCAATCTATAGTATATGCTTTTTACCATTCCTGTGTCGTTTATTGTATATGCCAGTTCAAAGAACTCACCTCAAACAGCACAATTCATGCTTTTTGGCACACACACACATTCAAGGTTACTACAAACCATGGCAGAGCAATGGAAATAGCAGACTTCAATGCACACTTAACACAATTCATGTGAAATGAAACATTGGCATGATACAACACTCCTAAAATGCATCCCCAGATCCCAAACTCTGCATGGTCTTCAATGAAAGGGATGCCATAAAAAAAGGTATATGTTATTTTTAAAGCACACAACTGTACTGTATGTACTATAAAAAAAATAGGTTTATTTCTGATTGTCATTTTGAACATATAAAAGTCAACAAACATTTAAATGTCAATTTGAACAGATTCTCAATGATTTCTCATGAACTTTGGGTGGAACCTATAACAAGGAGAGCAAGGCAGGGGAACATGGCACACGTTAGCATGAGGTATAAGAACCTGATGAAGACTTTATTAAAAGGTGGTAATCTCTTAATCTAGCTATACATTTCCAGGCAGATCAGAACACAAAGAGAGCTTCTTTTTTTTAAAAGTTTTACAATGAGCAGTGGCAATGGACCAACTCTACTCCAGTCCCCTTCATCCATCTCTTCAATACTGATTCATAAACACAGTTAGCAAGGGGGACGTAGGTCACTCCCTCTTAAAGTACAGCTGCAAATAACTAGTCTGGTATTTCTTAACAAGATCTTCATTGTCCATTAATAGCTTTCTTCATATAAATAGATGGATGCGTTACACTGGGCGTAGAGGCAATGTGGCAGCAGGATGCCTTAAAGGTCAGCAGCAATATTTCAGTCATCCAAGAGAAAGCTTGTTACATGGTTTTGTATCAATTTGATAAAGTTCTAACAAAAAAAGGCAAACAACTACAGTTAAATAGAGCCTGATAGTCAAAAAGCAGGATGATGTGGCCCCTTAGAGTTGGTTAAAAATATATATTTACAGATGACTTGGAGAAATTGAGGCCAGGTTATACGTGAAGCTATACCGTAGCTTAGAATGGTTGGCCATTCTGGCTGTGAAACTACTCAGCCAGTGAAAGAGCAGCAAATGCTAAGTATTTGTTCTCTGTTTCAAAATTGCTGTTTTGCTTAGGGGGAAACAACTAAAGCTTCAATTGGTCAGGCAATCTCAGTTGAAACCCCTTCATGAGATAAAATGTTTCCCTTTTAGAGACAACGACCAAATGTGCTAGTGTGGCATGCTGGATATTCAGGATACGTTATGGGTTTATGATAGCAGAACCCTAAACGGTTAAAAGAGGATGCGCCGAGAACCATGGGCATCTGTGCACCAGTGATTAAAATGGCTATACTGCACAGTGCAGACTAAATACAGTGCTGTCTGTCACCATGACGTGAGTTGTGTACATATTTAGACAGGAACATTTACGGGGCTGTAGGTTTTCATCATTTTGATCTCTACAAAGAGGGTTCAACTAAGATATTTTAAAAAGCCAACACTTCATCTTTCCAGCCCCACAACTCAGTGCAGCATGGTCACAACAAAACAAAACAACAGGATACAATAAGTTAATAGGCAATATCTGTTCACATTATGCACAAATATCATGCATATGTAGCCACATTATAATTTCTTCCTTATCCAAACATGTTGACATAATGCATAGCTATTAAATCCAATACATAAACATTATTACAAGTAATACAAATAAACACTCTGTACAAAGAACCTGGCATATTTTTATGATTTTCTTTTTTTTCTCGTCAGTATAAGAGAGCACATAAAAAGTACAAAAATAAATATTCTATGTACAATCACACATGCCACCCCGAAGTTATCGTTACTGCAAAGAGAAGGCAAAAAAAAACACACGTTAGTTCATGCAACGTTCATTGAGGATACAATGAACATGAATACAACTAAGCACTTATCTACAGTATTAATGAAGTAATGACAGATGATGTTGATTATACTGGCACGGGGATAATACAAAAGGCAGAACTACCAAGCACTTAATCAGCCCAAGATGCAGATAGTGTACATTCACAGCAGGATATCAACTCTTTCACTTACTTTATTCCAACACCCTGATACTGGTAAGCCATCATCCCCCTAAGGAAAGAAAGAGAGGGAGTGAGTCATAAACACTCTGAGGTAATGCTTTACATGAAAGGGATAGTTCACCCAAATGACAAAATTACATTTTATAGACAAAGTATGACAGCAATCCATGCTTTGGTTTAGTTTCTCCTCACACTCTTTCCACATGCTAACATGTTAGCATTTGTGGCACAAATCTCCCTTAAATCATGGGACCGATATTACAATTTTTCACACATCATATTCAAAATCTATAAGTGACTCTGTTGAGTTTCACAATCCATTTTAGATACTTTCGGAGGATTTGGACAAGATGCGCAGAAAATTACAATATTGGTCCCATGAGTTGAATGAGATTTGTGCCACAAATGCTAAAACGTTAGCATGTGGGAAGTGCCAACGCATGGATATACCAACGCATGGATTGCTGTCATACCTTCTCCATAGACCGCTGACAGGTTAAGGAAACCAATGTGTAATTTGGTCATTTGTGTGAATTATTCGTTTAAGTTGTTCTGACACAGACTAACTTAATATAAAGTGTTACTCAAACTGCTAAAACTGTAGAATGTGACTTTCTGTACAGTATAACCATGCAAACACGCAAACATGTACACAAAACACAATGCAATTTACTGTTGAATAAATACTATTGTGTGTGTATAATATTTATGCAATGTACTATGCATATTGTGTTAAAAAGCATCAACAACCAGCCAAACAACTAGTGGTACAGTAGTAGATGTGTATTTGTAAAAACATGACTCCATCGTCTGAATTAATTCAAAACTTTAGCAATAGGGTTTAAACACAGCCACTGGGCTGTTATTTTCTTTCATCTGGCATCTTCTATGAATGAATCAAACCGTCAACCTCTTTTTTTCTCTCCTTTTCAATACATAAACAAAACAGCGTAGAACTAAAATCATTGAGGAGGCCCTGTTTTTTTCCCCAAGAGAATCTTTCTCAATACAGTTCTGTTGCCCAAAATGGTAAAGGATAAGGTGGAGGGAAAAGGAGCCATGCGAGTGGTAGTGGAGAAGACAGGGATACAAATAAGAAAAGTATGGCTATTAACTTTCAAAAAGTATTTAAAGTCACTTAATGGGTCCTGGGTTACTATGATCGAGAACATTTATTCTGTCGCACACCACTAATTACTGTTGGTGTTCTGCTGCCCTTGCAAGAAAAAATACAATTCTCAGCAAATAAATGATTAGTTAGTTTAGTTTATCTAAACAGTAGTACATTTGTAGTTAACAGCTTGATCAACAGCTCCAAGTGTGTGCATGTCTACTCTGTAAATAAAGGCATTGCTCTTCTCAAATCAAATCAAATATTTGTCACATGCTTTGTAAACAACAGGTGTGGACTAACAGTGAAATGCTTAATTACGGGGCCTTTCCCAACAATGCAGAGAAAGACAATAGAGAAATAAAGGAAAGTAAAACACGTAATTATATACAGTATACCAGTACTGAGTCGATGAGCAGTGAGTGGTATGAGGTAATTGAGGTAGATATGTACATATAACTACGAATAAAGTAGCAGATAGTAAACAGTATTAGTAGCAGCAAATCAAAATCAAATTACATTTAATTTTATTGGTCGTGTACACATATTTTGTAGATGTTATTGCAGGTGCAGTGAAATGCTTATGTTTCTAGCTCCAACAGTGCAGTAATACCTAACAATACACACAAATCCAACACATTAAAAGAAAGGAATTAAGAAATATCTGAATGAGCAATGTCCGAGTCCGGAATATAAATATGTATATGATGCTGTGTATAGACAGTATATGAATATAAAAGGTGTGTACAGCAGTAGTTATATAGGATGAGCCTTGACTAGAATACAGTATATACATATGAAGTGGGTAAAACAGTATGTAAACATTATTAAAGTTACCCGTGTTCAATCACTATGTACCAGAGGTCGACCGATTAATCGGAATGGCCGATTAATTAGGGCCGATTTCAAGTTTTCATAACAATCGGAAATCGGTCATTTTGGACGCCGTTTTTGCAGTTTTTTAATTATTATGTTTTTACACCTTTATTTCATCTTTACTTAACTAGGCAAGTCAGTTAAGAACGGCCTAGGAACGGTGGGTTAACTGCCTTGTTCAGGGGCAGAATGACAGATTTTTATCTTGTCAGCTCAGGGATTCAATCTTGCAACCTTACGGTTAACTAGTTCAACGCTCTAACCACCTGCCTCTCATTGCACTCCACGAGGAGCCTGCCTGTTACGCAAATGCAGTAAGAAGCCAAGGTAAGTTGCTAGCTAGCATTAAACTTAATCAATCATAATCACTAGTTATAACTACACATGGTTGATGATATTACTAGTTTATCTAGCGTGTCCTGCGTTGCATATAATTGATGCAGTGCACATTCGCGAAAAAGGACTGTCGTTGCTCCAACGTGTACCTAACCATAAACACCAATGCATTTCTTAAAATCAATACACAGAAGTATATATTTTTAAACCTGCATATTTAGCTTAAAGAAATCCAAGTTAGCAGGCAATATTAACCAGGTGAAATTGTGTCACTTCTCTTGTGTTCATTGCACGCAGAGTCAGGGTATATGCAACAGTTTGGGCCGCCTGGCTCATTGCGAACTAATTTGCCAGAATTTTACGTAATTATGACATTGAAGGTTGTGCAATGTAACAGGAATATTTAGACTGATGGATGCCACCCGTTAGATAAAATAGGGAACGGTTCCGTATTTCACTGAAAGAATAAACGTCTTGTTTTCGAGATAATAGTTTCCAGAATCGACCATTTTAATGACCTAAGGCTCGTATTTCTCTGTGTTTTTATGTTATAATTAAGTCTATGATTTGATAGAGCAGTCTGACTGAGCGATGGTAGGCACCAGCAGGCTCATAAGCATTCATTCAAACAGCACTTAAGTAAGTTTTGCCAGCAGCTCTGCTGTTTATGACTTCAAGCCTATCAACTCCCGAGATTAGGCTGGTGTAATCAATGTTAAATGGCTTGCTAGTTAGCGGGGTGCGCGCTAATAGCGTTTCAAACGTCACTCGCTCTGAGACTTGGAGTAGTTGTTCCCCTTGCTCTGCATGGGTAATGCTGCTTCGAGGGTGGCTGTTGTCGATGTGTTCCTGGTTCGAGCCCAGGAGCGAGGAGAGGTACGGAAGCTATACTGTTACACTGGCAATACTAAAGTGCCTATAAGAACATCCAATAGTCAAAGGTTAATGAAATACAAATGGTATAGAGAGAAATAGTCCTACAATTCCTATAATAACTACAACCTAAATCTTCTTACCTGGGAATATTGAAGACTTATGTTAAAAGGAACCACCAGCTTTCATATGTTATCATGTTCTGAGCAAGGAACTTAAATGTTAGCTTTCTTACATGGCACATATTGCACTTTTACTTTCTTCTCCAACACTTTGTTTTTGCATTATTTAAACCAAATTGAACGTTTCATTATTTATTTGAGGCTAAATTGATTTATTGATGTATTATTTTAAGTTAAAATAAGTGTACATTCAGTATTGTTGTAATTGTCATTATTACAAATACATTTAAAAAAATCGGCATCTGCTTTTTTTTGTCCTCCAATAATCGGTATCGGCGTTGAAAAATCATAATCTACATAGGGCAGCAGTCTCTAAGGTGTAGGGTTGAGTACCGGGTGGTAGCCGGCTAGTAACAGTGACTAGGTTTAGGACAGGGCGGAGGCCGGGTAGTGGTGACTATTTAACAGTCTGATGGCTTGAAGATAGAAACTGTTTTTCAGTCTCTTGGATCCAATTTTGATGCACGTGCACTGTTTCCGCCTTCTAGATGGTAACGTGGTGAACAGGCCGTGGCTAGGGTGTCTGAGGTTCTTGATGATCTTCTTGGCCTTCCTGTGACACAGGGTGCTGTAGATGTCGTGGAGGGCAGGCAGTGTGCCCCCGGTGATGCATTGGGCTGACCACCTTCTGGAGAGCCCTGTGGTTTTGGACAGTGCAATTGCTGTATCAGGCAGTGATACAGCCCGACAGGATGCTCTCAACGTTGCATCTGTAGAAGTTTGTGAGGGTCTTTAGGGGCCAAGACGAATTTCTTCAGCCTCCTGTTGTTGAAGAGGCGCTTGTGCGGCTTCTTCCCCACACTGTCTGTGTGGATGGACCATTTCAGATTGTCAGTGATAGTGCCCGCCAAGGAACTTGAAGCTTTTCACCCTCTTCCCGTCAATGTGGATGGGGATGTACTCTCTCAGTTGTCTCCTGAAGTACACTATAGTGTCGTCTGCAAACTTGATGACTGAGTGGGTCTAGGGTGTTAGGTAAGGTTATATGATCCGCAACTATCCTCTCAAAGCATTTCATGATGACAGAAGTGAGTGCTACGGGGCATTTAGTTCAGTTACCTTCGTTTTCTTTGGTACAGGAACAATGGTGGACATCTTGAAGCAAGTGGGGACAACAGACTAGGATAGGGAGAGATTTAATATGTCCATAAACCCTCCAGCCAGCTGGTCTGAACATACTCTGAGGATATGACTTGGGATGCCGTCTGGGCAGGCAGCCCTGCGAGGGTTAACATGCTTAAATGTCTTGCTATAATGGCGGCCACGGCGAAGACAGCTCACAGTCGGTGGCGGTACTGGGTTTTCCTCGAAGCAACGAAGAAGGTGTTTAGGTTGACCGGGAGCATGGCAATAGTCTCCGCTACATGGCTGGCTTTGTTTGAGTATGTGAAAAATCTAAAAAGTTTGTGCAAAAAGGGTCATGCAGATAGCCCGGGTAGCTATTTGGTTAACTATTTAACTGACTATTTAGCAGTCTTATGTCTTGGGGGTAGAAGCAGTTCAAGGTTCTACCAGGATTGGTTCCAGACTTGATGCATCGGTACCGCTTGCCGTGCAGTAGGAGAGAGAACAGTCTATGGCGTGCTGGGAGTCTTTGACAATTTTTAGGGCCTTCCTCTAACAAAGCCTGGTATAGAGGTTCTGGATGTCAGGGAGCTCAGCCCCAGTGATGTACTGGGCAGTACGCACTACCCTCTGTAGCACCTTGCGGTCGGATGCCAAGCAGTTGCCATACCAAGAGGTGATGCAGCCAGTCAAGAAGCTCTCAATGGTGCAGCTGTATAACTTTTTGACGATCGGAGGACCCATGCCAACTCTTTTCAGAGTCCTAATGGGGAAGAAGCATTGTCGTGCCCTCTTTACGACTATGTCAGTGTTTTTGGACCATAATAGATCCTTAGTGATGTGGACAACGAGGAACTTGAAGCTCTCAACCCACTCCATTACAGCCCTGTCGATGTGAATGCGGCGTGCGCAGCTCTCCGTTTCACTCTCTGACGTCAACCCTATAGGCGAGGGGGTGGGCAACTCCAATCCTCGGGGGCCTGATTGGTGTCACACTTTTTCTCCATCCCTAGCAAACACAGCTGATTAATCAAATTGCATTCTAAACTGAAGATCATGATTATGTTATTATTGGAGTCAGGTGTGTTAGCTGGGGCAAAACTGTGACACCAATCAGGGCCCTGAGGACTGGAATTGCCCACCCCACCTATAGGCTGTCTCATCGTCGTTTGTGATCAGGCCTACCACCGTGGTCGGCAAACTTAATGATGGTGTTGGAGGAGTGCGCCCCACGCAGTCGTGAGTGAACAGAGTACAGAAGGGGACTAAGCACGCACCCCTTAGGGGCCCCCGTGTTAAGGGTCAGCTTGCCGGATGTGTTGTTGCCTACCGTCACCACTTGGGGGCGTCCCGTCAGGAAATCCAGGATCTGGTTGCAGATGGAGGTGTTCAGTCCCAGGGTTCTTACCGTGGTGATGAGCTTTGAGGGCACTATGGTGTTGAACACTGAGCTGTAGTCAATGAACAGCAATCTCACGTAGGTGTTTTTCATTTGTGCAAGTGGGAAAGGGCAGTGTGGAGTGCAATAGAGATTGTGTCATCTGTTGATCTGTTGGGGCAGTACGTGAATTGGAGTGAGTCCAAGGTGTCTGGGTGTTGTTGATGTGAGCCATGACCAGCCTTTCAAATCCGTTCATGGCTATAGATAAGAGTGCTACGGGGCGATAGTCATTTAGACAGGTTACCTTGGCGTTCTCAGGCACAGGGACTATGGTGGTCTGCTTGAAACATGAAGGCATTACAGACTGAGTCAGAAAGAAGTGAACATGTCAGTGAAGACACCTGCCAGCTGGTCCGTCTAGCTCGTAATGTAGGTTGGCATCACTGGGAAGCTCATGGCTAGATTTCCCTTTGTAATCCGTGATAGTTTGCAAGCCTTGCCACATTCGACGAGCGCCAGAGCCTGTGTAGTAGGATTGATCTTAGTCCTGTATTGATGCTATGCCCGTTTGATATTTCGTCGGAGGGCGTAGTGGGATTTCTTATAATTGTCCGGGTTAGTGTCCCGCACCTTGAAAGCGGCAGCTCTAACCTTTTGCTCAGTGCAGATTTTGCCTGTAATCCATGGTTTCTGGTTGGGATATGTACATATGGTCACTGTGGGGACGATGTCGTCGATGCACTTATTAATGAAGCCTGTGACTGATGTTGTAAACTCCTGAATGCATATGAATGAATCCCAGAACATATTCCAGTCTATGCTAGAGAAACTGTCTTGTAGCTTAGCATCCCCTTCATCTGACCACTTCCGTATTTAGCGCATCACTGGTACTTCCTGTTTGAATTTTTGCTTGTAAGCACGAAGGAGGATAGAGTTATGATCAGATTTTCCAAATGGGGGGCGAGGGAGAGCTGTGTGTGGAGTAAAGGTCATCAAGAGTTTTATCACCCTGTAGTTGTAAAGGTGACTTTCTGGTAGAAATGAGGTACGACAGATTTCAGTATTCCTGCATTAAAATAACAGCCACTAGGAGTGCCACATCTGGATGAGCATTAAGGCACCATACAGCTCGTTGAGTACGGTCTTAGTGCCAGCATCGGTTTCTGGTGGTAAATAGACAGCTATGGAAAATATAGATTAAAAATA
This sequence comes from Oncorhynchus mykiss, assembly GCF_057628025.1. NCBI lineage: Eukaryota > Metazoa > Chordata > Actinopteri > Salmoniformes > Salmonidae > Oncorhynchus > Oncorhynchus mykiss. The sequence continues at coordinate 71,739,740 of NC_143022.1, forward strand.
TCTTGGTAAATAATAAAGTCTACAGCTTATCATGAGGTATTCTAATTCATGCGAGCAGAATCTCGAGATTTCCTTAATATTAGAGATCGAGCTTCAGCTGTCGATAACAAAGCAACAGCTGTTCTGTCCTGCCGATGCATAGAAAAACCAGCTAGATGTATATTATCCATGTCCTTGTTCAGCCAAATTTCAGAGGAACATAGGATATTACAGTTCTTCAGGTCTTGTTGATAGGATAGTCTCGAATGGAGCTTGTCCAGTTTGTCCAGTGACTGTACATTCGCCAATAGAACAGAGGTTTATTTACTCGCCGTCGTAGGTTCATTAGGTTGCCCACACGTCGTCCTCTATATCGCCGTCTCTTTCTTTTCCAAGTGTCAGGGATTAGGGCCTGGTTCGGGGTCAGCAGTATGTCCTGCGCTGCCAACTCGTTGAAGTAGAAATCTTCATCTAAATTGAGGTTAACTGTTCGGATGTCCGAAAGCTTTTTTCGGTCATAGGAGACGATGGTGGAAACATTGTGTACAAAAAAAGTTAAGATCAGCGAAAACCCCCCCCACAAAATAGCAGAATTGGTCAGTAACCCGTAAAACAGCCTTTATTTGTAAAAAATATGTTTACATAACTAACAGTACTATTGTGTTAGTTCAATGTAATGCTCAGGCAGCCCTATTATATTAGATCTTACTTATGCCTAAAGTAAAGTGAATAAGAAAATGTATGGAATTGTTAAGGGGTGGTTAGAAAAGCCAAGGCATGCTGGATAGGGAAGGGAGAGAGGAAGCATACCACAGGACAAGGGGCATCCAGCCCGTCCAGGCCAGGTAGGCCCGGTTCACCCTTTTCTCCTTTAAAGCCTCGGAAACCCTGTTTGTGAAATCAACCTTGTAAACATCTGGACATTGCCCCTCCTTTACCGGCATTATACCCTGCTGGCTGATGAGAGGACCTCCGTTCGCAGACCGAAGCCTGTAGCTACAGGCACACCTAAACATGCAGGCGGCCTGGGACTGACAGGAACAGACTCACTGGAGTAAGTGGGCCATGTTTCTGTTAGTCTTACCCTTGAAAAGAAAACCCCCTCAGATGGTTCATGGTCGCTGGTCCTGGGGTGATTATTCATTCTTAACCAATAATCATCCAGTCATTCAATGAATACCAAATCATTATCACGAATGCAGTTTGTATCTCTGGATTAATACTGTAGGAGACGCTTGGACCAAAACCACTTCAGGGTCTATTAGAGTCGGTTAAGAGGCAAAAGGAAGTCAAGATCAGAACACAGAGACTCCTGATTGTCAGTGCAGGTTATGTGGTATTCTGAGGGTCGCTCCTTCTTTTTGCCACCTGGCTTGCACATTGAACGCAGGACATACCAATGGACAGGGGGCATCTAATCCGGGTGCTCCTTGGTCCCCCTTATCCCCTTTAGTTCCCCTGTTGCCTTTCTTGCCCCTCTCTCCCTGCAAACAACAGTGCATTACAAGAGACAGTCTTTAGTTCCTCCTGGCTGGCTCGCCCACACAGTAAGCAAATATGTTTGCTTTTTGAAATCATGAAGCTTGTATTCTTACCTAAGGAATTTAGACATTTTACAGATAATTGAAGACCATAAAAGTAAGGATGATGTGCTTTTTTGGGGTTTACGAAGAAGAGTACTGAAGTTTAAGAATGTAGTGGTGGGGAAAGTAAGTGGAGGAAGTTAGGGAGTAGGGATACAGGCCAATGCTATTGGTGAGCGGGTTCCTTTAGTGCCTGAGATAACCCTCACAGACTTGTTGCAGGGATAGAAACACTTCATTGATTAATAAAAAAAAAATATATATATATATTTTTTACCTTTATTTAACTAGGCAAGTCAGTTCAGAACAAATTATTATTTTGATTCATCAACTACTACAGGATATTACAAGGGTATCACTAGCCCTAACAACATAACATTCATGAGCCATACAGTGGAAAAGTATGCTGTTGTTTGTGTACACTAAAAGGTGGCTGGACTGGCTACTAGCTGGCTACAAGTAAACAAGCCACTTACAGTATCTTCAAAAGCTAATATTTTTCCTTTACTGCTGAATTTGCAGTTATATAATGGACGTGAAGGGCTACAGTACTTACACGCGGAATTGTTACATTATGCACCTACAGCCTATATCAGGTTGATCTATTGGATCGTGCCTCCATGAGAATGTGTAATTTACGATAAATTCAGAGGCTAGTACTTATTGTATTATATTTTCCAACCAAGGCAAACCTTGTCAAATATTATAGATATTATATGTGGGTATATGTATAAAACCTGACCACATTATTATTCAAACATCCGCTCAGCAAGATCAAGGCCTTTGAAGGGGTTGGATTAGGGGCTAGACGAGTTTATCAAGAAGGAATTGGAATTGGAAGGATAATAAATCCTGGCCAACATATAATGCTCTCACAACGTTGCCCGAAAACCATCAACCTTGGCTAACGTTGTGGCAACATTGTGAGAACATTACTTGTCAGCCAAGTGAAAGGAAATTACAGGCAGGCTTGCGGGGAAGGTAAGTGGTAAGAGGAGGAGGAGTAGGAAGAAGATTAACCCGGGACTACGACATTAGAATGCAGGAGGAGCAGGTTGCCAGGGTGTGTGAGAGGGAGAGAGAGGGCAACACGACCCGGCAAAAAGAGCCGCGGGAAATAGAGCAGGGTGGAGGGGAGGAAAAGGGGATAGGAAGACCTGCGGAAACAAAGGAAGACAGGACAAGAGTAAAAACAGCACCACGATCCCAAAACTGGCCACAGCACCTCCAACTGGTGTAGCAAAATACCTCACAATATCAATCTCTTTCCCCTTCTTTACACCCCATTTGAGCAGCAAATACATTTGATCCACAGATAGGAAGTAGCCATAACTGTCAATGTCAAATATTTCCTGCTGACATGAACCCAGTTGGAAGTGCTGAGAGGGTCAATGACATGTTGTGACTTTTAAGGTGGGAGTCAGAATATTAAGTCAGATGTTAATAGGAAGGAAGGAAACATTCTCCAAGGGGAAGGGGGGGCATGGGAATATGAACCAAATAATCTATAATACATTGGTAGATTTCTTTTTTTGCAGTGGCTATTTTACAAAATGGGAGTGTAGCATTATGTGATTACTTTAAGAACAACATTTTCAGATACGACAGTACAAGGTAACCTTAGGTCGGACAATGTAAAAGAGAACACCCTTTTGACTTGTCTTCAAAGTAAACAGCATGTAATTTTCTAAGGTCTTTGATGTGTCCATTCACATGTTCCAGTCCTCTCATTATCAAGTACAAACATCTTCAATCTCTTTTGATCCCCTGTCTCAATTTATACTACCTCAGTCATATTTGCATATTTTAACTAGATGAATTGAACTCTGAGGTAAAAAGGCCACTGCAAAACAAATACATTCACCTCAGAAAGGCAAAGGACATATGAATATCATTTTTTCAAACATCACCAAAATCACAATTGAAGGACACTCATCATTGGCTATTTTGGACACATTTTTCAGAAGATGAGGTTATTGATATTTAAATAACATTTTGATTCAGATTCGCCTACTTAAGAGAGCCTTTGAATCCACCATGGTCCTGCTCATATTACCTAATACAGGCCCACCATGCTTTTAAGAATAACAAACTTGACATCCCAATGGGCTTGCAAATGATTGATTGATGATGAACTATTACCAAAAAGACAAATGAAAAATGACAATAGTCTTTTTGATTAGTACTTTTCAATGAAGAATACCTTCACTCATTTTGGTTGGGAGTATATCTAGTGTTGAGTGAAGTAGGAGCATGGAGGATCAGAAGCCATTTGAAATCCCATAGTTTATCAGAAGTACTAATTAGCAGAGAACATGTTATTGTCCTCTGGTTAGAAGCACATTGTACTCCAAGAGAGCAGTACAAGCAAATAATTATCAGCTGTTATCTTACCCGGTTCCCTTTGAATCCTTGTGGTCCTACTAAACCCTGAGAAGAGGAAGTTAAACACAATATGATTTCCTGTGCAAGCATTGAGAGACATTGCCTTGAGTAATAGCTTTGTAAGTGAAGTAAGTAGTCTTGCAGGAGCCGATCTCTCGTGAGAGGAAGCGTGATGTACAAGTACACCCCCCGGACAGAACGCTATCGCAGGGCCTTACCCCCAATCTATCTCCTTAGTGACACATTGGATCCCATTTTTACAGTATTTGGTATGACTCGCCCAGGGATCGGACTCCCAACCCTCAAATCTCAGGGCGGACACGCTAACCACAAAGCCACTGATTTGGTAATAGCTAAACTAACTAAAGATGCTATGCTCCAAATTGCTCATTCAACGTTGATTGTAAATGCAATAATGTATTTATTTGATATTCTTGATACTTAGGTAATTGGACAAACTACTTACAGGGATGCCTTGAGGCCCAATTGGTCCTGGGACTCCTGAATCTCCCTTGTAACCCTGAATTGATAGAAAAATAACAGTATAAATCATTCATCTCAAATAGATAAATAAGCTCTGTTATGACTGATAGCTCTTATGTGGTGTGTGTGTGCTACTTTAGTGTGTGTGTTGTAAGTACTCACTCTATCTCCCTTCAGTCCTGCTGGCCCTGCCACACCAACTGGTCCTATCAGGCCCTTTAAGTTTAAGGACAAGATGACAATCAGTGAATGCAGACATTACAATGGGAGGATATCCAAAGGAAAGAGATTATTGCATTTCCGTCAATAGATCAACAAGCTTTCTGGAGCCCTTACGTGCCAAAAGAGGAGTTAACCAATTCTGTTTATGTTAGTCATGATTAAATAATAGCCTATTGATTGATTAGGTAGTGGTGTTCTCTAGGTTACCCCACTGTGCATGTTACACCAAGCTTGTTGAGCTAAAGAATGAACAGTAACAAAAAAGGAGAAAAATATGATTAGTAAAAGAGGTCAGCTGCAGCTCTCTCTCTCCCTGTGGAAGTCAGGATTCGACAGGAGGACCTTGCATCTCAGGCAGATACTACAGCATGTACAGATAGTTCAGCATGTACAGCATTTTGCATGACAGAGCCATACTGCCATACCGTCCTGTATACATATCAACATGCAGCATGAGCATCCCAGCATGCTCTCCTGGTAGGACAATCACAATGCCAGTTCAAAGCATTTCATTGCTGGCATATGATCATAGGAGATTTACAACGGTATGTTTTGAAGATTTGCAATGGCATGGACTCGGACCCTCAGTTTGTCATGACTTTATGCAAGTAGGCTGAATCTTGAGGTCTGATTTCGGAACTCAAATGTCCTTATAGATCTTCCGTTGACGTCAACACATGATTTACGCAAAAGTCTGGGTTACCCATGCACATCTCAAGTTAGGATTCAGGCTGTAATGAACAAGTGGGACTAATTCTTGCCATTTACTACTTCAAAACATATACGCACTGAGAGGAGAAACATCAAAGGGCCCATTTTAGGACCATGACACGTTCCAATGCCAGACAGACATGGGACACAGTCATGTGAACATCGTCCCTATGCCAGAGCAATCCTCAAAAAATGCCTAAAAACAGAACTGTTCTCTCTGCAGACAACCAGACAGACTGCAAGACAGGACAGACAGGACAAGCATGTAGGAAAGGCAAGCAGACAGACAGACAGACAGACAAGACACCAGCGCACAGACATGCAAATAAGCCATGGGGGGAGCAGAGGAGGGGAGGTGGGGTAGGGGAGGAATGTGTGTTGGGTGGGTACAGGACTTGCGCCACTCACCACTGGACCAGGCCTGCCGTCTAAACCATGAGCCCCCTGGACAGTGTGTAAACATTTAGAGAGCAGAGATGGAGAGATGGAAGGTAGGTGACGGGGGAGAAGGGGAGGAGGAGGTGTGGAGGGGGGAGAGGGTAAGGGGTGAGTGAGTGAAGCAGTGATTCGTGACTCAAAAACACATCCAGTTGTTGATGAAGGGTGATTGTGTTGTGATGATGTGAGAAACAGTTACTCCTTTTATAGGTGCAGTTGATTATCACTGTCAAATAATTAAGTCCTGACATTTGATAAAATTGTGTTTTTCAGAAACATAAGCATGGTTCAACTTCTTTCTATGGTTGATGTCCATATAGAAAGCAGTTTGAAGTGTGAAGAGTTAAGTGTCTATGATGATTTGCAAATGTCATGTCTTGTACCAACATTGATTAGCATATACATAATATCCCTCATCATTTCCATATAAAAGGAGTTACTGAGACATTGACGATGTGACTAGAACATGTACTGAATATCAACGACCTTTGACCAATGACCTTTGACTCCCAAGAAGTAAACCAGAAGTAAGGAAGAGACCCCCAGTGATTCATATCAAACCTATTCCTTAACATGCAATTAAATATAGAACTAAAAGACTACATTTACAGAATTCCAGAGAGATTATCAGAAAACTAAACAAAAGTTGGCATAATGAAGAAAATGATTAACTCTTTCCATCTAATAATAATAATTATTGAGTTATCTAAAAAAAAAATTGACAATGGTAATGTATATTGTAAATGACATGTTTTAGTTTTCATATTAGTGATTTTATTGCCCTTATATACTGCAGCAACCATCCATCCATGCACTTTGAAAACATTAATGCAACCATTGAGCAATCAAACCATCATTGGTTAGGCCTAGTTATAACGTGACATGACAACATCAGAACAGTCATGCTGCCTGGTTCTAAGACACAAAAGCCTGAACAAAGAGTACACCCACTCTACTTTGGTTTCCAGGAGTCAAAATACAACTTATAATGGCAAAATGGTCAAAGAGATGGTCAAATTGGTGTACTTACAGGAAGCCCAAGATGACCTCTGTCCCCTTTATCGCCTTTCGAACCAGATGCTCCCTTCTCTCCCCGTATGCCTATGCCTGGCTCCCCCTAAAAGAGGCACAGAAAATACATTATTCACGTTTACTACATAGGCATTACACCAACGTACTAAAACCACTGATTTGAGAGAGTACTGACAACTACAGTATCAAAGGATTCTGGAGGTACAGTAAGACATTACAGAGGCTACCACAATCAACTCTTACCTTTGGCCCTCCTAGTCCTTCAGGTCCCTGAGGGGTAAAAGAAACAATTCCAGTTATGTCAATCACTTTATGTAAATATGGCATATTATCAGGAGGTTTAATAGATATTTCTGAGGGCTTATATTGCCTAATAGTGTACTCACCGCAGGGCCAACTGGTCCTTGGGGTCCTGGAGGACCTGGAGGCCCGTATACCTAAAGACATAGTAAGATCAGATCAGGTAACGTCATCAATGCATACACTTCCTCATTAGTGGGTTCACTCAAAAATCACGTCCTCTGAATCTGACCCCTCTCAAGTTCACTCAAACACGCACGGGTCATTAAAAACAATGAGATACACAGTGGAGGGGAGCCCTTACCATGTCTGACATTCCTCCCTTATCTCCAGACTCACCCTTCTGACCCTGAAGCATCAAGTCACATGAATACAAGGTTAACATAGGCTACTCGCATGAATAAAACACAGCTGTACACCCAATCAGCACTGTACAGATGGCTAGTATTGCGAACAGTATTTCGCTGCTACCCAATGCCAGGTCAGACACTGCATACTGTATACTCAGATGCAGTCTGAGGGGCACCATTGCGTACCATTGCGCCTGGTAATCCAATGGAACCAGGAGGCCCAGAAACCCCCTTTTCACCAGTAGGGCCATCTAAACCCTACAGAACAAGGAAAGGGGTGATAGTGATTCAAATGTTGTCAGTGTGTTCAAATCAGGGATTGGTTTTGGTTAATTTCCATATCAGAGTGTAAATTAATACAAAATAGATTATTACATTTTTTAAATCAGATGTTAAAAGTTAACATTAATCTTGAATGTGCCAAAACCGTTGACCAAATATATCACATACAGTTTTTTAGTTTTGTCTGGTTACCTCCAGATTCTGGCTGTAAGGGCATGAAACTGCCGGTAATGAGAGACGCAATGCTGCCCATCCTTTCTCAGTGTCTACACACACAGACGATTGCTAGACAATCACACAATTTCTCACAAGCAGTTATTTAGTGGTTAATAAAGCCACACATAGAGTGTGTTGATATGACTAACACAAATAAACATACAAGAATGGTGAAGGAAAAGTCTCGTAGACGCTGCAGTATTTGGGATGTGTTTTGGCTATATGGTATGATGAGTGTAGCCCACTCCACTGTCAGTACTGGAGTATATTACTGAAGCCTAAAAAAGGTTTCTAATTAGATAATATGAGGGTGGTACAAAGAGCTAGCTCCAGTCCCTTTCCTCTGAGAATTATTATTTTTATTTAACCTTTATTTAACTAGGCAAGACAGTTAAGGACAAATTCTTATTTGGCCTATCCTGGCCACACCCGGACGAGGCAAGGTCAATTGTGCGCCGCCCTATGGGACTCGGATGTGATACAGCCTGGATACGAACCAGGGACTGTAGTGACAATGCACACACCTCTTTCACTGAGATGCGGTGCCTTAGACCGCTGCGCCACTCGGGAGGCCAGACGACAGTGCTACTGTAGTGTTCTGGCTTTGGTGTGGGAGTGTGTGTAGTGTCTGGGGTTCCCCAGTTACTCACAGGTGATCCAGATGGGCCCATGTCCCCCTTATCTCCTTTGGTTCCGGAGAAACCCATCGGGCCCCCCTCCCCTCTGGGGCCTTCAGGGCCGGCTGGGCCAACAGGACCTGCCTCTCCAGGCTTCCCCCGAGGACCCTGACACACAAATTAGACATCGTTGCCGTTGTTGTCCTTATTTTCTCATTATTGTCATCGCCATGTTGTGGTTGATGCTGTGTTTTATTATACATGACAGGTTAACAATGCACATTTATACTGAAGAATAGACAATAAGAGGGTGATCTGACCTTCTCTCCGTCAAGACCTGAAGGGCCTGGAAGGCCAACTTCACCCTTTGTTCCTGGAGTTCCGGGGCCCCCTTGAGGGCCAGGTAGTCCAGGTGGGCCCTGGATCGATAAAGAAACAGATCAGAATGACTTATTGAAAACATATGCTGTATGTCTAGTACTGTATTCATATTAGCAAACATTGTATTGGAATTACATTGGCAAAATACAGTCAGCCTTTAAATGGTCTGTCGGACAACATGGCTGTCTTTCTGTTACAACGACCTGCATAAAGAAGGCCTATGCACTTCTAATGCATCATTAACAGACTTCAGAGATGCCCACTCACCATCAAAGGTACATTCCGAATATCCTAAGGAGAAAAAAACCCAATGTTAGAAGTCCTGTAACAATTTATAATACTTCACGAATCAAACAATTTACATAAGGCAGTATATAATTGGTGATATACATTTTCATTGTTGATGATTTCTGATTTTCCTGGCTCCCCTGCTGCACCGGGAGGACCCTAAAGTTAGGGGGGGGAAAAAATAAAATGTTTTGGTGCAAATCTCCCAAATCTTCTTTTGACATTAATACATGCGTTATGACAGAGCCGGCACTTACTCTTGGTCCAGCTGGGCCATCAGATCCTTCTTCCCCCTGGAGGGTGATGAAAGGTATGACAGTTAGCCTCTTTCCTTTCAATTATTAACCTCAACACAGTGTTCAACACTAAAAGGATGGGATCGAACGTTACTGCAGCAAATGAGAGGATCATGTTTAGTGATCATACATTTCCTGTTGTGCAAAAAAATGTCAACTGAGGTTATGGAACGTTCCCATCTCACCTTGACACCTTGGTCGCCTTTGTCACCCTGGTAAAGAGAACACATCATTTTAAGGGGGCCCCGTGATATTATTAAACCAAGGTGTATTTTTATAACTATTCTACAGCCTCTATTTGGGTAGCTATAGTACCTTGAATCCTGATAGGCCTGGAAGTCCTGGTGTCCCTGGTTCTCCTTTTATGCCTGTCCCCACTGCGCTGGGTTCACCCTTGTCACCCTGCCACAGAACAGAACATGGACAGAGTTGTTATAAATGGATCATTTGTGTACCTGTTTGACATTTTACTGCATGGTTAGGAGCTAGCTAGTAACATAAGCGTTTCACTGCACCCGCTATAACATCTGCTAAACTGTGTACACAGCCAATAAACGTTGATTTGATTTTGACAGTGTCATAAGTGACTGTGCAGGACAACACTTGCTCTAGTGTATAACACTGACACTGCCCCATTGACTGTGCCATTGATGGGAGTTCAATAGTGCAGCACTGGTTGGTCTCACAGAAGACACAACGGACCTACATGGATCTAAATCACAAAGTGAATGACATGAAAACATCCAACAGCACAGCCTATTGTCCACAGCTTTAGATCTCAACCCCTCAACACAGGCACAAACTCAAATCTGCAAAAAAAAATCACAGCATTCGCCAACAAGATAATGTTTTCACACATTTGCAAACTCTCTGGAAACAGGAATGTGTGGGTCATGTTAGTTAATGACTGCTCTGAAATGTTCCACTGTCCCATGGGACATGTTATGATGACGCCACACCACTGCAGTACAAGCAGCTATAGTAAGAAAGCCATTAAAGGCCCAGATGTTTCAGTCCATAAGTAATGCAAAGATCAAAGTCATTCTACAGAAACCGATTGGGCAGACTAACAGAGGAGAAAGCTAAAGAAGCAACTCAAGACGAATCGCAGCTCTAGTGGGTCACAAAGACAAACAATGAGAAGATAATAGACAATTGACTTGATGGAGCTCTGGTTGTTATGGGAACACTCATGATTGACAGACACAGAGCACAAACACAATGCCCATTCCAGGCCTACCCTGTAGCCCCTCTTTCCAGGAATACCAGGTGTTCCAGGGGTACCAGCTTGACCCTTTACAGTGGAAGGAAGACAGAGTTTTAGTACCCACATAAATATAGGCCTTTACACTCTGTGTTAGCCACACCATTTCAAGGAAATTACCTTTCTTCCAGGAGTGCCTGGAAAACCTGGCTCTCCCTATGGTGGCCAAGATGGCAAAAAGGTCAAAGGTGGGGGAAATGAGACAAGACAGAAATAGGGAAAGTTGTTATTCAGTAAGGCTCTTTTAATCAGTAGCCATGCCACATCTTCCAAACAAGCATTTTTCATTCATTTTGTAATAGTCTGATACAGTATCGGGCCTGTTTACATCCATGTGTTTGTCCGTTTTCTTGGAAGAACAGAATTCCCTCAGTACAGCATGCAATGGGATCAATATTTAGAAAGGCATGTTGGAGTTGGTGCATTCTATGCTCGCATATAGCTGGTCTAGGTTTGGACATGGAACTGTCGCTGATTGTCATTCGTCAAGAGCTTCTAGCTCACCGCAAGCCAATTAACCCTAGAAATTGGTTGTTATAAATAGTAAAGGAACACATGATAGTTATTTAATTCATCTCTGTGTTTGCTCCCCTCTTCAATTGGCCAGCTTAACGAGCGGACGCACGGCGGATGATGTACTGTCACAGCTGTGACCACAGGACCCACATGGGTTTATAGCTTATGGAAGGTTGTGGGTGCGCCCGAAATGGCACCCTATTTCCTATGAAGTGCACCACTTTTGACCAGAGCCCAGGTCAAAAGTAGTGCACTATATAGAGAATAGGGTGCAATTTGGGACACAATCCGTCTCTCTCGCTTGCTTTTACTATATCTACTTGGCTTGCTGAGACTCAAAAGTCATGTTTTAGACAGAGAGTTACGAGGGTGACTTGTAACTCTCGTAACATTTATGCCCCATTTCAAATTACTAATCATCAATGTCAAGATATGGTTCTTAAATCCAGATGAAGAACAACTATTGGACCTGGGAGTATTATTCAGAGCCAAAAGAAACATGCACTATTCATCATTGGTTTGACATGCATTTTAGGGAACATTTGGATTAGGAAATGCTCTGTCAGGCAACAATACAATCCAACAGAAAACTGAGAAAGAAGGCTGATAGTTCTTTAAGCATACAGTTTAGTGGCAGGTAACATACAGTTGAAGTCGGAAGATTACATACACTTTAGCCAAATACATTTAACCTTTTTGGGATAGGGGGCAGCATTTTCACTTTTGGATGAATAGGAATCTGGATGTTTTGGAATCAAAACATTACTGCACGTAAGGTGCCAATGTAAACTGAGATTTTTGGATATAAATATGCACATTATCGAACAAAACATGCATGTATTATCTATATTTCTGCTTTTTGTGACTCCTCTCTTGGGCTGGAAAAATGGCTGTGTTTTTTTGACTTGGCTATGACCTAACATAATCATATGTTGTGCTTTCGCTGTAAAGCATTTTTGAAATCGGACACGATGGGTAGATTAACAAGATGTTTATCTTTCATTTGCTGTATTGGACTTGTTAATGTGTGAAAGTTATATATTTCTAAAAAATATTTTTGAATTTCGCGCGCTGCCTCTTCAGCGGAATGTTGTCGAGGAGTTCCGCCTGCCCTAGAAAGGTTAAACTCAGTTTTTCACAATCCCTGACATTTAATCCTAGTAAAAAATCCCTGTTTTAGGTCAGTTCACCACTTTATTTTAAGAATGTGAAATGTGAGAATAATGGTAGAGAGAATGATTTGTTTCAGCTTTCATCACATTCCCAGTGGGTCATAAGTTTACATACACTCAATTAGTATTTGGTAGCATTGCCTTTACATTTTTTAATTGTTTAATTTCAAATGTTTTGGGTTGCCTCCACAAGCTTCCCACAATAAATTGGGTGAATTTTGGCCCATTCCTCCTGACAGAGCTGGTGTAGCTGAGTCAGGTTTGTAGGCTTCCTTGCTTGCACATGCTTTTTCAGTTCTGCCCACACATTTTCCATAGGATTGAGGTCAGGGCTTTGTGATGGCCACTCCAATACCTTGACTTTGTTGTTCTTAAGCCATTTTGCCACAACTTTGGAAGTATGCTTGGGGTCATTGTCCATTTGGAAGACCCATTTGCAACCAATTCCTGATTGATGTCTTGAGATGTTGCTTTAATATATCCACATAATTTCCCTGCCTCATGATGCCATCTATTTTGTGAAATGCAACAGTCCCTCCTGCAGCAAAGCACCCCCACAACATGATGCTGCCACCCCCGTGCTTCACGGTTGGGATGGTGTTCTTCGGCTTGCAAGCCTCCCCCTTTTTCCTCCAAACATAACGATGGTCATTATCGCCAAACAGTTCTATTTTTGTTTCATCAGACCAGAGGACATTTCTCTAAGAAGTACGATCTTTGTCTCCATGTGTAGTTGCAAACCGTAGTGTCATGCACAAAGTAGATGTCCTAACCGACTTGCCAAAGCTATAGTTTGTTAACAAGAAATTTGTGGAGTGGTTAAAAAGCGAGTTTTAATGACTCCAACCTAAGTGTATGTAAACTTACGACTTCAACTGTATATAAGGCATTCTCAAAAGTATTCATAGATCAACCAGTCTGGGGAGGAACAATCTGGAGGGAGGAAGATACTGGAGTGGCCCTATTATTTAATCTCAGATACACTGTATGGTTTAAGGTCAGGGGCATACACTGTATGGTCAAAGGTCAGGGGCTACTTTCACATGGTGGACTACCTTCAACACTTGTTTCCCAGGCATTCCTGGTATACCAAAGTCCCTCTAAGAGATCACATTGATTATCAATAACTACAGTCACAGCGTTCTCAAACAAAATGCGGAACAACACACATACAGTATTGCATGTTTGGGTTGACGAAACACACTGAAGCTCAAATGAAACATACTAATTGGAAGCACATCAACCAACCAAAACATACTTCTTTGTTTGCCATATCATGTTTTAAAGTAATGAAAACAAACTATCAATGTCCATGACCAAGATCCTTAAGAATAAACCCTGATTACATGAACAAATAAGAACAGAGACACAGGGAGGAGTGCTAGAACGTCCCTGGCGGAGAGAGCAAAGGCGGCAGGCTGACTCCTAAGGGTCGGACAAAGGGGCAGGTGGCATCGCCCAACTTGGCAACCCCTACCCTCCTCTCCCCCTCCTGACTGACAGACACACAGCAAGTGCATTTCTGCTGGAGCCTCTGACAGGTGCTGTGGTTGGGGCTCACCATGGAGGGAGGGTGAGGGTGGTGCGTCAGTAGACTGCAGACTGTACTGGAGCCAGAGCCCGGCCCCACAGCCACAGCCTGCCCAGCTGCCCCATGAACGCTTTCACACCAACCTGTCAGGGGATCGAAACGTGGGGATAGAGTGTCCATCCGTTTCTGGGAAGATGAAAGCGCCGGGCGGGCCTCCTGTCCAGAACCCTGACCAGGGTGGGATCAGGGCAGGTGAGCGGTGACGGCTCTAATCACATGGAGGGGCCCTCAGGGGCCCCCAGCAAACACAGCACAGAAACAGGAAGCTTTGATCTCCTGCTTCTCCAATCAGCTCACACCATTCCTCCCATCTACTTAGCTATCCCTTCCCGTCACTCTCCACCCCCTGGTTCTATTTTCACACCGGTGTGTGTGTGTATGATACTCCATGGGCGTAATCTGTCGACTGACATGCCTGCTGCTTGATTTATCAATACGCTAATCTCTTCATTGAAACGACGCGGACATGGCCTTTCCAGTTCAGAGGAAATGCCCTGAGGGTAACAGGGGAATAGATTCATCATCTGTTCAAAACAAAATGTAATGATCCCTCTGATACACCAGTAAAGAGGGCGTAAACAGTGTGAGATACTGTAAGATGGCCTTAGAATGGCCATCGCAGCTACAAGCACTGTCAGAGCAGATGAGGCAAGTGAAAGGAATAATAGCACTAGGTAGGTGAATAGAGAGGCCCCTGAACATGCCCCCTGAACAGGCAGTTATAACCCACTGTTCCTAGGCCGTCATTGAAAATAAGAATTTGTTCTTAACTGACTTGCCTGGTTAAATAAAGGTAAAATAAAAAAGTTCTAATGTGCTTTCCAGCTGTGTTGGTCTAGGGCTCTCTGATTTTGAGGGAGAGTGAGGGTAGAGGAAGGGAAGATCCCCATTCAGTCAATCAGACAGACAGTCTGTGTCTGAAACGCTAGGCTTGGCAAAGCCTTCCTCCCCACACACCTCTTCCCCCCCCCCCCCCCCTGTGTTCTGAGCACCACTGTCACCTTATCCTGTCTCTGGGTCTCTGTCGTCTGCTTACCTTGACAGGAGCGTCTCAGAGTGCCCACACAGCTCTGACCCAAGGGAGAGATGAAAAGAAGGCTTTTCTAACAGTCTAACAGGCTCATTAAATCAACCGGCCCTCTAGACCGGGGGAGAGACATCCGTCATTACAGGGCTAATGGCGAACCACTGTACAGTAATGGTGAGCTAGCCATTGACGGCGGAGCAGAGGAGAACAGAGGAGGAGGTCTATGGCTGTCCTGTCTACTTCCTCTATGTCTAGCCTGGCATCTGTAGCCTGGCGACTGTAGCCTGGCGACTGTAGCCTGGCGTCTGTAGCCTGGCGACTGTAGCCTGGAGACTGTAACGTGCTGAGTGAGGGCCTTGAGAGATATATAGCTCGGTCAGACTTGTGGTCGGCACCATGTGGACATTAACGATGATGGCCCATGCCACAAACCTTTACCTGTTCTTTTTATTACAATCTGGTTGTACAATACAGTAATCCTGATCCAACATTGTGAGTACAAATATAGAACAAAGTTCCCCTGGGCAGAGGCAAACCCCATATCC
The DNA here is from genome assembly GCF_057628025.1 of Oncorhynchus mykiss. Lineage (NCBI taxonomy): Eukaryota > Metazoa > Chordata > Actinopteri > Salmoniformes > Salmonidae > Oncorhynchus > Oncorhynchus mykiss. The sequence continues at coordinate 71,755,418 of NC_143022.1, forward strand.
TAAGGTGAATCTAGTGCAGCTTTGAAGTGTTTGCCTGCAAAAGCACTTTCTCTTTAGTATAATTTTTTTTTGAGCCATTCCTCTCACAACCCACTGTGAGAGGAATGGCTCGAACACTGTTGCTGTGGATACCGTGTCTCTGCTAAAAGCACCCTTCCTTGAAGTGTTTTTCCCTCTCTTTCCCAATCCCTCCATATGTGGAGTCTAATGGGGAAAACACACGCCGTCTGCTACTACTGTGTCGGGCATCTCGGGACGAGGGAGCGGGAATGTTCACCATGGAAACGGGTGGGACTTAAAGTACGGCAGGGAGCTGACAGATAAGAAAACAAGTGGCCGTACAGCATCAGTCGGTCACGTCACATGGAGGCCAGTGTCTATGAGAGACTGAGAAGGCCTGGGGGCCACACGTGTTCAAATCCCATAGGGGAATGGGTGGATGAGAGAAGCCCAGTTTTTGTTGTCGAAGCATTGAGGTCTGCAGCGATGGGCAAAACAGACGCATTTCTTCTGGATGGCTCCTCCAACCAACATGTGGCGCCTTCTCTGACAAGGCGTTTTTCATTCCAGGATTGTTTGGTCTGTTTCTTTGATTGCACGACATGATGTATAAGATCAATCATCCGATGCACATTTGCCCACATATTGTGATGACTGAAATAAACGTTTGCCTTCTGATTTAGGAAAGCATCAACGGTAAGATCATTTAAAGACGATTTGCAATTTCAACAGCACAAACTCTATTAGGGTAAGTATCTTAAACAAGCAATAACAAACTCAAGTCAGACATCCACAGTGATCAAATTCTCTTTAAAATTCTTGCATTCGATATCTTGCCATGCGAGGTGATATTGACGAAAATAACTTCTTAAGATGCCACACTCTACATATGGCTTCCATTAGACCTTCCCTCCCATCTCCCCTATGAGACCTGTCTTCCCCTCATCTCCCTACAGTGTGGATGGAGACGACATCAGAAGGAAGACATGGGCAAAGCAATCATGCTATTTCAAATAGAGGAAATCAAAAGACAACCAATGGTACCAAGGGAAATAAGTATTCCACTCATCAGCATCTAAGCCTCTGGGCTCTGAGGCCTGTCATGGTGGTCCCTTGACTGAAGGGGGAGGTGAATATTCCACCCGACTAACCAGGAGGGAATTACACAGGACAAGGCCGTGCCACTTGGGCTTTTTGAACTGGGATGATATCTCAACCAGACTCAGGAACCAGCCCAGGATTTGTCTATGTCTACAGATAAAGACTCCCGGTTTACTTTAGATATTAACAACTTGGCTGCTGTACACCCACTACCACATGTGTTCACTGGGAGGTTCCTCTCCTATGAGGCTTTTAGTGAGATAATTTAGCCCATTCATGAAAATATATTAACGGACCAAAGCCAGTGGTGTGTGGTCTCTGGGGTGCATTTGTGCCTCAGCAGGTGTTCGGCTAAACAATAAGCTGCCAGAACTCCCACATTGTGTTTTTGACAGTCCGAGAAATTGACATTGAGCCTGTGAGACACCATTGCTCATACTACCTATCTAACCAACAACACACAGAAAGAGAGAGATATAATAAGGCTCTTACCCTCAGCCCTAGGTCTCCCTTCAGTCCCTACGGAAGGAGAGAGAGCGACACAGATAAACACAAAACAGTTACATATTATTCCTTTGATTTATTTTTCAATACATGAACATACAGCTAGTCGAAGTTGAGAGGTAGACCCTCTCCTTCTGCCTCTGTAAATGTAGTTGCACTCCTGTAGAATGCCACCAGGTGGTGCAATAGACTCTGAAAGCAGTGCACTTGTGAACAAACGTTTGTCGCAGCTACAGAAAGGTATTGGGACCTCCATAAGGAACAGGGTGCAGTGGGAACATGGGAGAGTTTGTATTTCAATGCCTTCACATTTCAGTACCTCAAACACCTCGGAACACCTAAAGTGCAATACAAACTTTCAAAGGGGTGAAATGCTGGACATGGACATGGCCTTAGTCTTGGTCGTCCTCCGGGTAACCTGCTGTAGGGTTGACCAACCTCCTCATAAACCGGGCCGAGCTTTTTGAGGCTCTGTCATGGGAAAACAGTGCGATTGAGGAAAGCTGGAGTTTACAAGGCTATAACATAACCGGGAGCTTGGAGCTGTAGGTTCTTCCAGAGTTCCCCAAAATAGGGGTCAAACATAAGTCATTAAATGGCAATTGTCATACAGAAATATCTATTTTTACAAACTCGCCCAGTTTGAATCAAACTTTCAATATATCACTTGAGGTAGTGTACTAATGACTTTGAGCATGGATCATAGAGGGGCTGTGGTTTGCTGACAGCCAAACAGTTTGACATTGCCCAGATGGCTAAGACGTTTAACCTGCTCTAGAGGCTCGTGTGGATGTGACCCCGTTCTGTTGGGGGATGTGAGAGCCATGCAGGCTGTTGCAGTCTCTCTCTCCCTCAATCCCTCTTTTTTTTTTCATCCCCCCTCCTCTCTCTGTGCAGTCACACTGTGTGCTGGCTGAGCCCAGCTCAGTGAAGGGCAGAGGCTGTGAGAGTGAGCCCTCCAGAGGAAGTCCATTAAGCCACGGAAAGGTGGAGAAGGACAGGCACGTGGAGAGTTTAAGAGGCACGGCTCTCTCCGCCCCCCACAGTACTTCAAAGCCAAGGTTAGCTCCGACAGCAGCCCAGTGGGAGAGAGTGTGTATGGGTTTGTGTGAGAAGAATGCTCCCTTGACCAATGATGGTATGAGACTGTGTCCATCCCTGGATTTCCTATACAGTATAGTATAATACTAAAGGAGAATGTGAGAGCAGAGGGAGAAAGAGCCCATGTTTAGTGGGGAGAAAGGCTACAGTTGGGCCTGGGTATATAAATAGAATTAACTGTGAGTAGTTTAAGCTCTTAATACAAAACCTGGGCTATTTCAGTGAGGCAGGAAGTACACTGAGGTACAGGAATGGCTGCATGCTGATTTCTGATCCTGCTGATAGTGTGGTCAGTGGTACAGGTCAAATGAGACTGATCAACAGGTAATAATGTTCATAAAAAATACCTTGGGGCCTTCGGGACCAGCAGGGCCAACATCACCCTATGAAAGAAAGACACAGAGGTCAAACGGGGAGGCTCAGAATGAGAGAGAAGAGGGTGAAAATGAATGAATGAAAAGGTAACCGGACGCAGAACTGCAGACGACAGCAAGACAGATAGGTCACAATGATTTGTTTCAATCCAGAGTTCAGCAACTGGATTTCCTGTGACTTGTGCTAGAGAACACAGCCCATTGGCGATCGGCACATTCACTGTATGAATGTAGCCATTCTGACAAGCAGCAAACAGAGTGTTTATTAATCAAGTCGTGGGATGATTAAAGGAAATATCTTCCCTCTGGTTGTGCCTTAATCCCAGCAGGTGCTTGATAATAAATACAAAATGATTCCACTACTAAAGGAAAAATAGACCGTCCTTACTTTTCCTCTATCGTGAAATACCTATAAATCATGCAAGGCACAATTTGTGAGTTTCTAGAGACCACAAATTCCAATTGAACTATGTGTTTAAGCTTAAATTGAGATCCAGAACCTACCTTTATTCCTGGCATGCCTGGCTCACCCTAAAATGACAAAAAGGTTAATATAAAGTCACTGTAACAAACAGCACATGTATAGTAGACACGCCTCCTCTTTCATTACATGGATGGGTCAACAAAAGAGTAAGCACTACTTTAATTCAATTTGGGGAGTTCAAAGACTGGTTTCCAACCAGATGGCCATATCCTTGTTGTGAAAGCCAATCAAAAGACACAGTGCACACTTCTTTCAACTTCTGGCTGTGATATGAACTTGGTTTAGTTTTTAATGGAGAAATTGGTTGGGCGAGCTGCTTTAAAAAAAAAAAAAAGCCCTTCCTGTCTGTTTCCATGCTTCACAATCTAAATTCCCCATTCTTAATAATCCATGGCAATAAACAGGATAAATATAGTCCTCTAGTCCAATAGCAACACAGAGAACAGGAATAAACACCCTGAAGGCTTCCCAACATGAACATCAGATACAGAATGACTGGAAGCTACACGTGACAATCGAGAGATATGGGCCAATCACGGATCATTTACGTTTCAAACGTGGAGCTATAAGAAGTGGTAATACGTGTCCACTTGTATGTAGTTTATGTATAATGGTGTTGATTATGGAGAATAGAAATGACGTTTACCTTCATCCCTGGCAGGAGCTGGAGAAAATGGGAAGGGAAGATGAAGAAGTTACAAGCATGTCAATACCAAATTTCCATTAGGAAAATACATAAGTCCAGGAAATAGCAAGAGGCATAAACCAAACTCACCCTTGGATCTTTTCCTGGTTTTCCTGGTTCACCGGGTTTACCCTACATCAGATTAAGAAAAAATATACATCACCGATACAATCATTCTCTGGACAAACACTCATAGAATTTCCACTTCCATGGCCATAGCCTTTGCCTCAATGCAGTCGCTGGTCCAGTCCTGATTGTGGTGGTCAGCTGGCTGAGGGGACTCACCGGTGGTCCACTTGCACCGTTCAGTCCGGGGGTCCCTGAGGGGCCGGGAGGTCCTGGTGGGCCCTGAGCTCCAGGCTCACCCTGCTGAGAGACCTACAGTTACCATCTGCTACGTGATGCTAGGCCGTGCCAACGCAACACATCAAAGCACTCCACATACTGGGAGTTTTATGGCGGGCAATATTAGCTAGAATCTAGACTTATCGGGTGTTTCTTTTCATTAAGCACCATGTTTGGAGAGAACACCACTTTGAGTTCAAATGAGGATATATTTGTGTTTTTGGTGTGCTTCAAATGGTGTATCCTGTCAAAACCAGTTTGTGTTTTCAATGATCTCGACGCGACGTGTTAACTTCAAGGCCCCAAAAGCGCCAGCTGATTTCTCTTTAGTGTCACTCTGAGGAAACTCAACTGTGAGTCTGGGGAATTAACCAGCACAAAATAGAAGACTAAACAAAATCAAGATGAACATATTTACGAGGAACAGATACGAAGAGGAAAGAGGCCTACACCTCAACTAACCATGTCTTCATATTCCAACGTCTAGCTTACGATCCCATTGACCTATGTCTCAAACATCTACTTTCTTTATTTGACCAAACTCAGAAAATACACTTTCTTAGAAATGTATTTATTGTCTTACACACTAAGACCATATCTCTCCATATCTCCAAGGTCATTTCCATTTTATACAAAGGACTGTCTAGATATGACATGAAAAGAATACTGCAAACATATTATTTATTACTGTACATGTGGTTTAACTTTAGAAACTTCATAATACACAACATTGACCTTGAATTTAAACACTTTCTAATCACTGTGGAGTGGACTGCACCGTGTTTACAAGGAGCACGTCTTTAGCTCAAGCTGAGCTTCTGTGATCAGGCCGGACATCAAGGCTCAGATAACCCAGAACACATCCATCGATAATAAATCCATATTTTCTCAATTCCATGCAGGACGGATGTGTCTAGCTATGATTTATGATCCAGGTGTACTTCCATTAAATTAACACATTCCGTTATGCTGATTCCAGGGGCTCATTTTAAACAGCAGAACCAATTCCGCCTGGGTCTGAGTGGTATTTCCCCTCTACGTCTTTAGTGTTGGATCTACCACAGTGTGTAGCATTGTCTCCAAACAAGGTATTCCATCCTGGCACAGAGAGACTGCACACCGGGGGAAACAAAATGGAGGAGGGATGCCAACAGAGGTCCACCTGTGCCAGGGGCCCTCTTTCTAACAGAGCAGGCTGGACTCTGGGCACAGGAAGAGACACTGAGGTCCTTTCAGAGGATTGGAGACTCACTTCCTGCCAGAAAAATGACTTTTCTTTTCTGTTCTTTTCATATCTTTGCTAAGGTTATGGAAATAATAGAAGCTAGGCTTTTTATGTTTGCCTAAAAAAAAAACATTTTTCCCACAGAAAAGCAGGATTTGTTGGACCAAGTAACAAGCCAAGTTGGGATTTTTTTAACATTTCATTCACCTTAATGGAATTTAAATTGGCCTTGAAGCCTGGGGCATTTACATAATCCACTTCATATACCCTCTATGGTCACGAATATGCTCAAAGTAAATAGTACTGATTTGTTTATTTTTGGGATTCCAACTATATCTACCAAGTGTATCTCAGACTCTGAGACACTATCCTTGTCCTCTTATCACAGAATTCAGGTTTGAGACAACCAGGTGCCATAGAGGGTTAACAGAGGATTACGGGGGGTTTGGTGGAGGTCGACGGCGGTTGGCATCCAGAGAAAGGCAGAAAGGGGCCGGAAGGGACAGAGAGAAATGTACCTTGAGGCGCTTTAGGATTAGAGGGTTTATTTGAGGCATGTTGCGCACGGTGATGGGCAACATCTGCTGAGGTCACAAAGCACAGGTGGCCAGCGGTGTAAGAAAGTCACAGGGCAACAAGTTCACCGGGAGGCCAGGGAAAGGAAACAGGGCAGAATGAGAGGGGGGTGGGGGTTGGGAAGGGAAGAAGAAGGAGAGAAATAGAAACAAAACATGAGCATGAACAGCAAGAAAATGTCAAGGCAAGGAGAGAGGAGAGAGGAGCTGGGAGAGAAAGAGAGAGCAAGCGAAGTAACAACAGTGCAAATTAGGGGCCAGGAGTTGGTGTCAAAAGGGAGTGTTGATGTCCCTCGATGGTCAGATTGGATACTGCTACCACGATATACACTACCTTACTTCAGGTCAAATACTGTACAACATGGTAATTGATCAGATAAAATGCTGCCAGTTTAAGCAATAAGCAGCCCCATTGGGTGTTTGTATAAAAGCAACAGTTGAGTTATTTAGACATCAATCTCCCAGATCAACTGTACTCCTGCCCCCTGTCCTGTTGTAGCTGAGTGGAGATCAGGCAGGATTCAGTCTTGCCACAAAGAGAGTACAGACTTACTGTGGCCAATCCTCCAACACAGGGCTGTACAATACGCCGCTTCTGTTGAGATTCACCAGCATTATCAAGTACAGCTTTAAAGAGGGCTACAATACGTATGGTCCCATTGCTTTCTCCATTCAAATATAGCAGAACCTGATCTGTACAACTTGACTACTTTTAACAGAGAGTATATATTTCCAACTTGATGGAAGGCATTTTTACCACATTCAGTGGCAATAGAGTAAAATACAGTATGTGCTGCATTTTCTGGTATTCAGAAATATAATGAATGAAAAGAGTTGAAAATTGAGGCCGATGTCTGTCATAATATGTCCACTCTGAATCTAGATAAACAGTGGACAGTGTGAGAACCAGGCCTGGTTTGGAGAACAGCACTACTCTACTGTGACCTGTTGACCCCACCGGTGGAGGACAGAGGCTTAGGGACGCCTGGGAGTGGAGCATTGGCTGTCTTTGCAGCACGACTGGGACACAGTTGTGGGGTCACCCACAAACCTTAAACGTCAGAAATGGAATGGAAATTACAGCAGCCAGGGTATTCACTGGAAGATCCTGTACAAAGAGGCCCTACACCCACATGGGCCACACACCCACATATAATAACTGTTGATATCTACGTCTCACTACTAAAAACACCAACCCCCCCCCAGCTCCTCCTGTAGGACAA